>NC_089229.1:96681362-96987195 GCF_963924675.1 Phocoena phocoena
CTGTCTGAGAGGTGTGGCATGATTTGAAGGGTCTGGAAACCACTCCCGCCTTTCAGCACCTCCCCCTCACCTAACTGGGTGCACAGTGCCCACCATTAGATGGTGTTCCTTCAGGCGAAGGCCCCTGCCCTGTAAATATGCGGGTCTAGTGAGGTCTGCAGAGCCTTTCAAGTTTTCAAAATGCTTTCACTCAGATTATCTCAGGATGTCAGCACGGGCTATTTGTACTTTGGGGTAGGTTAGCTTCTTCGCCATGGCAGTGAGGGTTGGAAACCCCTGGTAGTGGATGGGGAGTGGGGTGGGTGCAGGCTTACAATATGGGGACCCAGGCTGGGGAGGGGCCTTGGGCAGCCCAGGGAAGGGACAACAAAAGGGCAGGACCGGAAAACAAGTTCTCTCTGTTTTTCCATTTAGATTTGGGCTGTTCCCTGCCCCAAGTCTCCGTTCTTTTCTCTCAAAATCTCCAATCCTACTCATTCTCCGTCTGCCTCTGTAGCACAACCTGAGGTGCCTGCAGGCCAACTGGGTGATGGAGCTTAGATCCAGCTAGGAGGGGTGGAGTTCATCCTGGAAATACCTGGCTCTCCAGGGTAAAGAAGTGTGTGGTGGTCCCAGACGAGTAAGGAAACCAGCTCCCCTGTAGCGATGGGGGTGGACAGCAGGGGCTTCTCCTGTCTCATCCAGGAATCCAAGAGGAAGCACATAGTATCCAGCAGATGGGGGCAGGGGGGAGTGGAGCAGAGAAGTCTGGGTGGGCGGAGATGGATGGAAGGGCAGGCACTGCAGCCCCAAAGTGGGACTCATTCACAATCCTCACATTTTCTGTAGCTCACACGCTTCCAAGGAATTTTAATCTTTCTCTTGTTCTATCATAACACTCCCCTATGAAGAAAGGAACAAAATGACCCCCTCCCCACAATGATGGAAGGAAAAACTAAGCTCAGAGAAAATACAGTATTTTTACAGAACCGTGGCCATGCCAGGACTAGGCACCCAGGGTCCTCCTGGCTTGGTGTGGGGCAGGGTGCTGGTGGCTGCTCCTGGGAGGGTCATGGGGTGGGGGGAGGTGGCTAGGTCGACCCTCGTGCTTCTCAGGTGGTCTGGGCTACCCCCGTGTAGTCCCAAATCACGGTCTGGTATTTATTGATGTTTTATTCTCGGTCTGACAAAGACTGTCCACCGTGGCCTTGGACCATCACTCGGACAGGCTGCAGGTGCCTCCAAACCACAAGCCAAGACCAGGATGGCCCTCCTTCCCTTCATTTCCTCCCGCCCCGCAAAAGGGCAGCTCCCCTAATCAAGCCCCTGTGGCTCCACTGCCCTTCAGCGTCTCCACAGATGGAGCAAATCAGAATATTGAGAAAAACTCAAGTTCCAAAGAGATGAGGGGTAGGAAGCAGGGCAGGAACAAGGTTGGAGAATACATGTCCCACCTTCCAGTTCATGGTAAAGATTTTATACTCAGGCAATGGGACCCTTTGAAGGGCTTTGAGAGGGAGGGTGGAGTAAAGTGATATCTAATTTTGAGGGATCCCTCTAAGGGTGGAGGAGGAGGATGGACGGGGGGCAGATGTGGATATGCTCCTGCCCAGGGGGGCCACCCCTGTCCATGCTCAGTGGGAGGTCTCTGGTCATTTCCATCTGGTCACACTTGGACAAGGTGTGGAGGGCTCTCCTCTCCCGCCACCGTAATGCTCCTGGAGGCTTATGAGGGTCCAGACAATTGGAAGATGGGCTACTCACATATGGGGTGGTCAGTTGGGGTGGTCGTTTGGGGAGCTGAGCAAAGGTTTGGGATATAGAAGGAGTCCCTTAGACTGGACAGTCATGGTTTGTCACCAGTGGGTTATCTTCCCTCAGTGACGCCAGACAATCAGGGCTGCTGCTTGAGTCCCACGCTCTACGGCTCCCTGCTGACCAGTGGGGTCCACTGCCTGAAGCTCGGAGGCCTTCCTCGGCCAAGTTGACGTTTGTCTGTGTGGCCCTACACCTCCGCCTACACCTCCCTCTGTACCAGCTCAGCTTGTAGCATCTCAATCATGTCTGGGGTGGAAGGAGATTAACTCTGCTTGTAGTATCTGAATATTCCTGTCTCACCTTGATTAGTAGCTTTTCTGAAACAAGAATGTGCTGCGTTTGGGTTTTCTGGGTTCCTAAGGACCAAAATTGCAGGTGGCCTGGAGCCAGAGGAAGAAGCATGTTCCAGCCAGCAGGAAGAATCTATGCAAGGTCCTGGCAGGGAGGCAGTGTGATGCATCAGAGAGACTGAGAGCGTGAACGATGGCTGGAACTCAGAGCTCCACCAGGACACGGGACAGACGAGGCAGAGACGTGAACGGGCCAGATTCCACAGGGTCTCACAGCCCAAGAACGTGGGAAGCACCAGAATTCTCCACACAAGAGGCGTCATGGCCTGATTGACATTTTGAAAGGACCCCCTTGTGGGGAACAGTGGTGGGGAGCAAGAATGGAAGTGGGGGGGTGTTGGGAGAGTGTGGAGTAAGACAGGTGAGCAAGGATGGTAAGTTGGACCAGGCTAAGGTGGTCCTGGAGGTGGTGGAAAACAGATGGATTTAGGAGGTATTTCAGGGGTGAAATTCACAGGCTCCATCACAAATCGGATCTGGGCTGTGAGGGACGAAGGCTGTCAGGGCTGCCTTCAGATTTCTGGTTCGTGGACTGAGCGATGGTGGTAGCATTCATAGCGATGGGGATACTGAAAAAGTGTCGCGTTGTGGAGAAGGTCGTAAGTCTGGTTCTGGACGTGTTGACTTTGACGGGCTTCTGAAACATCTAAGCAGAGATGCCAGGTGGGCAGCAGGGTGTATGGGTCTGGTGGCTAGAGAAGAGTCATTGTGAAAGGTTAAGTTTAGAGAGTCATTGGCATAGAGGTGATAATTAAAGTCATTGGCATGGATGCGAGTTCCCAGGAAAAGAGCTGAGTGTAGAGAGGAGGCCCCAGGTCCAGGCCTTGTGAAAATGCATCTAGTTGATCCAGAGATGGTAAGCTATGCCTCGCCCTCATGGCACCCTACCATTCTGATTCCAGTTCCAGTGTGTGGGTTTTTTCCCCCACACCAAGCAGTTCTGCAACACCAGCTGGGTGTCCTACAATTCAACTCATTTCCGACACTGTCTACCTGGAGACAGCATCGGATTGCACAGGTTAAAGGGTGGGAAGGGGGCACTGAAAGTTCCACCCTCTCATCACAAGGTTGGTTCCCCTGGCAACCAGCCCCCTTCCTTAGGTTACAGAGGGGCTTTCCAAAAGTCACCTTATTAACACAACAAAAGACACCTTGATCGTTCTCCACATTTAAGGAGTTCTAAGCGTTCCAGGAGCTCTGTACAAGCAACAGAATGAAGACCAAATTGTCTGTTTCTTATAATAAGTCAGTGTCACAGCCCCAGAGCCCAGGAGGGTAGCTAAGCCACAAGCACCCATGGATCTCTTGCTCAAGGCAGCTTGTGCTAAGCGCCGAGGGAATGCCGTGAAAGGAAAATCAAAGTGGAGTCGGTATTGCTAAGAGAGCTCTCTAAAATGTCATTATTGCCTGGAATGTCTTTCTGGAGCTGGAATGGCTGAACCATATGCTGTGCTCTAATCACTGGTTGTGGGGAGAAGGTGGGCGTGAAAACATGGCCCCAGGCAGCCGTGATCCACGTGTCAGAGGGCAAGTGGAGGGGCCAGCCAGGATGGCCAGCGGAGCCCTGGAGGCCAGCCTCAAACCCCAGGTGGCACCTTTAGGGGATGGTGGCTTCCGGTCAGTGGTTTGACAAAAGCTTTAGGCTGACTCTGAATCTGAGCTACCCAGCTCACAGTTGTGTGAATGTGAATTGCTGTCGAGGAAAGGTGGACGTTGACTGAGCATCCCCGTTATCACCTGCCCAGGTAGGCCAGGATGGTCTCCAGCTGTTTAGACATGCACACGGAGGTTTCCAGGCCTTCCCTGGGGTGTAGAGGCCTGTTCTCAGTTCTGCTCTGGGCAGAAAGGCACAAGGGGAGAGGGATTAGCAAGACTGGGGACCAAGGAAGGAAGCCCGTCCCCTGATACCCTGAGCTGGAGGCCCCCCACCCCCCATCACACCACCAGCACGATTGCCCACTCCTGCCCCTCTGTGTTCTGTCCTCTGCCTTCCAGATGCTTCAAGACCCAGCTTCAGGTTCAAGTCCTCCTGAAGCCACTTTGACTTTCCACCTTTCTGGTCTCCCTCAGTATAGACCAGAGCCCACAGTCTAGAAACAAATTATGGAATCTTTACTTGCTTGTCATAATTGCGTTTCCTGCACATCAGTGGTATCTTCACAAAGAGATGACACATTTCTTAAGCACGGGGACCCAATGTCTCAGTTCTCCCGAAACTGCCTGGCGGAGAGCTGGGCACATAGCCCTCTGCTCCACAAGCCGGTAACTGACCAGGAACTGTTTCAAGAGACCAGGAAGAGCTGCCTTTTATACATGTGTTGGATCATTCATTCATTCATTTGGCAGGGTCTGGGGCTGAGCTGGATGTATAAGGTGTGATTTCTGCTCACGCAGAGTTTAAAATGAAAACATACGGACAATGATAGTAACCACTTTTTGATTGCATACCCGTAGTCGAATGACTGTCCGGGTGCTTTGCACGTGTATCTCTCATTCTTTCTCACTCCATCCTACAAGTTAGGAATTCTTATTTTACAGTTGAAGAAACAGGCTCAGAGGCCTCAGAGCCAGCATGTGACAGAGCTGAGGTGTCAGCCCAGGTGCCCTGAAGGGCTGCTCTGGGGGGGGCCAGGGGGCAGCAGGGGCATGGGGACCCTTCAAGGGCCCTGGAGGTCAGAGGTTGCCCCCGCCCTGCACCCACTCTTGGTCTGTCCTTGCTGTCTCCTCGAGGGCTGTGAGGGCTGCCAGGGTGCCTGCTGGTCTTGCTGCCTCAGGAGGGACCCTGAAGGCTAAGCCTTTGGCATTAATTCAGGCTGGCTCTCCAGGCAGTGCCCCACCCACCCTGCCCCCCCGGGTGCCACCCCTCTCCACTTGTCTGAGAATCATGAGGGATTATGACAGCCGTCATCGGGAGGAGTTCCTGCTGGTGGCTACATGTATGTGTGTGTGTGTGTGTGTGTGTGTGTGTGTGTGTGTGTGTGAGAGAGAGAGAGAGAGAGAGAGAGATGGGGACACCCCCAGCCCTGTGGCCAGCGTGAACCTAACTAAGCCTGTGAGGAATGACCGGGGTGAGGGGACAGCTGTGGGGAGATATGGCCGCGGTCTTAGTTAGGGTCACCCTGGTGTCCCCGCCTCAGTGCCTCAGTTTCTACGGGTCCCCGGGCTTCCCATCCCCTGAAGCTGCTGTCCCCCTTTGTCCTTGCCTCACACAGGTATCTCCCTGCTCCCTGGCTCGCCACACCGGCTGTGCCCCCGGGCAGTGGTCAGAGGGGGCCAGGGCCCCAAACACGGACAACAATGCCTCCAAGTGCCGCGTCCCGGAGCCCGGGGTCTCCAGGGCAGTTTCACCCGACGTTCCAGCCAGGCGTCTGGTGGAGGGAGGTCCCCAAACAGCTCTGTGAGTACTGGGGTAGGTGGATGGGCCGGCCTGTGCGGGGTCCCCAGGAAGCCTGTGGACTGGGGGTTCCTCCACCTGGGAGGCAGGTGTCGGGGGAGGGGCTTCTGTTAGGATCTTTTCCTCTCCTGTCTCTCTGAGTCATGGTGACACACTGTCCCAGCAGCGCCGGGGCCCTCTGGTCAGAGGAGGACCCGGAAGGCGGGCGTGTGAAAGGCCAGGGGGCCCCGCCCATTGGTCTGCAGACTCCCGGGCTCCCCTCCCTCAGGTCGGAGGAACCAGACCTTTGCTGGGGCGGCTCCGAGGCTCTCTCCTGTGCCTGGCGCTTCATCTGGTTGCCCAGGTGACCTCTCAGATGGCTGCAGAGGCAGCTGGGTATCAAAGCGGTAATAAACAGGGAAACACCCAAAGGGGGAGGCAGGTCCCTCCCTCCACTCTGCCTCGTGCTTTCTCCTCCTCCTCTCTCAACCTCCCACCTCGGGGAGCAGACGGGAGTGGACCGCCGCCGGCTCTGGCAGGGTCCTCGCCAGTGGCTGGAGAGGAGGAGGAGGAGCGGGAGGATGTGGGGCTGTGAGGGGCAGAGTGTACAGTGAATCCGCGTGGGGTGGGGGCAGGGGTGGGCCAGGCGGCTAGAAATCGGCCTGTGTTCCGATGGATCCAGAGGACCTGCCGGTGAGTACTGCGTGTTTGCAGGATGGCCGCACATCTGCAAGGAGGAGGGGGTGTCGTGGTGCGTGCTGGGCGCCGCGTGTCAGAGCGTACTCGGGTGACGCGCGTGCGCACAGTGTGTGCGGGCGCGTCCGCTGGGAGGCCGAGTGCGGGATTGTGCGCATGCGCGGGGGCGGGCGTGGGGCTCTAGGCGCGAAGGGAGGCGGGCGGTGGGACGCGTGGTGTTGGCGCCGCCTGTGCATCCGGGTACCGGAGCGTGCACGTGTGCGTGGGCGCCACAGCGGCGGGCGGCCGGGGCCCGGGCTGCACCCGGTATGGGGTGGAGGCGCTGCGGGCCCGTCGTGGCCGATGAACTGGGACCCCTCTGTCCTTTCCTTGGGGCCGGGAGGGCCTGGCTTCCAAGTCCCCCTCCCGGGGTGCAGAGCGCAAGGTCAGCCTCCCGCGCCTCTCGCCCCTCCCTCACTGGACCTCGCCGCCCGTGTCCTGTTCTCTCCGGCCAGGTCATCAACAACTATCTGGAGGCCTGCGAGCCGCTGTCCTCGGAGCCCCGTCTGAGCCGCCTGCACTTCCACGACAACCAGAGGAAGGTCGACTACGTGCTCGTCTACCACTACCGGAAACGCGGGGCGCACCCCGGCCATGGCTCCCCTGGCCACTCGCTGGCGATCATCTCTAATGGCGAGACGGGCAAGGACCCCGACGCGGGGGCTCCCGGTGACATTGAGCCGGGGCCGCTCGACGCCCTGGAGGAGGAGAGGAAGGAGCAGCGGGAGGAGTTTGAGCACAACCTGCTGGAGGCCGGGCTGGAGCTGGAGAAGGACTTGGAGGTGAGGTCGGGCAGGTGGCAGAGGGTACGGGGTGGGATGGCTAAGCAAGCTGGGCTCCTGCAGGAAGCCTTGGCTTTGTTCTAGCGTTTGGCATTGTTTTTTTTTTTTTTTTTTTTTTTCTGGTGGGCAAACCAGATTTTTTTTGCTCAAGGACTTGAGGAAGAGTTTTGAGATCCCAGGTGCTGGTGCTGGCGGTGGGGTGCCCATCTGCTCTGTGGAAGCTGGCTTAGTTAGAGACAGAAGACACGACATTTCTTGCTGGCTCGCCATCCTCTGACCTTTGTAATGGTTTCCGTCGAATGAAGACCTGGTTTGCCTGTTGAATTAAAATTCCTGTATAGAAGAACTACATTGTTAAGGAACGTGTGGGAATTCCCCGGCGGTCCAGTGGTTAGGACTCCACGTTTTTCACTCCTGAGGGCGTGAGTTTGATCCCTGGTCAGGGAACTAAGATCCTGCAACCAGCGCAGCCAAAAAAAAAAAAAAAAAAAAAAAAAAAAGGGAATGTGCTTGCCCAGGGCCTTCAGGGAGTTGGTTATTTGGGAACTGAACATCAGATATATTTTATCAACTTGTGAGCTGTATGTATTCCGACCTCTGAGCAGTAGCCAGCCTATGGAAATCCATGTATCTACATATTCGTCCGGCCATCCGTCCGGCCATCCATTTTGTCACTTCTCCATCCATTTCTTCACACCATATGATCCTTTAAAGATGACCTGCCTCGCCATCCCATCCAAACTCATCTCCTCCCCCTCCCACCCTCCCGTGCTGGCTCCAGCCCATGGGCTTTTATGGGTTGTGTGTTGGTCACCGTTACTTCAGGGTCTTGGCGCTGGTTGCCCCCTCTGCCTTGGGCCCTCACTACAGCCTTCTGCCCGAACGTTACCTCCTTCCAGACCTCTTCCTTGACCGTCTTAGGCACAGTACTCCCAGCCCTATCATTCTGTTCCTTGACTCTGCTTAGCTTTTCTTCATCATACCGAGCACCTGAAATAACATGGTAGATTTGTTTATTTTTTAATCTGTGACCCTACTGGCTCCATGAAGGCAGGGGTCTTGTTTGGTTCACTGCTGTATCCCTAGCACCTAGGACAGAGTCTGGCACATAGTAGGAGCTTAACCAGTGTTAGTTGAATAAATAAGTGATGTCCTTGAGTCTCAGGTTCCTCATTTGCAAAATAATAGACGTCCTGCAGGATTGTGGTTTTATATGCCCCCTCCTTAGAAGGGGCAATGAAAACATCTAGCACAACGTCTGGTACGCAGTAGATGCTCAATAAGTACTCATTATGATTATTGAAAAGGGTGTCATGCTGAGGAGCGGGGTGACATTCTCATCAGGAACCTGTTTTGTGAGGTTCCCATTAATGCCATCCCCAAACTGGAAGGGACCCCCAGAGGTCATTCACCCATTTTTTATGTGGCCCGGCTCAGACCCCTTGTGCGGACCTGTGCTGCTCATCCAGACTCTTAAACCGGGAGCCCCTTCTCTCATTATTTGCACCACTGTAGGGACATTGTTCTCTTTTAGGGCTACTCGGGGCTCCCTTGCAGTGGGGATGCTGACTTTGACTTTTGGAAATCCAGAGTTTGCTTGGTGCCTCTGATCGGGGTCTGGCGGGAAGGTTTCTTTGGGTAGCGGCGTGTTTGGAGGGCCATACGAGGAGCAATTGACACCACCACCATGGGAGGCTGCACCTTCTCTGGGTGTCAGGGAGTCAAGGAGGCTCAGGGAGCGGAGGCCTGGGCCTCGTGTGGCTGCTGAGTTGGGAGACAGCAACCTGCTCCAGAGCTGGACTCTGGAGTCTGAGTCCAGATGTTCACATCCCAGGCCTGGCATCTGCCAGCCTCACGACCCTGAGCAAGTGACTCGATCCTTTTGAATCGCAGTTTCCTTGTCTGTAAAAAGGGAGAAACAATACATTCTTCATTGGTTTGTGGTGAAGATGAAATAAGACAACCAAGTAAAGTATCTGGAATAGTAACAGTGAGTGTTACTGCATTGTTATTATTGAGAGTTCCCAGATTTAGCAAATAAAAACTCAAGATGCCTAGTTAAATTTGAATTCAGATGAACAGCAAATACATTTTTTAGCTTAAGTGTGTCCCATGCAATACTGGGGACATACTCGTACTAAAAACTTATTTGTTGCTAATCTGAAATTCAAATGTAACTGTCCTTGTAACTCCTCCTACTGCTGCTAGTATCGCCGCTGTCTTTGCTGCCCTCCAGCGTGTTTCATTTTGGTTGCTATTGGATTTTCCTGGCTTTGGCTGGGAACTAGGAGGGCCCAGAGCTAGCTCTTAGGACTGACTAGTGTTAGGTGGCGCTGTGGAGTGTGTCCTGGACTGTTGTTCCTGTTGTGTACCCACCCAAAGCACCTCCCTCCTGGCCCCTAGCCCGGGCTTCAAGGCTGACTTAACTGTTCTTTCTTGGGGCCTTTCCAAGCTACTCAGCCTTCCCCAAGTCCCTTCTGTCATCAGGGCCTCCACCACTCATGTAGCCATCGTGACCTCCTGTCTTGCAGTGTTTTTCTGGTTCTTTTTTCTTTCTCTTTTCTAAAAGTTAATTATTCTTACTTGCGTTGGCGCCTCTGATGCGGAGTTGAGTTAATTATAGTGCTCGGCCATGGTGCATTATTATCGATGTTCTGCAAAGGCCCTTCTTGTGACTTTTTAAAATACCCCCGGCCCTTCACTCCAAACGCCTGCTCCTTCCACAGGCAATCATTCCAACGCCTCGTGTTTCTGGGAAATGCATAGTGTCATTCTCACCGTATGCAATTTGTTTTTCATTTAAAAAATAGACGCTATTGTTTAGAACAGTTTTAAGTTTACAGAAACATTGGACAGAGAGCTGCCCTGTCCCACACACCCAGTCTCCTCTGTTATTAATATGGTACATTTGTCACAGTTAACGAGCCGATATTGATACACTGTCATTAAGGAAAATCCCTCCTCTGTTCAGACTTCCTTAGGTTTTACCTTCTCTCTTTTTCTCCTCCAGGATCCCAGCCCAGATCCCACGTTATATTCAGTGTCATGTTTCCTCAGGCTCCTCTCGGTGGTGACAGTTTCTCGGAACCGTGTGCAGTTTTGATTTGCATAGAGGAGCTCTGTTTTACAGCCCATTCTGCTGCTTTCTTTTCCCCCCAGCACTATATTTTTCAGACCATTCATGTAATGCATGTGGACCTAATCGCTTTTTTCTAACCGCCGAGCGCTTGTTTACCTAGTCGCTCCCCGAATGATAAGAGCACCCAGCTGCCACCCAACAAGGTTGCGAATGAATTGTCACCTCCTTCAGGGCGGTGTCCCATCATCTGCTCCATCTCTTCCCCCCCAGCCCCCATGCCATGTTGGTGCTAAACCCCGAGAGCTGGAGACCGTGAGGATCTGAACAGCTTTCCTGGGGCCTGTGGGGGTCTGAACCGCGCTTCTGTGTGTCAGGATGCACCGCCTCTGGCCGTGAGCGGCAGCCTGGAACTGGCCCCTCACGGGGGCGGGGACATTGCTCGGCTTCCCCTGGCGGCCGTTCGGAGAGCGCGTGCGGTGGCCCCACCTGCGCGGCTGTCTCCGCTCTTCCGGGCTGGACCGCCGGCTCTAGTTTCCATGGAGAATGTTCACTTAACCTTACAGGCTGAAAGAACTTTGCGGCCACCAAGCTCTACTTGATTGAGGATCGTGGAGTTCACTTCAACCCTAGTTGGTACCTGGCCGTGCTTTAGACAGGAGGAGAACTGACGTGTACTTTGCGTTTGGTGTTTCACTTTTCATTTTGTGTACGTATTGCCATGTATTGACAAGGTCCATGTTCGTATTTTAAAGACTATTCAGTATTTATTGGATGACTAAACCACAGTTGGCTCTGTTTTCTTACGTTTGGTCATTTGATTAGAATTTCCTCTGAAGACCTCGCTGGAGGGACTTCCCTGGCGGCCCAGTGGTTAAGACTCTGTGCTTCCACTGCAGGGGGCAAGGGTTTGATCCCTGGTCGGGGAAGTAAGATCCCGTATGCCACGTGGCGTGGCCAAAAAAAAAATTAAAAAAATAGAGACCCCACTGGAGGTGCCTGTGGATGACAGAGACCCCTGCATCCTCGCTGCCAGTTCGGATAAATGAGGGCCCCCTGTTTGGAGTTGAGCATCGCTGCCGAACGGGAGGCTGGTGCAAGCAGTTGAGGGACTCACCCAGCCTCGAGCCTCCAGACAGGCTGTAGAATGGGTGGGCTGAACAAGGCCTCCTGTGACTCACCTCCTCCCGAGCGCTCCCAGACCTCCTACCCTGAGTGAGACTGAGCCCGAGGGACAGAGGCAGAGACTCAGGTGGCACCGGGGGGAATCCAGAGCCTGGAGCATGCGATGTACTTGGTGGGCCTGGAGGTCCTGCTCGTGGGCTTGGCGGTAAAGACCTTCTCCCAGCCTGCAGGCCCGGAAACTCCAGCAGGCGTGGCCCCAAACTTCATCTCTGTGAGCAGCCGACGTTCCCAACTGGGAGTGGAGGGAGGGCATCGACAGGGAGACCAGGCGGCCCCTGCTCGGCGCTGGCCTCCTGGGATTAGGGCGCCAGAGGACCCATAGCAGGAGCTGCCTCTAATCAGCACACGGCCCTGCAGCTCCGGCAGCTCCGTGGGCTGCTTTGGGCAGAGTCAGGTGTACAAGGGGCACGGTGCCGGCTGGCGAGCCCTGGAAGCCAACAGCTTCATTCAGGAGGCGGAACCCTCTTCTCTGGCCTGGTGTCGGCTGGCAGCCCAGGAATGACCAAGCTCCTCTCTCTCTGCGGAGAGGAGACCCCCTCCCGTCAAGGCAAAGGATGACTCTGACACCTGACCCCGCACCCTGTAGCCCTGACGCCTGACACGTCAACCCAAATTACTGTGCTGGCTCAAAAGGAGTCGCCTAGGGGACCTCTGAGGTGTGGGACGTTGTGGCCTCCCAGTGGGGCTCATTTAGGGGGGAAGCTGGCGGCTGGGAAAATCAAAGGCTGCCCCGCTCTCCTCAGACCAGAGGCCACTGTTTCTCGACTTTGTCATCAGCCCTTTGCAGGGAGGAGCTTTCACACATCGGATTAAACAGCTGACGGGCACCTCCGTCCTCCTAGGCCCTTGGACAGTGGTAGGGCAGCTTTGGGAAATTGCTCTGTCTTTAGAGTGTGATTTTTTTTTTTTTTTTTTTGCGGTACGCGGGCCTCTCGCTGCTGTGGCCTCTCCCGTTGCGGAGCACAGGCTCCGGACGCGCAGGCTCAGCGGCCATGGCTCACGGGCCCAGCCGCTCCGCGGCATGTGGGATCTTCCCGGACCGGGGCACGAACCCGCGTCCCCTGCATCGGCAGGCGGACTCTCAACCACTGCGCCACCAGGGAAGCCCTGGCCTGTGGCTTTAAGGAAGGAAACTGTCTCTTCTGAGTGCCTTCTGTACGTCGCATAACGTGGGATCTCGCTTCCACCTGTGCATCCTCTTTGAGTCTCCGTGAATATCCCGCAAGGCGGGTGTGAGTCCCATCTTTTCGAGGAGAGGAGGAGACAGGCTGGGAGAGGCTAGCGACTCAGCCACGGTGACATCTGCCGAGTGATCCAGCTGGGATTTCAACCCCAGCTGAGACCTTCTGGGGGCTTTGCCATCCCAGGGAGAAGTGACAAGCCCTTGATAGCAGTTTCCTATTTTTCCTTCCCCAGAATTCACAGAGGTTCTCTGCAGGGGCCTGGAGATATTGATCTAGAAAAGGGGCCTGCTTTAGGGGCACCTTTGCTTTGTCCTCCGTTATAGGGGCACAGGGTGGGCGCAGAGCAGTGACTACCACCAGTCTGGGCCTTTTGCTCTCCTGAAGGCTGTGGTGGCCTCCCCGAAGCACCAGGCCAGCCCGGGTGACCATTTCTCCTTTTATGGTATCAGTTTGCAGCCCTGCAGATTACAGACACTCAGACCTGCACTGTCTTCTCTCTTACGTGTATAATCTTCCTTTGCTGGGAAGACTAGGATGTAGGAGATTCCCTGATCCTTAGGAAAACCGTACTGCTTGCTTTTCTAGGGTGACAGTGTCCCCTGGAGGTCTTCCTATCCCTCGCTCTTCCTCAGGCCCCAAGCAGGCTGTTGGGTGCTGGAGTGAGGGGAGCGGTGTATTTCTATGGGCTGGGGGTTCCCACACCCCTGTTGACGCCATCATAAGGTTAGTCTGTTTCCTCCTCAGGAATGGGATAGGGGTTTGCCTTCTTAAGGAAGGCTATAGGGAGTGCAGGGAATGTGGCATTTAATCACGCCCCAGTCCATCCTGTTTCCTGGCAATGCTGCTGCGCTCTCATGGGTGTGCGTGGCAGTCCCGCAGCTGTTGACTTGCACTAATGACTGGGGAAAACACGATGATTTCCCCCTGGCTTTGGATGTGTTCCTGTCTCACTTGCCCCACTCTGAAGCTGTGTGTTGGAGCCCAGGGCGTCTCACCTGCCTCTTTCCTGCCCCAAGGGAACTTCAGAGAACACAACAAAGACAGCTGCAGCAGCCCCTGCCCTCGGGACCGCACAGCTGAGCAGAGCAGAGCTGGGTGGACCTGATCTCCCAGGAGAGGCCTCCAGGCAGCCTGTGGTGGGGATTCAGAGAGAAGCAAGGAGGGCAAGTCAAGTCCCCCAAACCTGGGTGGGTGAATATCAATTTCCCTTTTCAGAGTTTGTAATTAAAAAATTAACATTCATGGACCGCATGGAGGTGCCTTAAAAAACTAAAACCAGAACTACCGTATGATCCAGCAATCCCACTCACAGGCATATATCCAGAGAAAACTATAATTCGAAAAGATACACGCACCCCGTTGTTCACAGCAGCACTATTTACAATAGCCAAGGTATGGAAGCAACCTAAACGTCCATCGACAGATGAACGGATAAAGAAGGTGTGGTACATATATACAGTGGAATACTACTCAACCATAAAAAAGAATGAAATAGTGCCATTTGCAGTGACACGGGTGGACCTAGAGATTATCGTATTGAGCGAAGTAAGAAAGACAGAGAAAGACAAATATGTGACATCACTTACATGTGCGATCTAAAAAAACGATACAGGCGAACCTGTTTACAAAACAGAAACAGACTCCCAGACACAGAAAACAAACATGGTTACCAAAGGGGATGGAGGGGGACATAAATGAGTTCGGGATTAACATATACATAGCACTGTCTATAAAATGGGTAAACAACAGGGACCTGCTGTAGAGCACAGGGAACTAAACTCAATATCTTGTGATAACCTATAATGGAAAAGAATCTGAAAAAGAATGTATCTGTATGTATAACTGAGTCACTGTGCTGTACACTTGAAAATAATACAGCATTGTAAACTAACTAATCTTCAGTTATAAAAAAGAAAAAAAAATTAACATTCATTATTCTTATTTTATGCTCGTGGTGCCCCCACTGGGATGGCTGGGCCATCTCTCGTCCCCTTGATGTAGGAACAGAGGTCCCTTGCCAGGCTGCTGGGGAACAGGGCTGTGCCTGGAGACCGGGTCTCCTCCCTCCTGTTCCCCCTCCCTTCTTACAGCGACTCTGCAGGGTGGTGTTTGGCTTACATGGCCCCGCTGCCATGCAGACAGACGCTGCCCGGGTTATCAAAGAAATGGCTCCGGTGAAAAGCGGGCCAAGGGTTTAAACAGAGTTAGAAGGCGCTGGGGGCTGGCTCTTTCTCAAGTCCTTTACGTCCGGGTGTCTTTCATCGATCAGTGAGCTTCTAGCAGTCCTAGGATTCTTCAGAAGCGGCTGGAAGGAGGTTCTGGGCTTTGATTATCCCATTCCCCGCTGTGGTAGCAGAGGGCAGGCATCAGCGGTTGACGTGCTGAAGGCTTCTGGCCTGGGCACCCCTTGGCCTGCTTGTGTTCTGCTGGTTTTCTGTTACCAGGGGTGATCTGTGAGGCACCCGGAAATGGGGTCTTGTGATACGTGAGCTGGAAGGGCTTGGAATTTCTCTCAGTTCCGGAAGAGAGTGGGAACCGAAGTCGAGAGGATGTGACTTGTACAAGCTCACGCTGCTGGTTCCGTCTTTGGCGGATGAGATCCTGATGGCAGAGAGTCTGTGTAGACAAATGAGTCATGCGGGAGATGACCTCCTTCTGTTAGGTCCATCTTGCTGGCAGCAGCCTGGTGTCTGGGCCTCCTTGCATGACTGTCGGGGGTCCGTGGCTGGTGCGTGTTCTCACTTAACACTGTGCTCTTCTGGGGGTTCAGTATTTTGTGTGTCACTCCTGCTTCTCTCATTTACGTCAGTCTCTGTATCTGGTGAAGAGAGGGTCGGGGACAGCCGGTCTCTATCCTGCTAATTATCCCTCTTCACGGCAGTGCTAGATATTTCGGTCTCTGAGACAAACGTGCAGAAAGAAGGCCTTTTTCCACTGGTCGTTTGATAAAGTCAAGGTCTTTGTCAGCCAGGGACCGCTTGGCTAGTCGCTTCAGCTGTAAAGATGCCCAAAAGGGAAGCAGCTGCCCGAGAAGACCCGCCGGGCTCCGCCTCTGGCCTCCTCTCTCCTGCCTCTCCCGTTAGCAGACGTTCACCTCCGAGGTGGGGCTGAGGCCTCTAGTCTGCTGGGCGAAGCAGACGTGACCACGGAGAGCCACACGGTCAGGTCTAAAAGTGCAGTTGCAGAGGTGGGAAGAGAGTGCTGGGAGAGTGACCCGGGGCCTGGGTGACCGGGAGAAGTTCCACTCCCGCCTTGAAGCTCTAACTGAATCACCTTCCCTCTCCCTGCCCCCAGATGCTCGGGGCCCAGCAGACCTGAGCGTGCTGTGTCTGCTACTTTTATCAGCGCTCCAGGGAAGATTCGCCCTCTGCAAGCTGGGACGCTGGGGAGGCGGGTGCAGGTTTGGAAGGCTTAGCTGACCTGGGTGTTGTATGTGGTGAGGTCTTTCTTGGAGCCTTTGAGGTCTGGAGACACCATTGGTTGTATCTGGTGCTTGATCGACGGTGAGGATGTTCTGGGCCACCAGCCTTACGTGTCCCCCTCTCTTCACTGCAGACTGTTTTCTCAGTGTTCTCAAAAACTGTACCGATAAAGTCAATTTTCTCAATTTAAAATTGTTCTTACGTGTCTTTCCCTTCAGCCTTCGGGAGCTGTTAGCACCTGGCTGCCAGTGTGTACTTGGTGAGGGCAGAGGAAGTGGGTGAGAAGGAGGAGAATATTAATGGGGAAGCTTAGAGTTGGCCCATCAGGTTTAATTTTGCATTTGATTTTGGTGGTGATTTTCTGTTGCCTATCCTATGAGTTCTTCCACTAAAATTGGTCCCAGTTTGAATGTTGGAATTAAGCATGTTGGTGTTTTAAGGACTTTCGTGAAGGGTTCTGCAAGGAACACTGTGACCTGGGCGTGTCGGCCTGGGAACAGGCAGCTCCTCGCTGTGTGCTCTGCTGAGAAGCCCGACTTTCCTGGACGAGCCAGGGGTGAGTGGATGGCGGGTCTGAGTAGGGCCGTGGCCTTTGCCCCGGGGAGATAACGCGCCTGTTTACATCCAGGCCACAAGCAAAAGCGACAGGGCCCCCAGTGTGCTCCCTGCCTCCCCTGTTCTGTGCATTGGGACTTCAGGGAGGATAGGCCGAGGGGACAGCGGGAGCAAGAGGAAGGAGAGCTGGCAGGATTGTCAGCCGTTAGCCGGCCGTGTCACTGTCTTCTGAAGCAGACGTGCACGGTGGAAACCCCGCCCGCTCTCGCCCTCGTCCCTCCTCCTCACCCAGGAGGTTGGCTGAGGCCAGAGTGCGTGAATCTCCCCTGAAAGGTTCGTGGAAGTGGACGTGTACTGCATGGGGCTCCTGGGGGACTCCGGGTCCGTCCCCACATCTTCCAGCGTGAGATCACTGCCCCTCAGGCATCGCTGGTTTGGGAGTCCCTCTGCTGTCTCCCACCCGTGACGGCCAGCAGCCCGACTCTCTGTCTAGCTCCGCAGTTGTGGGGCCGGGCCGTGGGCCTAGGCTAGGTGACCGCCGGTATTCTTGTCACTGTCTCGTCGTGTTTCTGCTGGGGGATGGCTCGCCGTCAGGTGTCAAGAGGTGGGAGATAGCTGCCTGTGGATGGCTGCCCCCGCTCTCTGAGCTCCTCCAGCCCCGGGGACTTAACTCACCCACCGGCCCTTGGAGGGTCGAGGTTTCCCAGGCCTGGGAGAGCGCCTGCGGGGTTTAGCACGTTTTCAGGATCGGGAAGTCAGAGGAGTGGGATTTGGAGGGTGTGCTGACGGGTCGTGTTTTCTTTGTCAAGTGCAGACTGGGAAACGACCAAAGGCTTCGGAGCTGAAGCCCGGGGCCCCGGCCTGGGGGGGATTTGCTGCTGGAACCCTGCCCACGCTGTGCGTTGCTATGTCCTGCGCTCCGGGTGCAGCTGGAGGGGATGCATTCAGGCCGACTTGGGCCAGGGCCTGGGAGCAGGGCTGTGCTGGCAGAACATTTAGAAGACCAGTGGCTGTGGGCGGGAGTTATCTCCTGCTGTCACCTGGACTTCTGTGACGGCAGAAGGTAGAGGGGAGAAATCTGGAGCGCAGAGGGCGACAAGCCGGGGTCACGGGCGTGGCCTTTGTGCACGTTTCTTAGCCACGCTGGGCCAATCTTCTCATCTGAGCCCTGGAGCAGCCCCTTCCACGGGTGAAGATACTTCACAGGCTGCAGAATGTCCTAGGAAGAAGGGCCATCACTTCCCCAGGTCTTTGTAGGAACGGTGTGGGCTTGCTTCTTGCATTGGGCTTTCCTCTTTGCCACGGGCCCAAGTTGGCTCTCCCACCTGCCACATTTTGCTTTAATTTTCCACGATTTGTACCCTTCCTGTGAGCTGGGTTGAACTTCCTTTCCATTTTCTGAGTGAATGAACATGCCAGTGTGTGGATTAGGCCTCCCCAAAGGGAGGAGGTGCGGGGTGTTTGATGTCTAGTTGGGGGAAGAGATGTAATCACGAAGGCTTAGATGCTGATTGCTTCTTTTCTGGGTTCCTCTGGCCAAAGGGTCTCACAATTTCGGTTATTTTGGTACTGTGGTCATGATCTTGAATACCCCAGCTCAACTGTTTCGTGATAAATAGTAAATAGCCATTTGCTATTTATGCTGTTACTTGCTGAATGTTTCTGCTAAGTTCACTTTTTAAACTTAAATTTATTTTAAAAGGAAGTACTGTGTCATTATTATCAATGGAAAACCAGCACATCAATAAATAGAAAATACCTTCAAAACTAAGCCACAGCGGAAACACAGCAACATCACTGGTTTGCAGCGGGACGCAGTTGGCTGCAGAAGGTCCGAGGCTGGGGAACAGAGGCTCACTGTCTGTGGAGAAGGCGGCTTATGCCGTCATGCACTTAAAACTAGCATGATGCTCTATGTCAGTTGTACCTCAATTACAGAAGCAGGAGAAAAGGTTAAAAGAAAGAAGGAAGCTTAGTTAGCGTCAGAGAGCTTAAAGATGTACTGACATCAAATGGAGACTTTATCTTTGCAGATAATTGAAAAGGGACTTTTGAAAATGTTATCTGGGGCTTCCCCAGTGGCGCAGTGGTTGAGGGTCCGCCTGCCGATGCAGGGGACACGGGTTCGTGCCCCGGTCCGGGAAGATCCCACACGCCACGGAGCGGCTGGGCCCGTGAGCCGTGGCCGCTGAGCCTGCGCGTCCAGAGGCCACGGCAGTGAGAGGCCCGCGTACTGCAAAAAAAAAACCAAAATGTTATCTGGTGCTCTTTTGTGTCTGTCCTTAATCTAATGTTCCTTGTTCTTGGGCAGAATTACCAAAACACTTAGTTTTGCGCCCTCTGGAGCTTCACTTATCCCCAGATAGATTGAAGACTTTGCGAGCAGAGATTGTGTTTTATTCCTCTTTTGTTTGTACAGTCTGACACATAGTAGATACTCAAGTGTGTTGAATTGGCTCAAAGTATAATGTGTAGCAAAGGCAGTACACGGTGGAGTTGTTCAGGGGAGGGGACCGTCCCCAAGAGCTGGAGTTGGCAGGGAAGGCTTTCCCAAGAAGAGAGACCCTGCTCCCTTTCCCTGAGCCCTGCTCCCACTCTCCGCAGCCTGGAACCCTGCCCGCATTTCCTTCCCCCCTCACCCCCTCTCCACCTTCCGGCTTCTTCTGCCGCAGCTTCCCCAGCCAGGGACAAAGATGCTGTAGCCTTCAGAGCCCCCCCCCCCCCCGCCCCCGTCCTGAGGGGAGGGCAGAGCGAACAAAAACAAGAGGAGGGGGTGGGAGGAAGGGTCGGCAGGGGAGACAGACACACACACACAGGGCGGGCACCGCTGGGGTAAACCTGAGCCCTTTCAGGCTGCCCTCGGGTCCAGCGTTGAGAGGATTGGTGACCCTCCTGGGGAAGAGGTTGAGCCCTGGGGGTTGTTAGCAGTCTTCCCTAGCTTTCTTCCCTCCCTCTCCCTCTCCAGTTCTCTCCTTTCTTCTTTCTCTCAGCACCTTGCAGCTCTGCCCTTGGGGCAAATCCCACAGCCCAGGATGATTACCGTGGCTGTGGACTTGTTGATGTTTGCGTTTAGGCCAGGCTTGTCTCCATGTGATCATGAAATCCTTCAGAAACACAGACACAATTTCATACGGATCGTATGTCAGGAACTGTCTGCGTGACCAGGGCTGTGTCCCCACGGCCTCTCTGGCCCTGGGACCTTGCCTCCATCCAGTGACCAGAAATCTCCTTCTTGGTGCTGCCAGGAAGACCTGTTCTCTCCCTCCTGCCACGGGGGCCGCAGGGATCTGGACACTTCCCTCCTTGAGCATCTCAATGCTGCTTTTGAAGATATCAGTCATGACAACAAATACTTTTACTGTGGTCGGTACCTAAAGCAACTCATTGAATCTTTGTAAAAACCCTATAAAAGATTTACTATTACTGTCTTTATTTTTCAGATAAGAAAACTGAGTTTACTTGGTCAAGGTCAAAGAGCTAGTGCCAGTGAGGGATTCAGACCCTGCATCTGAGTCTCAGTAACTGCAGTGTCCCACCTCTCTGGGGGTAATGCTTCTGCCGTCTGAGCTTGGTGTGGGCAAGGGGGAGTCCTCGTTCTCACTGTCGGGATTGTCGGCCACCAAAGCACGTTCAGGAGAGGAGCCGGGAGCCTCTGAACTTGGGAGCGTTCTCTCCTTACCTCTCTGGTCCCCGTTCTGCCCCCTCCGTTGCCCCTCTTATCCGCCGAGGAGGGTGGTCATGGGATGGGGGAACAGCTGGATCCCTGCAGATACCTTTTAATTACCCATGGACTGTGTTTGTGGCAGGAATCAGTCTGCTCGGGGCTGCCTCTGAGACAGCTGGGTAGATCTGGACCAGCAAACAGGGTGAGAGGCAGCAGGGGTTCCCAGGAGGGTGAGGCTGGGGACTGACACTGCAGGAACTGGAGAAAGCGCGGGGTAGCCTGGTGTCCAGAGCCACTTTGGACAGTGAGCCAGCGTGGAATGTCAGCCCCCTGGGAGCAGGGCTGGGAGGCCCCGCTACATGTGTGTTCTGCCCTTTCCTGCCCGTGGGCATAAGGAGGGCTGATGGCGGGACCCGTTTGTCTAGGGTGCCCGGCCTCTCTCTTCTGTGGCTTCTCCCATCTGGTTCTCCCATCTCTCTCCCCCCTTTACATCCACTCTCAGGTCTTTCATTCAGACCCCTCAGGACAGCCGGACTTCGCAGCAGCTGCATCTTTAATAGGGATCAAATCTGTAGGTGACGGTGGTGGACTGGGCACCGGCGGATGGAGCAGGGCTCTGGGAGTCACACCGGAGTGACCCTTTCCTTTATCAAGGACCACGGCCCCAGACGGGCCTCCTGCCTTCCTTTACCCCCAACTTCAGAAGCCGCTTATGTCAGAGCTTAACACCCGCGCGGCCTGGCCGCATTTGGGACGGAGAGTCCCTCGTGTGCAGAGGCCCGTGCTGGTGTGGGGTGACGAGGAGGAAGATGTCAGCACCCTTGGGGGGGTCAGTGTTTAGCGAAGGGCACAGCAGGCAGACGGTTTCTCAGGGTCATGCAGGGCGACCCCTGTAAACGTGCAGGTTATTCCACGTATGGGCACGTGTGGTGGCGAGTGGCTAACCTGCTCACGGCCTCTTGCATTCTGGGTCGTTCCCTCCTGCGGTTCGGATGCTCAGGAAACGGAAGAGAATTCTCCGTCTTGTTCCGCTTGGCCAAGCAGAACAAGACAGAGATGCTGGGATCTTCCTCCCCCAGACACAGAGTGTCCTTCTCTCCAGGACAGAAGGGCTGTGGTTGATTGGCTCTCCCTGCTTCCAGTGGTTTGGGTAATGGCACGTGATACGCACAGACCCTGTTGCCTGCGTATATGTGTCTGCACGCGGCTTAGCTGACTTGTTACCATGACTGGCACCAGGAGGGGCAGGGCTGGAAGGTTTCCTGAAGGAGAAAGTTCTGGTGTAAAGTGAGGTTGGAATCCCAGCTCAGCCACTAAGCGATGCCTAAACTTGGGCAGACTGTGTGATGTCACCTGTCGCTTTGGTTTTCTCATCTGATCTATTTGAGTTGTTTTGAAGACAAGTGGCCCATCAGGGGTACGTGATAGTTGTGAAGGAAACAGATGATTAAATGAGGGGCCGTTCCTCAGAGTGTCTAGGGCAGTGCCTGGCCCATGTCAGAAGCTCAGCATAGCTGCCGTTCTAGTTCGTTCCTCTCAGGCCCAAAGATCCCTAAACAACTTCTGTTGTTTTCTGTTCTCCAGGCTGACCTGTCTGTAAATGAGCTGGACTCTCCCATCCTAATTATTCCCACTCCTCTCCTGGCCTGGCTTCACAGACCCATGTCAGGCTCTGACACCTGCTGGTTGTCTAGATGCCCTGGAGAGCCTCCTTCAACACGTTTTTTCCTTTTTTTCTTTCTGAAGTCTCTGGAAAGTTTGCCCAAGGGCTAAAACCTGGTATCAGATACCTCACCAGGAGGCTGACTGGTTCCCAGGAAGACTCACCTGGAATCATAGGGACCTTTGCACAGATAGGTCATCCACCTGTGTGCCATGGTCTGAGTTAGAAGTCTCGCCTGCTACACTGAACCCCTGTTTATAAAATTCTCTTTGAAATTTAAGTATATTAATGTAGCTTGTTGCAGAGAGTCCCTTTTTAAAGTGGATAATCAGCCTAATTTATCCGCTCTCTAAACCCAGACTTCCAGACCTCCAGTTTGATGGACGTGATACACACTTGTACCTTTCTCACCGTGCTTTAGTGAGAAATGAGATGCGCCATACAGCTCTTGAAGCACCATCTAGAAGCCTGTGAACCTACCAGAGGGAAGGAGAAGAGAAATCGCCTCTTTTCCTTGCTTGTACAGTATCTCAAAACTCAGGAGGGAATTTATTCTTGGGGTCTAACCTGAGTGCCTCAGAGCAGCCGTAAGTCGATGAACGAACAGGTCAGATGGCACGCATTTGATTGACCCCGCTGGGCCTAAAGTACATGGGGATTTGTCTCGGGAGCCAACGAGACTCCCACGTCCTAGGTAATGGAGCCAGCGGGAAGATTGGGAAGTATCCTCCCTGCAAGCCGGAGGAGCGGGGAGTCTGGCCGGCTGCAGATTGGAGCTTGGTCTCAGACTCAAGACGGGTCATGTGGCTTTCCCCAGCCCTCAGATTTCAGTATTTTCAGTTGGTTTGGGCTCCTCCATCTGTCTCCTGTGGCATCTACGGGCAGGTCAGCTCCCTGTTTCCTGCAGAATCAGGTGTTCCTTGCTGGGCTGCGTGGGGTGTCTGAAGGTCGTCTAGGCCATGCCCCTGCCTCTGGGACAGGCTTCCTATGTCCCGGTGCTTCAAGTATCTTCCTGGGGATTTCCCCATCACCTCGGATAATCTCTCCCTACGCTCCATAGCGACAAGGTTCTTTCTAGAGTCTGACTTGACCCTCCCTTGCTGCCATCTCCACACTGTGGTCCACTTAGTCCTGGCCTCCAGGGAGGCAGAGAACAGCTGCCGGCCCCGCCCCTGTTCCTTCCTTGTTCTTGTTGGGGTAGCACCTCCATGCATCCAGCCTGTGGATCCCCCAGCAATTTCTTTGTCACTAGATCACATTGCAAGCTCCTCTCCAAATGCTGTCTGGCCGCTTCCTGTTCCAGGCATCTCCCTCCCACCTGAGTATTTGTGTTTGTGATTATTTAGCCCCAGAGGCAACGGCCACATTTTTCCAGGTTGAATCTGCTCGTTGTTACTTCCTGCCCGGCTTTGCTAACATCTCCAGGTCCCTTTTGTAGCCGCTGCTGCTGGCTTGCTGGGCGTAGAAACTCGGGTTTTCAGCCTTCGGAAAGCAGACCCTGAAGGGAGTGGGGCGGGGACAGCTGGTTCCCCTGCTGACAGGGGCCCCACCCAGTGTGAAGTCAAGGACTCCCCAGGAGAACATCTGAATTGATGAGCACAGAAAGCCATCAGGCCCAGCCAGCAGCGGGGCGACGGAGACCAAGCCCGTCCCAGCTGTCCGGCCTGCTCCTGTCCCCTGGGCCGAGAACAAGGAGACGCCTTCCTGCCCTCTGGACCTCGGCTCTGTCCAGACAGCCATAACCAGTTCTAATACTCAGCAGAGGAAGCAGTGAGCCCTAGATGAAGGAGTCGGGGTCATTTCCTGTCCGGGGAGGGGGCCGGGCCAGGATGGCAGGGGCCACAAGTTAAATGTAGAGCAAGCGTGGATGCGCCCCCGATTCTTTTGGAAAAGGGAGAGTTTATTTTATTTTATTTTTTTCTATCTGATTTTATTGTCGGCCCTGATGACTCAGAAAGTCAGAGCTGGAAGGGACCTTTGAGAATCTTCCCTGCTTGTCTCATTTTACAGAAGGAGGCCCATGGACGTTCGGGAACTTTCTCAAGCCCACAAAAGCATTACCAGTTGTCCTGGGCCCTGTAGAGGGGTGCTGAGTTATTAGGTGTGGGAAGCGAAACCTCTCTTGACCAGGAGGGGCTCAGAAATGGTTGCGCATCAGACGACCCTGGCTTGCCTACACCTCTTGGCCTGGAGCTTGAAGGCGAAGCCGGGAGCCTGGTACCTCTCTGGCTTCCCAGGACTCGGGGTTCCCGTGATTCAGTTGAAATACACGGGTGTGGATGGGGGTGAGTCTGATGCTGCTCCCAAGAGTTCTTTAGAACTTGAGTGGCAGAGGGGACCTGTGAAAATGGAGTTCCCGCATCCGTCCCCGTGCTCAGTTCTCTCCCCCCGCCTCACTGTGGAGTTTCCTGAGTGTGTTGCTGGTTAGGAGGCTTCCTCAAAAGATGCTGATGAATTTGCAATGATTTTACAATTCTCCTGGGGAAATAAACAGCTGCAGCTTGAAACAGAAACATACCCACTTGTGCAGCTGTATCCCCCTGCCCCCCATCTGGGAAAGGCACACACACACCCAAACCACGGTAGAAACACAGGAGCCCACGTGAATGATCCGAACGAGCGCTGTGCAGAGGAGAGGGATTCGCTGTCCTGCGGGCAGGTCGTGCCGCTGGGGTCTGCGGGGTCTTGGGAACACGCGTCTGGAATCCCAGGGACCTTTGCCTCTCTGGTTTGTGGAGCTCTTTGCAAGAAATGCTTCTCTCTTCGAAGAGGAGGACAAAGGGAACAAACACGTGTGGTCACTGGATTATATGCCAGATGTACATTCTCTTCACAGAGTTACTATGAAGAGGCGCTTATCGTGAAATTATCATTCCCATTTTATAGCAGCTGAGGCTTTCGGAGATTAAGCTGGGACTCCATAGCAGAGCGGGGCACCTTCTGTGATGCAGTGCTGCCACCTTCCTCCCCTGGGGTCTGTGGACTCACCTGCCTGAGGATCTCAGCATCCATGGTCTCCGAGGGGGCCATGTGATTTTGGAGGGATAACTGCCAACTCACCAAGTGCGTCCGTTTCCTCCTCTGAAAATGGAAATCATGCAATTTGGCTAGTCGGTTGAGTTGTTAGAATTCGTAATTACATGAAACCTGTAGGCCCCTGAGATGCGATCAGAAATGACTAGTAAAGAGGTAACTGCTGGCCTCCTAAGCCGGAAGCAAGGTGCAGAGGGATAGTTTTAATCAGGAGTCTGTCGGTCCCTACTAGGCACGGCCACCGTCGGGCAGGCAGCAGGGGGCTTCTCTCCCACCTCAGTGAGAGACAGCAAGCTGCTTGGGCCGCAGCTTGGTGTCACGTGCTCACCTTTATTCTGTCTTAGAAATGCCTCTTTTAACCAACTATTACCAGTTATGACCTTCTCGCTCTTCCTCTTCAGCCCAAATCTTAAGTGTACAACTTGATGAATTATCACTAACTGGATTCACTTGTGTGACTGCCACCCAGATGAAGACCTTGAACCTTTCCAGCCCTTCAGAAGCCCCCGTTGGGCCTCTGCCCGGTCACGGACCCCCATCCAAAGGTCATGACTGTTCTGACCTTTAGCATCCCACGTTTGGCCTGTTTTTTTTTTTTTTTTTTTTTTGCGGTACACGGGCCTCTCGCTGTTGTGGCCTCTCCCGTTGCGGAGCACAGGCTCCGGACGCGCAGGCTTAGCGGCCATGGCTCATGGGCCCAGCCGCTCTGTGGCATGTGGGATCTTCCTGGACCGGGGCACGAACCCGTGTCCCCTGCATCGGCAGGCGGACTCTCAACCACTGCCCCACCGGGGAAGCCCTGGCCTGTTTTTTGAACTTCTGTATGAGTGGAATCATACAGTATATATTTTGTGTTTGCTATTTTTGCTCAACATTAAGTGTGTGAAATTTGTCTATATTGTTGTCTGTAGTGGTGGTTTATTTATTACTATATGGTGTTTATTTCGTTTTCTTGAACGGACAGTTTACTCTTCTATTTTATTGTGGATGGGTTGTTTCCTGTTTTTTTAATTAATTTTTATTGGCGTATAGTTGATTTACAATGTTGTATTACTTTCTAATGTACATCACAGTGAATCAGTTATACATATACATATATCCACTCTTCCTTAGATTCTTTTCCCATAGGTCATTACAGAGTATTGAGTAGAGTTTCCTGTGCTGTACAGTAGGTCCTTACTAGTTATTTATTTTGTATATAGTAGTGTGTATATGTCTGTCCCAATATCCCAGTTTATCCCTCCCGCCCCCTTACCCCTGGAAACCATAAGTTTGTTTTCTACGTCTGTAATTTTATTTCTGCTTTGTAAATAACTTCATTCATACCGGGTGGTGTCCTGTGGTAGGTTATTATGAATAGTGTTGCTGTGACTTTTTTACAAGTCTTATGGTGAATGCATTTCTGATGGGTAAATACTTAGGAGCAGAATTGCTGGTCATATAATGTGTATATGTTTAGCTTTAGTAGACACTACTGAGCAGGTTCCAAAGGGTTTGTACTAATTTATACTCCCCATTAGTGTATGAGAGTTCCGGTTTCTCCACATACTTGTCGACACTTGGTATAGTAAGCCATTTAAATTTTAGCCATTCTGGTACCTGTGTAGTGATATCTCAGCGTGCTTTTAATTTGTATTCCCTGATGGCTAATGAGATGATAACCTTTCCATATGTTTTTTTTTTTCCCCAGCCATTTGTATATCCTCTTTGTGAAGTGTTTCTTCAAGTCTTTTGACCATTTTAAAAGATGGTTTGTCTGTCTTTTCCTCGTGGATTTGAAAGAGTTCTTCGTATAGTCTTGGTACCAGTCTCATGTTGAATATCTGTCTTGCAGATATCTTCTTTCCCCTCTGTGGTTTACCTTTCCACTCTTTAATTGTGTATTTTGGTGGATAGAGGTTCTTAATTTTATTTTAGTCCCATTAATTGACCTTTTTCTTTGTAATTACTGCTTTTTGTACTCTGTTTAAGAAACCATCACGTATCCAAGTCACAAACATAAGCTTCAGTGTTACCTTTATTGGTTAGCCCTGCACATTTAGATCTGCAGTCCACATAAAACTGATTTTTTTTGTGTGTGTGTGTGTATGTGGCATGAGGTGTGAGTCAAGATGATTAATTTTTTTCCCACTGGGATATCTAATTGACCTGACATCATTTGTTGAGAGAGCCATCCTTCCCCACTGCTCTGCAGTGTTAACTGTGTCATAAATCAAGTGTGGAAGGCTGCTTCTGGACTCTATTTTATTCCCACGGTCTGTTTGTCCTTGTGCTAATACCTCGTCATTTTTAAATTTAATTTAATTTTTTAAATTGACATATAGTTGATTTACAACGCGGTGCCAATCTCTGCTGTACAACAAAGTGACTTAGTAATACACACACAGACATTCTTTTCAAATATTCTTTTCCATTATGGTTTACCACAGGATACTGAATAGAGTTCCCTATGCTATATGGTAGGACCTTGTTGTTTATCCATCCTCTATATAATAGTTTACATCTGCTAATCCCAAACTCCCAACCCAACCCTCTCCTACCCCTCACCCCCTTGGCAACCACAAGCCTGTTCTCTATGTCTGTGAGTCTGTTTCTGTTTTGTAGATGTGTTCATTTGTGTCATATTTTAGATTCCACATGTAAGTGGTATCATATGGTATTTGTCTTTCTCTTTCTGACTTCACTTAGTATGATAATCTCTAGTTGCATCTATGTTGCAGCAAATGGCATTATTTTGTCCTTTTTTGATGCCTGTCATTGTCTATATGTAACACGTCTTCTTGATCCGTTCATCTGTCGATGGACTTTTAGGTTGTTTCCATGTTCTGGCTGTTGTGAATTTTGCTGCTGTGAACGTAGGGCTGCAAGTACTACCTCACCATCTTAATCACTGCATTTGATAATAAGTGTCTCACACTTACAAAGTGATTGTTACTTTCTACTTCCGTGTTTTAATCTCTTAGTCAGACTCCTTCAATCTGCCTTCTGTTCCCGTTGCTCTGCCCCAGATGCTCATGTCTGGGTGACCAGTGGCCTCTAGTTGGTGCTAAACCTAACAGAAACGTTTCAGTTCTCAGCTTCCTTAACCTTTCAGCAAGATTCAGCACAGCTGACCACTGCTTCCTCTTTGAAACACCATCTTCCCTGATGCCAGACTTCCCTGATTTCCCTCCTACTTCTCTGACCACTACCTTTAAGTCTTCTTGGCTGGGGTGTTCTGCTCCATCTGATTTTAAAATGTTGGGCTTCTTCAATTCTCACTTCTAGGTTCTTCTTTTCTCATTTTACAGTTATTATCAAGATGCTTTCTTTCCAACATTTTGGTTGCCATCTTTATGGTAAGAGAGCTCCCAAATTTATATCTCCAGTTAGAATTTTCTCTGGATTTTGAAGTCATGGATTATCTCAATCAGAATTTTTTCCTTAGTGGATCTCTTCCTGAATTATTCTTTAATCCAGATTGTTTTTTACCCTGCCACCTCTTCCCTCTGCACCCAGATCAGTTGGGGCTTCAGACAAGGGATTTAATTTCTTTGAGATTCAGTTGCCAAAAGAATCACTACTTGGGGGGCAGCTGTTTCCCTCCTTCATAAGGAAGTGGAGAGAACTACCTGAATTGTTTCTGTAAATTTCTTTTTTCTCTTTAGAGACGGGCAATATCTCTATAAAACGTTCGCTGTCAACCCACTTAGGTTTCTGTTAATCACCTCTCATCTTTGGTGTTCCTATGTGCGTCTCAGTCTGACCTTCTAGAATGTTGGGGCTTAAAAGAAGGAGAAAATGAAGGCACCGGCGAATTTCTCCCACCATAATTGGTGATCAATAAGCCCCTCAGTTTTTTTCCATCGGAGTCCCTTCTCAAAGAACATTGGTGACCCTCAAAACCCTAGAGGTTCAAGTTCCAATCTCCAGCCTTGATTACTGTTCCGGGGGAGGGACCGAGCTGCCCTTGTCACTCAAGTGTGGGATTGGGGAGCATTTCTATTTATTTGCCCATTGCTTAGGCTCTGTGCTCCCCACCTGCCCCCGATACTTACCACACTCACTTTAGATCTTTTCTGGGCCAGAATCATTCCCCGTTTCTCTTAAAGTTGGAGTTTTAGTGCCATAAATGAATACTAATCAGGATTTCAGTTAAATGTAAAGTTCTTTTCTGTAGCCCACTGGTTCTCAGTATGGCCTAGAGAATTCATTTATGAATGTAGCTCTTCATGTGGTTTTATTGGTGGTTGCTCTGGGGATTACAGTAGGTATACGTATCTTTTTCACAGTCTACTTAGATCAGTATTTTATCACTTTAAGTGGAGTGTACAAATCTTACCACCATGTAAGTTCCTTTAACCCTTCCTACTTCGTCTCATAGTTTTCTCATATGTTACAGTTAACATAATTGAAAAACCCATCGGAAATGTTACAGTTTTTACTTTTAACTGTCAAACATATTTTCAAGGACTCAAGCGCAGAATAATAGTACAGTATATTTTTATTTATCCAGATGTTTACCATTTTTGTGGTTCTTTCTTCATTCCTGATATTCTGAGTTTCCTTTTGGTAGCACTTCCCTCTGTCTGAAGAATTTCCTTTAGCGATTCTTTTAGAGCAAGTCTGTTGGCAATAAGTTATCTTAGTTTTCTTTCATCTGAGAAGCCTTTATTTTACCTTCATTCCTGAATGGTATCTTCACAAGATGTGGAATTCTGGGTTGACAATTCTTTTCTTTTAGCATTTTCAAAATGTTGTCCTACCCCCTTCTGGCCTCTGTGCTTCCTGATGAGAAGTCTGTAATCATTCAAATCACGATGTCCTGTTTACCTTTGGCTGCTTTTAAGATGTTTTCCTTTGTCTTTAGTTTTCAACAGTCCGATTATGATGTATCAGGGTGTGGATTTCTTTGGGTTTATTTTGTTTGGGATTTGCTGAGTTTCTTCAGTCTGTAGGTTTATATGTTTCACCAGATTTGGAAGGAAGTTTTCAGTTATATTTTCAGTTTTTTTTTCCTGCACTGCACCAATTCTTCTGTCTTTCTGGAGGTTCAGTGGCATTAATATTAGATCTTTTTGGTATCGTCCCACAGATCTCCGAGGTTCGGTTTGTTGTTTTCACCTTTTTTTTTTTCTCTGTGTTGTTCAAATTGGATAATTCCTATTGGTTTCTTCAGGTATACTGACTCCTTTCTCTGTCACCCCCATTTTGCCGTTGAGTCCATCAGTGAGCTTTTAATTTCAGTTGTTGTATTCAGTTTTCAGTTCTAAAATTTCTGTTTGGTTCATTTGATGTCTTCTGTTTCTTGGCTGAGAATTTCTGTCTTTTTATTTATTTCAAGAGTGCTTGCCCCTTACTTCTTGAGGCATCTTTATACTAACTACTTCAAAGTGTTTGTCAGGTATTTCAAGTATGTTTGTCATCGTGGAGTTAGCATCTCTTGATCATCTTTTCCCATAAAGACATTTACTGGGTCTTTGTCTGCTCAGCAACTTTAGATTGTATCCTGGGTGTTTTCCATATGATGCGATTCTGGGTGTTGTTTAAATCCTATTTGTGTTTCAGCAGGCAGTTGGTCTGGTTGGGTTCAGACTGCAAGTTCTGACCAGCCTTGTGTGGGTTGTGGTTTCATTCTCATATCAGTTTCATTTTCAAAGCCTTGTGCTATTTGGCTCTATTCTGCAGAAGCTACCAAGTGGCCAGTTTGGGCCATGGGCAGTAGTCCACCACATCGTTTAGGTTTAAAGTATGTAGTACACTACTGAGAGCCAGATCTTTGCATGTGTGGCTCAGGGGTAGCCAAGCACTCATGAACAGCTTTATGGGGTCACCTTGCTAAGATCCTCCCTCTCCATGGTCTTGCTAGTATATTCCAGGTTGCCGGGATCCCGTTTGTCACCCACCAGCCAACCTTGCATTCGTTTGCTCTCCTCCGCCATGCACTTCCCACAACCGCACCTGTTGGCCGGGGGTGGGAGGGGTCGAGTAGTGTGAGGACAGAGAGAGAGAGAAAGAAACGGGTTTGTTCCACCCTCTTGGGGCACAGCTCCTCTGTTCAGAGGAGAAGGTTCTTTTCCCTTAGAATTTTAGGGGCTTGTGGGCTAGGGTGCAAAAGAATGGAGAAAACAAAAAAAGGGGAGCTTGCTTCCGCTCTCCCTGAGTGTGAACAGACACTTGTCTTTTTTCTCAAGCCAGAATTAGAGGGCTCCTCCTGGGGCTCTTGCTGTCTGCGATGATGGTGCTCACTTCTGGGTTTGGACTGCCTTGAGACTAAGCAGGGGGGGTGCTGGAGGTAAAAAACACCCGTATGGTATTAGTTCAAATTCCCTTCTCCTCCCCGAAAATGCTTACTGCTCTTTACTTTTCAGAATTCTCCAATAGCTGGTCTGTACCGTCTGTTCAGGTTTTGTAGCTGCATTCAGAAGAAGACACAGGGTGCGTGCTTACATCATTTTGCTCGATCTAGAACTCCTGGCGGGCTTGTTTAAAACACAGCTTTCTGGTCCCCACCCTGAGAGTTGCTAATTCAGTGAGTCTCAGGTAGGGCCTGAGAATCTGTATTCCCGACACATCGGCAGGTGATGTTGATGCTGCTTGTCTCAGAACCACATTTTGAGAAACGTGGACGTAGTCTGTCCTTAAGATGGGAAAACTCTTTATCCAGAATAGAATTCAAGTTCCTTCATTTTAATAAAATTAAGCACTGAATGGTTTCCTATTCAATAAGCTGAGGGTGAAAGGACAGTGGAAATCCTTTGGTTAAGCAGTGAGGAGATTAGAAGAAATAAAGCATCATGGAGCTTACTGTGGGTTACTTGACTGAATAGGGACTATGATTGACACCTTCCTAACAGAGAACTTAAAACTTGTGGAGATGCTGTGATAGGGAATTTCTCTTATTAAGGCACCTGCTTTGAATATGGTTTTTTCAAGTAAAAGGTCATGGAGCCAGTAACTCTTGAATTACTTTGTTTGTGGGATGTGTCTTTGAGTGTAGGAGGGACAATAAGAGGAAGTAGATTTTCGTCTCAATTCTGAATAACAAAGAAAACTCTTGGCAAAAGCAGCCCCCCAGTTGCCCCTGCCCTCTTGGCAGTGATGCAAGGACAGAACACGGGGCAGGGGCAGATATACATACCACACTTGGCATGTACTTTTTGAAATCAGAGAAAGGGTAGATATTGTCTGAATGGGGATCACAGAAATCTGAATTTTAGAAAAAAGAAATTCAGTCCAACCCTTTAGTCCCCAACAGAGGATTTGGTAAGTGGTGGCTGGGCTGATTTCTTTCTGTCTCACACTTTAACGTGCGAAATCCTAGAAGACAGAGCTGCTCAAGAATAATTAACTTCAGGGGCTTCCCTGGTGGCGCAGTGGTTGAGAGTCCGCCTGCCGATGCAGGGGACACGGGTTCATGCCCCGGTCCGGGAAGATCACACATGCCGCGGAGCGGCTGCGCCCGTGAGCCATGGCCGCTGAGCCTGTGCGTCCGGAGCCTGTGCTCCGCAACGGGAGAGGCCACAACAGTGAGAGGCCCACGTACCGCAAACAAACAAACAAACAAAAAAAAACCCAAAAGAATAATTAACTTCAGATTAGGGTGTTTATAAAGACAGAGCAGTCTGTGGAACTTTGTGACGTGTGCACCTCGGCCTTGGGCTGTGGGTAGAAGGTCCTCCTCTGATGGGGCCCCAATAGGGTCTTCTTCCATCACTCAGTGCTTCCAGTGTGACCAGCTTGGAGCACATTCTGCCTTGGCCTGTGGACTGGCATGAGGCTGCCGGCATCCCAGAGCAGCTGCCAGACTAGAGGATGGAGCTCTTCAGCCACAAGAGGCCTTTCCACCTTTGCCAGACTCCTGGGGGGAATTTTCCATGCAGCCAAGGAGTCAGTACTGGTGGGAATTATCGCCTCTGGGCAGAACTGGTTTTCCCAAGATGCAGGTCTGGGCAGAAAAGAAAAGAAAGAGTGGAATTTTAAACCCCAGGGGCCACAGACCAGAGGAGGCACATACCCGAAGAGCCCTGTTTTCCATCTAAGTACCTGCTTTTGCTTGTCCACAGACACATTGCCTCTGTCTTTCATTTCTGAACTCTTAATCCCAAGAGCTTGCATTATTTGCACAGTTGCCATGAGTCCTCCAGGCCAGCAGGAGGCAGTAAAGAGCCTTGGAGGGGGCGCTTTGCCAAGTGAAATTCTATAAGCCTTGACGAGACAGTGTCCTCGTTAAAGAAGGATTTTCTTCTCAGTTCCCTCTACTCGAGAGCCCCACTTTGTCATTCCTGGGTTGCTGGTCCATCTGCTGGCCAGCACACTTAGCCAACTCTAGCCTCTCAGCGTGACGCAGGGGGCTGTGCAGAGAAGAGAGGACATGGTCTTGGCTCCCAGGACCAGGAGAGATAAAAACACTGACCAGGTGCTTATCTTACAGTTTACGAGTCCCGACTTGTGGAGCCGTCCTGAGTCCTCCTGCCTGGGCTCCTGGGCACTCGTACCTGGGCCCAGATCTTAGCAAGTCTCTTCTGGGAGCGTGGTTGCTTGTTTGTCCTCCTGTTCTCTGGCCACGCGTAAGGTCTTCGAGGGCAGGGGTCGCGCACGGGGAGCCCATCTCTGCATCTGCAGGCATAGGCAGCGTAGAATAGGGGCTTAGCACTTGTGCTTTGGGGCCAGACAAACCTGGATTCACCTCCCTGGATTCAGTAACTGCCAAAAGCTTTCTCTATCTCCCTCAGTCAGCATTTTCGTGAAAAATGAAACAAGGGGACACATCAGCAGTACCTGTCCCACGGAGCTTCTGTGAAGGTTCTAGAAGGTGATGCTCGTGAAGAGCTTCACCTGTGCTTGGAAGACGGCAGGGGCTCAAAAGAGTTAGTTCCTCTGCCCCTTCCGTCTCCCCCTCCTTCCCTCCAGAGCTTCACAGAGAAGGTGCACATAGAACGTTAGTTGAATGACTAAGGAAGTGACTGAATTAAAAACCAACTGACGGGGCTTCCCTGGTGGCGCAGTGGTTGAGAGGCCGCCTGCCGATGTGGGGCACACGGGTTCGTGCCCCGGTCCGGGAGGATCCCACGTGCCGTGGAGCGGCTGGGCCCGTGAGCCATGGCCGCTGAGCCTGCGCGTCCGGAGCCTGTGCTCCGCGGCGGGAGAGACCACGACAGTGAGAGGCCCGCGTACCGCAAAAAAAAAAAAAAAAAAAAAAATAACCCACCAAAAACCAACCGAGGCCCAGTCATATGGCTCATTGGGACCCCGAGACAGTTGGGGTCTGGACACAGGGGGCGATGTCTGCAGAGGAGCAGGACCAGCCCCCAGGGGGTAAAATCCATGTTGAGGAAGCAGTGGTTTCTCACGGCCCCTTCGTGAGGGGCCCTGAATGATACCCTTTTACTGAGGGTGTTGCTATGTCAGGTAAGGTTGCTCACTTAAATAACTTAATATTGGAGGATTTAACTGTCATTTTCCCATATTTCAGTGAATCCATCATTACGTTTCGTTGGAGTTTGAGGCTCGTGAGCTCAGCTCTTTTCCGTCTGTGAATTTTATTAATTTCTTATTCCTTTCTGCTTTTTTTTTTTTTCAAGAGTCAAGCCTAATTATTATTTTGTTTTTGCGTTATGCGGGCCTCTCACTGTTGGGGCCTCTCCCGTTGCGGAGTGCAGGCTCAGTGGCCATGGCTCACGGGCCCAGCCGCTCCACGGCATGTGGGATCTTCCCGGACCGGGGCATGAACCCGTGTCCCCTGCATTGGCAGGCGGACTCTCCACCACTGCGCCACCAGGGAAGCCCCGTTCTAACCGTTTTTAAGTGTACAGTTCGATGGTATAAAGTACAGTCACAGAGCTGTGCAGCCATCACCACCATCCGTCTCCAGGACTTTTTCATCTTCCCCAACTGAAACTTTACCCCCCGAGAACCATCATTCTGCTTTCTGTCTCTATGAGTTTGACCATTCTAGGCACCTCACAGAAGTAGAATCATGCAGTGTATGTCCTTTTGTGACTGTCCTTTTGTGTCCTTCTATTTCACTTAGCATGACGTCTTCAGGGTTCATGCACGTTGTGGCATGTGTCAGAATTCCCTTCCTGTTTTAAGTCTAAATACTTCACTGTGCGTATGTGTCACATTTTGTTTATCCGTTCATCTGTCAGTGGACAGTTGGGTCGCTTCCAACCTTGAGCTAGTGTGCGTACTGCAGCTGTGAACACGGGACCACTGATAGATACTTGAGTTCCTCCCTTTCCTCCCTGCTTTTAAACTTGCTTGGGAGGGTCAGAGCAGCTTAGATTTGTCGGCTGGGAGGGCTCTTCTGTCTAGGGCCCCCTCCTCCTAAAATGCAGGTCCCGAGCCCTGGATCGGTCCTGCTGGCCCACTCCAGGCATCTCCTGAGCACCACGGTGACGGGACCTGCAGTTCCTTCTGGTTTTCCCTGTCGTGGAGAAGGGCAGTGGCACAGATCGCTAGAAAGAGGCAAGGAGAGGTTTGCTTTGGCTTTGGACGCACTTAGCTTTGATGGAGGGGTGTTCCAGTTCCCGAGTACGTGTTGATTCGTGTCAGGGGCTGTAAACCAGTCGGAGGCAGGACTGTGCTAGTCAGCGGTCTGCACTAGCTGTGACAATCCTCAAAACCATCCTCGTCGTCACTCGCTAAGGACTGCATGGTTCTAAAGGTCATTCCAAAGAACTCAGACAGTGCTGGTGGTGGTGCTAAGCGGTTAGGGACTTGGACCCTGGATTTTGATTTCCTGGGTCCAAGTCTTGGCTCTGCCATTTACTGATGCTCCGGGCACGTTACCAGATCTTTCTCAGGCTCACGGTTTTTTTTTTTTGTTTGTTTGTTTTCATCTATTAAAGTGGGAAGAAGAATAATGTTTACTTGCTGGGTTTGTTGAGAGGGTTAAATGAGATAATGGATTCAAAACCCTTAACACAGTGCCTGATATGTGGTCAAGCTGCACGTCAAACATTAATTACTCTTATTATCATCTCTGCTTTTATTCTTACAGCCATCTCCCTTTATCCAGCTTTGGTCGTGACCCAGTAAGTACGAACCTCAGACAGAGCCTGGTCTGGGTCTTTCATGCATTTTCCATTCAGTTACTCTCTTTCTGCAAAACCCTGAGATCAACTCACCCAACGTGAAAGCTTGCTGAAAGCTCTGACACCTTGTAAAGCCTCACTCCTTCCTAATAACTTTCTATAGGAGTCAGGGGCCACCCGGAGTGTTTATGCTCTGGACCCGAGGAGCGGGGAAGGAGTGGTGGCTGCCACTGGCTTTGTGAGCTCCCAGGCAGCCAAGGCCAACTGGAGAGGTCAACCCCACCAAAGGAAATTTCGTCCGGCTTCCACGGAGTAGGAATATTAATCTGACACGAGGCCAGAGCAGGCTGGAGCAGAGGGAGATGAAATAGTGGAGCAGGAATGTGGTGCTCTCTCGGTGGAATCAGGCAACGGATGGCTGCAGCAAATCAGAACCAGATTTTTGAACAGGGCTCGGATGGTGGTGGATAGGGAGGTGGTGGTCGTGCCTTGGGGTCCCCTCCGCTTCTCGCTAGCAGCCCTGCCCTGGGGCCGCGTGGGTCCTTTTCTTCACTAAGCTGGGGAGAGAGAGTGGGCTTGTGGACCTGCCTGTTGACTTCCTTCCATTTTTGTTTGGTCCATTTTCTGTCCAGATGATTGAGAGCAGCCTGTGGGCCCTGCATGTTGTCCTAGGCCACGGGTCGTTGAGAAGGTCCTAAATAATTGCTGTTTCCTTCCAACGCACCTTCCGGAAGCAGGGGCTGAGCACCTTCACCAGGGCCCCCGGGACAGCTTCCGGGTGTCAGAGTTGCTTTTGTCTGCTCCCCGCCTCTGGATGATGCAGAAGATGCCGGCTGTCCTGGGCCGGCACAGAGATGGCCTTGGACCCTGGTGATCTGACCTGGACCTCAGGCCACCTTGCCCTCTGCAGTGAGTGCTGTTCATTGGGAGATGCGGCTCCAGCAGCAGGAAAGATGGGGACGGGGGCGGGGGTGGGGGTGAGGCGAAAGGACATGGTTTGCACTCGGCGTGGCGTCAGCCTGCGTGTGTGGCTGATCAGGTGGGCGAGGATGACACTGAAATCCAAGCTGCTGCTCTGAACGGATGCCGGTCATTTCATGCTCGTCTCTCATGAATTTTACAAGGTCCTGTGGCAGCAGCCCACGCTGGCTGTGATCTAGTGCTTCCTGGCAGCGTGACGGGTGACAGGCCCAGATTCGAAATGCCCTTCCCTTGATTTACTGCCGGCAGGGCCGTATGAAGTCAGAGTTAAGTGGTCAGGGTCTGGGGGTGGGCAGCCGGGTTTCCCATCTCCATTTTTTTTTTTTTTTGCGGTACGCGGGCCTCTCACTGTTGTGGCCTCTCCCGTTGCGGAGCACAGGCTCCAGACGCGCAGACTCAGTGGCCATGGCTCACGGGCCCAGCCGCTCCACGGCATGTGGGATCTTCCCGGACCGGGGCAGGAACCCGCGTCCCCTGCATCGGCAGGCGGACTCCCAACCACTGCGCCACCAGGGAAGCCCTCCCATCTCCATTTTTTACCACCTACCTGATCTTGGGCCACATTTTAAACTTTCTGTGCCTCAGTTTCTTTCTCTGTAAGATGGGGATGATAATATATGCTTACCAGGGCTGGTGTTGGGATTAAGTCAGATGATGCACGGGAAGGGATTAGAGAAGAGCCTGCCACCCAGGGACTGAAATTCAGAAAGCGCCATCCTGTCATTTCTCCTGGGGCGTTAACATCTTTGTGAGATTTGCAGCTCTAACCGGCTCTCCAGGTACAGGCACGATGTTACAGAGCTCAGACCTTTTGCCTAGGGGAAAAGCCACGGTCCGTCAACGTTAGCCATTAAAATTATTCATTATAAATGCCTGGTACTGTTTAAAGTACGTTAAATAAACCCAGAAAATGTCAGAGCTAGAAGTGACCTATGACATCAGTCATCTCATCCAAACTCCTGATTTCACAGAGAAGCCAAGGCTGCCAAGACCCCGATTCCAGACAGTAGGGGAGCAGGGGCTTGAAGACCTGAATTCCCAGCCCAGCACTCACAGCGCTTCCCCGGGCCTCTCCTCGAGCTGGGAGAGAGTCCTGCAGGACAGCCAGAGACCCGATAGCTAAGCCGACGTCAAACACACGTGTGTGGCACAGACCCACCTGAGGGTCTGTGCTGTATTTCCAGTCAGTGGCATCAGTGACTGAGCAAGAGAAATAGCTCAGGATGTATATGAAACAAGCAGGTAAGTGACATTTCTGTGAGCATTTGTGCAGAGTGGTTGTGCATTGGTGAGTCATCTCTGGGGCAGACGGCATCTCAGGTCTGGGGCAACAACAGAGTGGCTGGGCCTGCCCCTGGGGGGTGGGCATCTTTCTCCCTGCGTGACCCTCTGCTCTGCTGCCTTAGCGTAGGCTCGGTACCTGAGCCTCAGATGTCTAACTGACCTCAGTGTCTAGCCCCCTCCCTAGCTGGGGACCGACAGGAAGCCGGGGAAGGGCTGACTGAGCCTCTGTGGGACTTTAGGCTAGAAAAACTGTGTGGGCCCGTGGCCTCAGGGGCTTCTAGCAGGGTGTGTGGTGGGCAGTTATCCTCCCTAGTGATGGGGCTCACGCGAACCCTAGCGGGAAAGCCACAGGGGCCGTCTCTGTCCAGTGCCCCTCTCTGCTTTCCTGCGTCCCCATCCAGCTCTTAACCTCATCCTCTTCTTGAGAATTTCCCTTTCGCTGCCTCCTCTTCTGCCCTCCCGCCCAGCACCTTTCCAGCAGACAGCCCTCTCCAGAGACCACTCGGCAATGCCCCCGACCCCGGTGTGCGCAAGGTTTGACCCTGGCCTTTTCTCTTGGGGCTTCATCTGCTGCTGGGCTTTGAGTCAGGAAAACAAAGGCAGCTCTGTGTGGGCATGTGGGCGACTGGGCGCTCTCCTTTCCTCCATTCCTCTGCTTCTCCCAGGTGGCTCTCTCAGACCACCCAGCTCACGGCTCTCCCATCTTTTGATGTCGGTTTCCTCTGAACCTTGGAAGGAAGACCCGTCACATGGCACCAGTCCTTTGGCCACCAGTCCCTCTGATGTCTGACCAAGCTGTGAACATCCTCAGTCCAGCTGGCGGGCCAGGACCCGAAGCTGGCACCGTCCCTACTCCCTGCCTGTGGGGAGGCGTGCAGAGCCTTGCCTTTCTGTTTGAAGGTGTCGTTAAAGGCCACAGCTTTCCAAATTCCCTTCCTGGGGAAGACAGAGGAGCAGAGAAGATTCTGAAGTCAGGTGGTCCCAGGGAATGACTCCAGACTTGAGTTTCCCATTTGTAAAGTGCAGACTGCACCGAGCGGATGCGCTGGGGCCCTGACAGAAGCTCAGGTTGGAGGGGAGCGTTATTTCTTCCAGACCGTGAGAGAGGTGACGGGCTGCAGTGATGGCCCCTGATACAGGTCAGGGCTGTCTAGGACGGCTGTCCTGAAACCCCAATATGAGATGTTTCTGCCTGTGACTTTCCTTCCCTTTCTTAAAGACCCGCGAAGAAAGGGTCTCTACATTTGTTCTCAGTGCTGTTCAGCCTTCCTCTTTCAGTAGTGGTTTCCACTTGGAAGTCTCCTTCTCTGCTTTCCGCAGTCACCCACCCCATCCCACCCTCCCTCCCAGCCGTAGTCTGAAAGAGTTAACTCAGTCCTCAGCCCCTGCCAGGAGGTCTCTATTTGCCAGTAGAGTCAGCCTAGTATGAGCATTATTGAAATCGCTAATTTATTTCTATAGCTTCAGTCTCCAACCTGGAATGGAACAATGAGACCAGAAGTGTTCCAGACAATTGTTTCATAAGGGAGCATTCCTCCAGCTGAACTCTATGGCTGTTGGATTTTCTGGTTTGATTGGTTAACCCTTGGAAGTGATTCGGATTTCTCTTGTTCGAGCTGGTGGGACTGTGGATGGGGAGGTCTGAGGGTCCATGAGCCCCTCTCGTTGCTGTATCATTACTCCCCTGACCCTGACCTCTTATCTAGTCAGAAGGTTTAACCTCTGTGACGTTGTCTTCCATTGGAGAACTGGTTAAAGACGTAACTCTCACAAAGATGAGTGTGCTGTACGGTCCCAGGAGAAATGACAGGATTGCCCCTTCTGAATTTCAACCCCGTCGGCTTTGAGAAGGCTGTCGATTTTATTATTGATCATTGAGTTTGATCTGATGCATCTCACAGAGACTTGGCCCCGCGGTTGGTTGGCAGCAGCTACGCCGATGACGAGTTTTTCCGTTCCCCCCGCCAGATGCGAGAGCTGGTGGGGTAGGCGCAGACATACTCCTCCCTTCCTTCTGGCACGTCTGATTTGGATACACGCATATGTGGGTTTCTTTGTGTTACTGATGGCATGCTTTAAAAATTGCTCTTGACATACTGCCCGAGGCAGGGGGACAGGTGGAATGACCTCTGGAAGACCCTTCTTGGTAGAAGAGCTGTGAGTTCTTTTTTCTTGTTATTCTGTGGACTGTACAGGTCTTTCTTCTTTCTTTCTTTTTTTTTTTTCTGGAGATATAGGTGGAATACTATATAACTTAGCCTGGAAGGGATGCCCTGAGGTCACCTGTGTCCAACTCTCTGGCTCTGGATAGAACCATCGCAAATACAATCTATGATGCAGAAAGCGGGTTCATTTGGGGGGAGTCAGTATCCATCCATCCATCCATCCATCCATCCGTCATTTATCAAATAATTGCTAAAATCTAGGAACTATGCTAATATGCTCCCTATTATTTAATTCCTTTCGGTTTTCTATTCAGTGAGAATAGAAGACCATTCCAGTTCTTTTTCAACTTGATCTTTCTTTTGCACTTGACACAGTTGACCCCTTCTTCCTACTTGATATTTTTCTTCCTAAGGTTTCCAGAGTCTGTGACGTGATCTGTCCCTGCATGTCTGCTCCTGTGGGCATCCTTCGTCTTCTCTTTCATGTGTTCTTTCCTCCTTTCCTACCGTTGGAGTATCAGTGTCCTCAGAGTTCTGTCTTCAGCTTTCTTTTTCCTTCTGCTCTTTAAACACTCTTTCTGGACAATGTCAGCTGTGTCACCATGTGTAAGCTATGATCTACCTGCATATCATGACCCTCAGACACTCTTATTTAGCCTGCATTTGTGCCGTGTGCTCCCGGCTCTTATATCTGTCTCCTGACCATGAATGCCTGCATGTCCAGAAGCATCTCAAACTCAGCATGTCCATAAATGAACTCGGCATCTTCTCTGTCAAACCCGTACCTTCGTGATTCCCCGTCTTGGGGGTGGTCCTGATCATTCTCCTTCTCAACCATGCCAGGATCTGGAAGCCTCCTTAGGCATCTCCTTCCCCTCACACCCGTGGATACTAAGTCATATCACTCCCATTTCCCATATCCGTTTCCACTGCACCTTCTCCATCGCCACCATCCTGATTCCAGCACTCACGATCTCCCCTTGCATTACTGCAGTGTCTCTTAACTGGTCCCTAGATTTGCCCCTTCCAGCCATCTGCGTGCTGTATCAGACTGATCTTATGAGGTGCAAATGTGATCAAGCCAATTCCTACTGAAAATCTTTCAGTGGCTTCTAAGCACCTAAGAATAAGTTCGCACTCCTTAAGCACGTTGTAGCAGGTTTCTGTGATTCACCTCACTTCTTTGCTTTATCTCCACCCTCAGACTTCGCCCCCCACACACACCTGAGGCTCCAGCCCTACCAAACCACCTGCCACGCTGCCTCTGCCTCTGGGCCTTTGCCTGTGCCCTTCCCTCCACCGGGAACGCTTTTCCCTCCCCCGATGTGCTGTTCTTAGCTCAAGCACCTTCTCTCCTGTGAAGTATTCCTTGACCTCCCGGGCCCCTCCTTCCCACGCCCGTGGCACCTGGCACCTGTCGTGATACTCTGCTTTCACGTCTGTGTCCCCACTAGACAGCGAGCGCCTGGCGGGGCAGGGGTGAGGGTGGTGTCTCTGTCTCTGTAACCCCAGTGCTTCGCACAAGCGTGGCCTGGAGAGAGCTCGGGAGCTGTTCCCGGCCATACAGCCCCTCTAATAATTTTTCCTCATCTAAAGAAGGATTATCCTGCTTCCCTTATTGTAAAAATTAGAGCGAAAATACCTCAGACATCGTCTGTTTGCTACAGTGCCTTATACTTCATAGAGAGGCATGAGTACTGTCCACTATTACAGCAGTGATTGGGACAAATTGCAAAACCCAAACTCTCCAGTCTGCTTTAGCTGACGGTAATATCTAAGGTTTAGGGTGTACATTCCCTGCTACAGACTCCTCTTGGTGCTTTACGTGTATCAAGGCACTGAATGTGTACAATAATCCTTTTCGGTCAGTACTTTTACTATTTTGTAGAAGGGTAAACTGAGGCACAAGGAAAGTCAAATAACTATTTCAGGGTCACACACTTGGTGAATTGGTGGCTGGGGATTTGAACCCAGGCAGCTTTGCTCTGTATTACGTGCTCCTAACATATTACTCTGTTTCTCCATATTACTCAGCCTAATAATGTTTCTAGTGAATAATTGTTTTCTAAGGCTGCCATAAAATATTACCTCAGACTTGCTGGCCGAAAACAACAGAGATTTATTCTCTCACGGTTCTGGAGGCCAGAGTCCAAAATCGAGGTGTCAGCAGGGTTGGTAACTTCTGGAGGTTCTCTCCTGGCCTCTGACGACTGCCAGTCTGTGCTGTCCCTTGGCTTGTGGCCTCACCACTCCAATCTCTGCCTCTGTCCTCACGTGCCTTCTTTCCTGTGCGTCCTTTTCTCGTGTTTATAAGGACACGAGTAATTGGGTTTAGGGCCCACCTTCATCCATGTGACTTCACCGTAACTGGTTACACCTGCAGCCACCCTCTTTCTAGATAAGGTCACATGCTGAGCTGCCACGTGGACACGAATTTGGGGAAAGGCACTGTCCAACTCATTATAATAACCACTGGCTCTTTATTTTAAAAAGGGAGGAGTGTTTATTTACTGTCATTCCAAAAAACAAGGGAAATAATTAAAATTGTTATTATTATTAATTATTTAATTCTTATCCAAGAACCTGAACATATAGTAGAACACGATTCTGACCGGCTTGGGCCATGGCCAGACAGTGGGACCCTACTTCCCCCTCAGCTGGTTCTGGCTGGATGCCCAAGCCGGATGCTGTGGAGCCTTACCCGCACCCTGGCCCTGGATTTCCCTCTAGTCAGACGCCTTCGTCCATTCCCCATCCGATGTGGCCTTGAGTTCTTTTACTTTTCTCGTTTCTCTCCTCTGAATGGGCTCTGATTTGTCGGCCCCCTTGAAATGCATCCGTGAGAACAGAGACAGAGTTTCTTCTCTGTCTTTCTAGTTGTGGCCGAGGTCCTGTGGGCTTTTCATGGCGGCCGCGTCGTGCTGAAGCCCCAGGCCTGGTTCTGCCTCTCATCGCCGTGATTTTGAGCCTCTCTGTGCTCTGTCTGGTCCTCTTTAGGATGGGGATCACTTCACTTGATCACAGGGCAGCTGAGGGTCGAGTGGCCCGCCGTGTCTGGAGGCGCTCTTGTTGGCAGGATGTGGCTGTGCCGGGTCGAGACTGGGCGTCTGCTGTGGGGTCAGATGAAAGGCTTTGGGCGACCACAGCCGTCTGCCCTCCACGGTTGACCCCAGTCCCAGGAGGGCTATCAGGCGGGGATAGTTCGCGTGGGAGGGGCTGGAGGAATGGGTCCAGAAGGTGGAGTGTCTGGTCCAAACTTTTGATCGGGAGATGCGCCCTTTGATGTAGCAGAACAGAGCTCCTCCAGGAGCAGGGCCGTGGCCAGCGGGCCCATTCGCCTCCCCTGCGTTCTCCGGCAGGTACGGCGCAAACTCGTGTGTCTGGGTTTCAGCCCAAGGCCATCCTCCCGTTAGGGCTCGTCTGCCTCTTGCTATCTTGTGGTTCGTCCTAGCTCATGAGACGTGACATGTGCCATCAGGTCAGAGCATTAATAGGACACATTTATTGGACATCTCCTATATACAAGGCACAGTATTAGGTTTAAGAGTGAAAAGACATGGAAGCAGCCTTCAGGAAGCTCACCCTCTAGTACAGCAGACAGACATGGAAGAGTCACGGCAATGAGAGGAGGGCCAGGTGGAGGCGTGACTGTCAGTAAGGCCTGAACTAGATCAAGGGTTGGCAAACTAGATCAAGGGCCTACAGGCCAAACCCAGCCCACCGCCTAGTTAAGTAAATAAAATTGTGATGGAAATTTGGTGCCTAAAATGTATTGTCTGTGCTTTTCCACTTCCACAGTTGAGTGGTTATGACACATAGCCAGCAAAGCCTACAGTAGTTACCATCTGCCATTCTATAGAATAAGCTTGCTGGCCCCGTCCCAGATGATGGGTTAGCAGGCAGAGTTCCGAGTAAGAAACAGACGCGGACCTCCTCCTCAGGGGCTCTCTGGGGTTTTGTGTGTGTGTAGCTAGCACATGGGATTTGGAGAAAGATGACCTGAAGGAGTGGCTTGTGGAGACGTGTGTGAGGGTGGCCTGGGAATGATGTCAGAAAGCTTGCAGGTGGGCAGGAGGCCTGTGGGGCTGGGAGGAAGCTGGGTGCCCGGGGACACGCTTTCACAGGCTCACAGAATTGCAGAGAGAAAGAGAGAGAGAGGCCGAGGCTGGGGCTGAGCCAGCCCGGGAGGCTGTGAGAACAGGGGTGGCGTGGGTTCATTGTCAAGCATCAACGATGCAACTCAAGTTGAAGGGTCCTTACGGGTCACGTGACCCCAACCTTCACTGAGTAAGGGAAGGGAGGGGTGGGAGGGGAGGGAGGGGAGGGAGGCCACGTCTCCGAGCTCATCCAGGTAGAGGTGGCAGCTCAGGCGGGCGTCCTGCCTTCCTCGCCGATGGTGAGCTGAGCCCTGGGGCCCTGACCCCGTGACCTAGCTCTTAGGGGAAGGGGTTGAGAAGCGTGGCTCCTCCTCGACAACCCCCCCTCTTTTAAAGGTTCTGCAGCCCTCAGACTCCTGGTCTTTTTTCCTAGCATCTTGTAGGTTTCCGCAGTCTGTAAGCTACTCGAGGGCAGGGTCTGTGTCTGGTTCCTCTTTGTGAGTCCCTCCTTGTTCATACGGGGGACCCCGTGGATGTGGGAAAGCGCTGAGCTCTGAGGCCTGGCCCTCCACCTTGGTTGCCTTGGGGGTAAGGTGATGTCACGAGGTTTCCGAGGCTGTCCCTGAGCCCTGGCCGGATTTGCAGTTCCCCATGTGGTTAGTCGCACACGCTCTGGCCACCTGCAGAGCTTTCTTCCCAAACGCTTCACCACCCCTGAGCAAGGAGCTTCTTTAAACGCTGAACGTCTCCCACGCAGCCCCATCAGGTCGGGGAGGCATCAGTCGGGATGCCACGCGTCTTCGGTGATCCACGAAAGCACCTCCTTTGTCCCGACGTGTTGGGGGAAAGGCCGAAGAGCTGCCAGAGAGGATGCTTTGGCTCAGCCCGTCCTTCATCCATGGAATGTGCTCCGCCCACCTCCTTCACGCTTCCAGTGGACTCCCTGGGTTCCCCTGGGTGCTGGGCCGGCTCCAGCCCAAATCCCCCAGCGAGGCGGGGACGGCGGGGACACGGACGGGGAGGGGAATGCAGTGCAGAGCCAGGTGGACAGTATTTGCCCACAGAGTCCGGCAAATGATGGACACTATTTCCCATCTGCACGGCAGCCCCGAAGCTGTCTGGAGTCGGAGGCTTCGCTGGTCCAGCAGGAGAGCTGGAGGATGACACAGGCCAGAGTTCAAGAGCTGGAGACACCAGGTGTCCTGAGGGCGAGAAAGAAAGAAAGGGCTGCTTTAGGCACTTCCGGGCGCAGTTACTGAGTGCTGACCCCGCAGGGCCCCTCGCTTTCAGCCCTGTTCCTGGCCTCATTTATCTACAGTAGCATGGAAATGCGACACTTTACAGGAGCCTCGCTGACCAGCCCAGGTTACCAAACATTGAAAAAAAAAAAGGCCCCAGTGCAAAACCTGTCACGGAAGAAAACACATGGTGTGCACCTGCCACGTGGGCATCGTGGACAGTGTCCCCACACCTCCTCACATCGGCTCTTCACGGTGGCCCCGTGAAGGGCGGCATCTCCCCCATTCCATGGACCAGGGCTCAGAGAGGTGAAATAACCACCAAGGTCATACAAGGTCATGAGAAAAATCCTAGGGCTGTCTGGTTCCGGATCCTGTTTTCTTGTTTGTTTGTTTGTTTTCATTATACCAGCCTCCTCCTGGGACCAGGGGCACCTTCTTTTCCTAAGAAAAAGACTATTTAGGAAGCTTGTCCAGAGTCCTGGCAGGACTGGCCCTCTTTGTGGGCAGAAATGGGGGTTTGGGTAGCATGATTCTTTAAAAAATTGAGATATAGTTCTTGTACTGTAAGATCCACCCCTCTGAAGTGTGGAGTCCGGTGTTTACACTCACCAAGCTGTGCAGCCATCACCCAGGCGGTACGATTTGAGCTTCTTTAGAAAGGCCCCTGGACCTCCACCCCCTCCCCCATCAGCCTCCTTGTACGCTGAGGTCTGCTGTGAGTCGCTGGTGGGGTACAGCCTTCCAAGTCGCTGTCTCAGTTCAGCTGGTGGAATCAGACCTTCACTGGCCTGTTATGCCTCAGAAGGGTGGCCTTGTCATAGATGGACAAACTTGTCACTTGGAAGTCCCTGCATGTGGGCACCTGAGTTTAGACTATGAGCTTCCTGAGGACATCCCAGGGCCTCCATTAGTTGGAAAGGATGTGGGTTCAGTGATGTGTGAGAGTCGGCACGTAGGAATGCCCAGGTCACAGACCCTTCAGAGCAAGGCCAGAGGCAGGTGGGAGGAGCCTAGGGAGAGCGCTCAGAAACAGCCGGCTGCCAGGACGAGGAGAATTGAAAACACATTTTCCCCTTGTCTTACTTACCTGGACCTGGTTAGAGCTGGCTGCCATCCCGGGACTAGCTTGTGGACTGCTTCTCTGATTCTCGTGGTGGCAGAATGGACAAAAAGAGCTTAGAAGACGCTGCATCTCCAGATTTCTCTGGCCTCAGAGACAGTCATGAGGATCCCTGAGCACGTCCTGTGTGGGAGACCTGTGAAGGATTCTGAGTGGGGTTATGCTGGCCTTTCCAGCCAGCCAGGGGCTCCTTGTGTGCTGGGACTTTAGGAGACCTGGATTCTTCCACTGCCCTCTGGTAGGTTTCTGCCATTCCTCCGTTGGTTCCATCGGTCCTGGTGGACTGTGTAGACTGCTCCACTCCAGGTGCTAACGCTTGCACAAGACAGGGGCCAGTCTTTAAGACGTCATCCTTCTACTTGATCTTTTAAAAAACATAGATATCCCTGGGGGGGTCTGCTTTGGCTTACTAGTCATTTACAACCCACGTGGATGACTTTTTCAGATTATATTCTTGAGAGCAAGTTTTGCTTTGGGGCCGTGGAAAGGACACTAAGTGGTGCCGCCCCCTTTCTCTCTGGCCCTGGGTTAAGACTGGGGCCACAGCCAGCCCGTATGGTATCTTCATGCCAGTTGGAAAAAAGGCTGTCTTCCTCAAGATGCTTTCCTTCCATTTCTGGAAAATTGTCTTAATATGATGGTTTTATTTGATCAAAACTTTACTGCCATCACCAGAAAGCTGACCTAGTAAATAATGTGACTCTAAGATATCTTCTTTATGGTTGGTGCCCCCTTACTGTAGCATCTTTGTGCAGTGCGTGACCTGCACAACTGCACGTGGCCACCTTGGTTAGGATGAGCACTTGGTTAGGATAGTTACCCTTCTTGCTGGCTGGTACCTGCTGCATTTCTCATCCAGCAGAGTGGTGCCTCCCCCTGAGTAGGGCCTTCGATCCTTTCAAGTTTTAGAATACGAGGACAGGGATGGGAGGCTTGGGGAAAGGAGACAAGAAGAGACACGGTTCTATCTAGATGGTGTAAGTCTCTGTGACTCCCGGGTTTTCCCAGGAGGGTGGGAGCTTCACAGCCTGTCAAATTACATTTGCAGTAGACGGACGGAAAGGCCAGTGCTTGAATCTAAAATGCTAAGAGAATTCCTGCCCTTTGTGAAGTCAAAGGATCTCTCAGTGGGACTGGACTTTCCGAGCTCAGCCCTATCATTTTATAGGTAAGAATAAGCCGAGCTCAGTGAGGCACAGGTGTGACACCCAAGGCACAGATGGGAAGTGGGGAGCTGGCACAGGGCCTGGGTCTCTGTGTCTCATCAACTTGCCGCTTGTCTGTCCCCACCCCCCTCTTGGGGGCTGAGTGATGCTTGGATAGTGTGGGTCCGAGGAGTGGGAAAGGCCGTGGGCTCTCTCTCCAGGGACCTCTCAGAATCGTGAGTGTCCTGTGGGCTTGGGTTCTAAGGAATCTGCTTTGCGTAGAAGGCACTCAAAAAACACCTTCGTCCCTGGCCTCTCCCAGGGAGATTTTCCAGCACTTTTGACATTTACTTCCCCTCCTGTTGTTCCTGATGCCAAAGGAGACTGAGCTGCAAAGCAAGTGTTCGGTGTTGGCTTCCTTCATCCCTTAAAACACACACGTTTGATGAGAATCCTTGGGTTTAGAGGGGCTCCTGCCCTTCTCCATGGGGGCTTGACTTGGCAGTGGTCCCAGCAGCAGTGAGGTTTCTCTGCAGGGCCAGCGTTATACCTTCTTCTCCCGATCGCTGTTGATCCTGGTTGTTGGTTAGGAGGTCTTCATGTGAAAGGAGGCGGGCACCCCAGGGAGACCACTGGAGCCTTGGAGAAGCCACTCCCCGCATTGTGGTGACATCAGAAGAGTCGCCGTCACACGAGGCGGTGGGGCACGTGCCTCATCGTGTGGCACATGCCACACGCGTCCTTTGTCCTCGGGCTCCAGGACCCTGAACAGCGTCTGGTTTGTGTTCTGGCCCGCAAAGGGTTAAACAGACAACGTGCATTGACTCGGGGGCACCATGCGCTAAGCATCACGCCAGCGTGAGGGGCGTAGAGATGAAGACGGAGACGCCTCAGGTGTGATCTTGAACCACGAGGGCTTGCAGACAGAAATCCTCCTCTTTCCTGTGTTGCTGGAGATGACGCAGACCCTCCTTTCTGTTGAAAGCCTTGCCCGGGCTTAACGCTGATGCCGGGAGGAACCTGGTAAGCTGCAGATCCGGGGCGTTTTCCCCCGGGGGGCTGAGAGTCTGGGGAGTCAGATGTGGAAAAAGGATGCCCACCAATCAAACATGGGGCCACTTGTCACAGATGAGTGACAGGTGAGCAGTCCGGGAGGGCTTCTTGGAGGAGGTGTGACTGGAGGCTCACCTTGGAGAGTGCTGCTCAGCCCTGCCGCCTGGGCCCCGGGCCTGAGTCAGCCACTGCTGCACGTGCCCCATCTGGTCTCACCTGCAGGCTTTGAGCTCGGCTTGCTGCCGCTCCCCTCTTGCTCTCGACGCTTGCCACCTGCCTTTCACCTACCCCGAGCCCTCAGCGCCTCAGGCTTTTCCCAACTTCCCTCTCCTCCCCGCAGCCCGGGTCAATGTTTCTGATTATTCCCCCCAGTTAGAGTTACTTGCATTCTTCTGCATCTACTCTCATTTTGTTATTTCCTGTCCCATATTTTCTAAACTCCCCAGGTCCCTTCTCGTTTATTTCCCCATCCTCTCTGGTGCTGTTCGCAGCACCGCCCGGTTTGTTATCATCTGCAGATTTAATTAGCGTGGTTGATGACCCTTTTCTTCCAGACCGGGGGCCGTGGGGAGGGGCGGGCAGCCTCCAGCAGGGCCGGCCCCGCGAGGTGTGTGTGCAGAGACTTGCGGTCGAAAAGCCTGTTTTGGCCACGTAGAGGTTACATGTTCCAAACTGGGCTCTTGGCTCAGAGAGGGAAAAAAGTGCCCCGGGAGCCAGGTTTTTCTGGGAAAGAAGGGAGGATCCTGGAAACTGGATTGCACAAACCCCCTCGATTCAAATTCCTCTGGCCAGAGGACTCCGCTTGCAGAATCCAGTTATTATCGGCTGGAGCACCTGCTTATCCCGAGCCGGGCACCGGGCGAGGTGCCTTTCTCATCTTCTTGCTAATCTTCACAAGCACGCTGTGGGCCCCCTGTTGCTTCTGGGTTATTATTTTTCTCTTTTACGTAAAAGGAAACTGAGTCTCAGAGAGGCCGCTTCACATACCCATGATCGCACAGCGGGTAAATGGCAGAGCGGGGAGTTGAAGCTGAGCCTCTCTGAGCTCTTCCTTTAATGCCCTCTGCTTCTCAGGGACCCCATCTGCTTTACCCCCTGGCCTCCAAACCACTCTAGGCTGATGGGCTATTTTCATGGTACCCTTGGCAGATAGGCTAAATTCTGGATCTTTTTGGGAGCCCACAAAACAATCAGCTTCTCTCTTCTTTTTTTTTCATCACCGTCGATGGGTCTTTTCCTGAGTGTCCCTGATCAGTGCATCTGTATCGAGCCAAGATCTAGGTTTTAGTTAATCGAATAGCCTTTACTCATAAGCCGACTTCTCTAAGCTCTACCTTAATATCTTTCAAGGCTGAGTCTGGTGGGGAGGGGGGCGGGGACAGGTGTGATAGTCGCTAACTCCGGCTTTTAGGTCAGGGCTGATGTTCTGTAGGTAGCACAGTGGTTTCAGCGTCCTCTCTCTGAGCTACAGAGCAGTGATTCTTGATGGAGCATTTTCCTCAGGGAGGATAATTTTTCCTTGGGTGGGACTTCTCAGTACCGTGAAGCATGTTTGGCATCCTTCCCTCCGTCCACTAAAGGGTAGTGATGCTACCTGGTCATTGGGGCAAAAAAGCTCCCACCCATTTCCTAAGGGGATGGTACAACTCCTGTGGTTTGCATAGCAGAGACACAGAGAACATCTCAGGGCCAAGTGGGGGTGGGCAGGTGGAGCTCTGGCCTCCAAAGGTCAACACGGGTAGCCCCATGCAATATTTGGTCGGAAGAAAGGGTTCTTTGGCCGATGAAAGCTTGTAACCAGGTTGCAGAAGATTTTCCAGCTTCTTTGTACTTGTTCAAAGTCTGCCTCCCTGTATGAGACCTCAGTTACGAAGGGTTAATGACCCCGAGAAGGAGTCGTCCGAGCCGTGCCTTCAAGAAACGTGCTTCCTCTGACCTGGAGGAGGTCACAGCAGCGCTGAGAGGCTTCTCCTTTGTTCTGCTGACCATGGCCTAGACCAGCCCCAGAGCAGATGGACAGTCACTGCCTGTCTGCCGCACTTGGTCTTGCTAGAAGGTGGGAAGCGTTCCCTACTCCATTGAGAAGGTGAAGGAGGAGGGCGTTCTCTCAGGGTTCCCTGATGGGGGGGACTTTCATTATCCTTTATCCTGGCAAAGGTATAATGAATCCAGGGGAGTGCACAGGGCTGACCCATCAAGGTCACTATTGTGAGCTTCACGGGCAACAGCGGCATCGTGGGTGGTGTGTCCAGCATGGGCTGCATCTCGGCCCATCTGCGCTCCACTTCTGCAGCCTCGTCCCACTCCTCTTGGTGCCACCCACAGCCTTTTGCACATGGAAATCCCATCATGGTGTTCGAAGTACCACTCAGGTTCCCTCTCCTCCAGGAAATCCTTTCTGGCTCCTCCAGCCTGGAGTCAGCTCTTCCACGGGTTTCTTCTGTCATTGAGAACTCCTGGTTGCATCGGCAGAAAACCCAACTCAACTGGCTTAAGCAGCAAAGGAAATTTACAAGCTCGTGTAATCAGAAAGCCCATACGTAGGTCTGGTGAGGACTAATCTAGCAGCTCAAATGAGGTTCCCAAGGACCCCCTGTTTCTCCATCTTTCTGCTCAGCCTTTTGCAGGGTCCACTCCATCCTCTACTTACTCAGTGGTCCCTTGGCTGACCCAGGGCTTCCGTCGACTGCCACTCTTCTCCCCAGAGTTCTGGCAGAAAGAGAAAGCTGCTCTGTCCCGAAACCCTAGCCAACATTTCCTCACATCTTATAGGTTCCGGTTGCATTACAGACATATTCCAGAACTAGTTGTCGTGGCCAGGGGGATGGGTATGCCGATGGGCTCAAGCTAATTGGTCTGATTCCTGGAGTTGATGGCGGGGTCAGTTCCACCGAAAACATATGGCTGAGATCCGGGAAGAGTATTTCTCTGGGCGTAAAATCTAGCAATTATTGATGAGTGAAAGGGGAAACGGCCAGCAAATGAGCATTGACTAGTCGTCCTGTCCATTTGGACATTAATCACCCCGGTCATGATGTTATTCGTCTGTCTTGTGCGTTAGATATCATTTATCTGGTTTTTAAGGAGACTGGGAGCCGCAGGATGGCTTGTATTTCTTCTGCGTGCCCTTAACTCTTAGCGTACTGCTGGTCACACGGTTGTTACCCAATAAATACTTGTTGAATTGAAATACGATGGGGTGATTGAATAGTAGGAAACAGTGGAGATATTCCTTAGGGGAGAGGTGAGTCACTGCTCAGACAAGGCAAGGGCACATCTTTTGGAGGGAAGGCGAGGGGAGTTAATGACTGAGAGCATGAAGGTTTTATGGAAGTGTCTTGAGGAGGGAAGACGAGTATCTGAATCAAAACATCGCACGAGTTTTGAGTTAGGAGGAATACGAGAGAGATGGGTACTTTGAAAGGTAACGTGATGGGCTTTTAAACTCCTGGAAATGCTTTTCTCTGAGTGGGACATTTATTACACGGGCCGAAGGAATGCAGGTCCGGAAGGAGATACTGGGCATTCCTGCCCAAAGGTTTTGCTGGCTGTTGAATTTAGTGGTGCTCACTGGTGATCCGTAGGGAGACTCTGTGATTTATTGTCTAATCTGGGACATTTCTGGTAATACTAAAATGCTGCACTGGATAGAACGATGAGGCAGAAGACATGACCTGGGACCGTCCCAGCCCAGCCAGGACCTATGAGTCATCTTTGGTCCAGGTCTCTATCAGCGGCCCAGCTAGGCGACCCTCTGCCCCTGCCCTGCAGCTGCCTTTCACCTCTCTGGGCTTGGACATGCTTGCAGTGTCCCGGTGGGGTGAGAGGTTGCTGAGAGCTGCTATCTGCAGCATCTGACTCCACTTGGGAGATGTCGACTGTCCAAAATAGTTCTCCTGTGACGACTAGGAAAGGCCGGCATTTTCCTCTGGTCTTTCCTCCAGTTTATCTGTGACCTTTCCCCCTCTGTTTGGGGCTGGGCCTCTGTGCCTGGGGCCTGGTCTTGGGAGAGGCGCCGTTCCTTCTGCCAGCATCTTCAGGGCTTATGGATTTTTATCCTCTTCTGTGGTAGAAGTTGGGTCTCTGGCTCCTGGCTTCCGTTCCGCCTGTTACTTCCCACATTCTGAATTCCCAAGGGAAACATTCTCCTTTAACTTCACTTGGGAGCGTTCGGGGAAGCCAGGGACTATTGCCACGGTGGGCTCAGCCCTGACGTCTCTCAAGTGGGATCCAAGGAGCGTGGTCGCATCCCTGTGGAGGTCGAGGGCATGTGCCCTGTGGCCCAAGGGGCAGCAGGACGCTCTGCACGTTGAGTCCCGGGGCAGAGATTTGGCACTGGCTGCCCTTCACCTTTGCTCTTAAAAAAACCCTTTCATACACAGCTTAGAATTTGCAAAACACTTCCCTGTGTATCATCTCATTTGATTCTGTTACCATAGAATCAGTATTAGCTTTTGAATACCTATTTATTAATTAAAAGCTAACAATATATAATATATTTTAAATAAATAACATGTTTATGTAACATAAATAAACACATTTTATGTTATAAATGACATTTTATATGTTATAAGTAACACATTTTAACGAAAAGTAATATTTTTCAAAAGAAAATAATGGTGAGAAATGTGGCACTGTTTTACATTTTTGCAAGTCTTTATTCCCTAGCCTTATTGAGGTACGTTTGATGTATAATAAACTGTACCTATTTAAAATGATCTGATCTGTTGAGCTGGGGCATATGTACAAACCCATGAAGCCATCACCGTAATCAAGACACTGACTGAGTGTATCTACCACCCCTGAAAGGTTCCACGGGTCCCTCATACAGTCCATCCTTCTCTCCTCCAGGCGGTATTACTATTAATCATTTCAATTATTTTAACATTGCCTATGAGTTTCAAGAGCTTTGGTGACTCGCCAAAAATGGTATGGCTGGGAAGTGACAGAGCTGGGGCCCAGGACCCAGTCTTCGAACCCTAATACCCATGGCCTTCCCATGACCAGTCTGTCCCATGACAATGGTGAAGATTTCCCCCGTTTTCTTCTGTGGGTTTTGGAAGTGGAAAGAAGCCCAGGGAACACTTGATCCCACTCTGTTGCTGACTCCCCATGAGGTCCCCGTCCTTCCAGAGTGCTGGGCTGCCCTGGGGGCCCCTGTGGGTCAGGGATTAGGCGGGGAGCTGGCTGTCTCAGCCCTTGGTGTATCGGAGGGTCTGACTCCTTAACTTTTGCTGGGTTCCCTCCTCCCCAGTTTTTCACCTGGGCTTGAGAAGAGGTTGCCTGGGTGCCAACCGTGGGGAGTACAGCGATGTGTGATGCACAGTTTAAAGCCCGTGCTACCAGGTCCAGAGGTCATCTCGTCTGGGCGCCTGTCCATGTTGGTAGCACAGGAGGCCATCCCCCACTTCCAGGAACTTTTGGTGACAGCTGTTTCCTTTGACAAAATTATGACAAGAGTGGGTGGCTGAGTTTCCATCGCCTTAGGACCCTGGCTGGGTTGTCCCCAGTCTTTGCTTGGGAAGGAGAAGCCTCTTCTATAAGGGCAGTCTTGCTACTGGTATTTCTTTGGGGGCGGGGGTGGTCCCTGGGGCAGGGTTCGGTGGGCCTTCGGTCCTGCCCTCCGTCTTTGCTGATCACTTAGCCATCCTCCCCTTGGCCTGGGGAGGAGAGGGTTGGAGAGGAGGGTCATCTGGGGCCTCCCGGGAAAGCAGGCTTTCACCTTTTCCTCCTCCAGTTCTTCCCTGCACTTAGTTCCAAGCCACTGTGTCTCTGGGTGGCCCAGGCAGACCCTGCTCCCGGACCATGGGTTGGAGGTTCCTGAAGGAAGTTAAGACTTTGGTCTTAACGATGGCACAGGTAGACCAGGGTGTTCCTCCATGGGGCCGTTGTGAGGACCTTCTCATTTTCTGCTCTGATTTCCTGCTCTCAGGGCTACACCCCACACTCCTCCTTAGTCTGCCCCGGCCACAGTCTCAGTACCGCCTGGTGTAAGTCCTCCAGCTGCGTGGACGTCAACCTCAGTGATCCGAGAACGTGGGAGCCCCTGCGGTTTCGTCTCACCCTCCCCGTGGGACCGCATGCCCTTGTTCCTTGCGGGTCCGAGGTGACCCGGGTTGGTGATATCTGGGAGGCGTCTGCCCGCCTTGGTCCCTCTCCATCGTCTCCCTGCCCCCGCGCCGCCCCTGGCAGCCCGCTCCGGGCCGCGGTGGGCTGCAGCGAGTGTTCTCACGGCAGGCTGGGCCCAGAGCGCACGCAGGCGTCCAGGGTCAGCATCGGGCTGGCTTGGCCGGGCTGCGGGGAAGGAGGCTTGTGGAGTATCGGGTTCCAGCGCTTGGCGGGGACTGCCTCCCATTCACTCTCGTCTCTCCGGAGGGGGGACGTGGTCTGGTGAAGCCACATGCGATCTTTGGAAGACAACGAGACGTGAACCATACGGAAAATCTCACCAGGAGTGCGCGGCCTCCGGTCCCTGACAAGGGCTTTGAGCAGTGGCTGCAGCTCTAGGGAGAGGTGTCTGGGAGCGTGGCTCCCCCCACGCCCAGTCCTCTGTCCCCCATCTACTTAATCTCCCGTGTGTGGGGCATAGAACTGCCCTGGACGGGTTGGGAGCCCCCAGAGACATGTGACGCTATCCCTCACAGGCACCATGGCATGGACCTTGATGTCAGGAGACCTGGATTCCATTCTTGGCTCTGCTCCTAACTAGCTGTGTGTCCATAACCCAGCCACTCAGCCTCCTGAGCTCCGAGGTCTTCATCTGCTACTTGAGAAAGATGTGAAGCGTCACTGGAGGGCTCTTCAACTCCAGCATCCTTTGGCCAAGTCAGTTCCTCTTCAGAAATGCACCGTGGTCGTCAGCTGACCCTGCTTTGAGCCGTCAGCATGGGGGTGTTGAATGGTACGTGGAAGTCTGATGCCTGGAAGGTAAAGAGACCCACGACTTCTACATTTGAAGTGTCCTTTATTCTTCAGGGCATCCCCGATTCTTCTCCTTAAGGCTGCAGCACCCTTACGAGCCTATAAGGCAGAGAGGTTCCAGGTACGTCCAGCTCCAGTTCAGTTCAGGCTGTTTTGTGAACACCAGGATGAGCTCTTGCTGATGCAGTAGACCTCTAGGGATGGGAGCAGCGCCCTGAAGATGCGGTGAGGACCCCAGGGCTACTGAGAAGAACAGAGACGACCTCCCGCGAGGTTTTTATATAAGGTTCCCGGTCAGGTGGAAACTTGAACAACTTTAGTTGTGGGTATGAGACGAAGATTCAGGAATGACACTTAAGGGTAGCCACTTTTTAGAAATTGGTCACAGGATCTGAACAGAACCAATGAAATCTGTGTGTGTGTATGGAAGTTGTAAGACGTAGTTACTGAGCATTTACTGTGTGCCAGGTGCACGGTGGCTGCTGAGGACAAAGCAGTCAGCAGGACAGACGCAGTCTTTGTCTGCATGGAGCTTAGGTCTGGCCAGGAAGCCAGGCATTAGACACCTGCTTGCAGTGAGTGCAGGAGTGGTCAGTGCTAGGAAGGAGGGGGATGGGAGCTGCGCAGGTAAGAGGGGGACCACGTGAAACTCGGGGCTCAGGGAAGCCTGCCCCGAGCAGGTTCTGAACTGAGAAGCTGGCTGGACCAGTTGGAAACCAGTGAGAAGGGCTGTGTGTCTGGAGTCCAGGGAGGAGGGCGGGAGGGGCTGGTGCCTTAGAGAACATGCGTGTGATCAGGTGTGCTGTTGGGTCAACTTGAGCGAGGAAGGGAGGAAGGGAGAGACTGGCGGATGAGTTAGGGCATGGGCTCAAGGTGGGGACCTGGGTCCGCCTCTTGTGAACTCAGGTTTCTGTTGGTTTACTTAGTGGTGAAGGAAACCAGCTGACACACCTTGAAAGACGCTGAAAGAGCTGAGAGTCAGGTGATGGTTGAGGACTATCATCTCCTCTGACCAGAGCACTGACAGCCTCCTCTTGGGTGCTTCCTCCTGATACCCAGGAACCGGAGAAACAGAATTTGTAGGGTTTTATGAACATGGAATCATGGGGAAAAGAGGTATGTAGTTTTGTGAGATGTTTCAGTGGAGCTGGAGGGACATTCCTGCCCCCTCGTGTGTTTCACGTTTGGTAGCCCTGGGGTAGTGCATCCCCAAGGTGGAAGGGTTTGTGCTTTCTTAGAGAAAGCTTCGTGCACTGGTTCTCCTTTCTCTGACGACCAGAAACAAATTATACGTTTCAGCTCATTTTACATGAACTTAAATTTTAGTTGCTTGATGAGATTTGGGAGCCCCTCCACTCACTCCGATTACTTAGTTATGAAACCTCTTTTAGGGATGGATTATATGCTCTCATGCCTAATCTCTTATACTTCGTGTTAAATTTTGTGTTGGTTTCGGAAAACAATGCTTTCTGACCGTGTCCTCAAATTCTAGAGATGAATAATACTTGGAACCCATGGTTTCCTTTAGGTCCATGGGACATTTTGAAAATCCTATAGATAAAAAAAACTTCAAGGCAGTAAACAAACCAAGATTTTAATCTAACAGGAACGGTTTTCCTCAAGTCTATTCTATCAGTTGCAGGAGTTCTGTGAAGACCTACTCTGTGTCCAGCCTGTGCCAGGTGCTTGAGGGACACAAACGAAGTGATAGGTACTGTCCCTGTAGTCAAGAAGCCGCCATTTTAGTTGAGTAGAGCGAATCCCCATCATTGCAGCGGCCGACATCTACTGATGAAGAAACCGAGGCTCCCTTCGTTAAGTGACTTGCCCGATGTCCTACAGCTGTAAAATCCAGGATTCAGATCCTAATAGATTCGAATCCAAATCCCAAGCTCATTCTGTTCCCCTCCTATGCCTAAAGGAATCCAAATCCAAGGTAGGATGGAAGTTAGCTGGGCCTGGAGAACAGGGCATTTTTTTTTCTTTTTTAGTTCAATTTATGTTAACTTCCAATTTTTCGATTTCTGGGTTAGTAAAAAGAGCTTCTGCATGTGGTGACGGTTCTGCTGAGGGATTTTCAAGTATTTGTTTGTTTGTTTCCGGGAGACATACATCTCGGTGTTCTTCTTATGAGAAGGTAACAATGTCGCACAGCATGAAAGAAACATGGTGACTAGATGTTAGCGCCAGCACAACCGCATTGCAGCTTTTACTTTCCTTTGAAACAAGTTCCGTTTGTGCAGAATGGCGAAGCAGCATGCTTTGCTGGAGGGAACGAATGCCCCGACATTGGGGAACAATTTTACATCAGTTTAATACACGGTTGGGCTGCAGTCGATAGCGCCTCTAAAATCACTGGGGCTAAACAAGGTGGAGTTTTACCTTTCACATAAAAATCCCAGAGACAGCCCAGGGTGGCGGAGGCACTCCATAGAGTCAGGACCCGACGTCTGTCTTGGTACTTTTCTGGCCTTGACTCTGACCTCGAGGTCTAAGACACTTGTATTCGTGTGTCAGGCTGCAGATCCAGGGGTAGGGAAGAGGATGAAGGGGCGGAAGTAGGCCCCCGCCCTTGCATCTTTGCAGGGGCCTACCAGGAGCTGCGTCACCCCTCCACCTGTACCACATAGGCCAGGAATGAGTGTTACGGTTACACCTAACTTCAGGTGGGATGCAGTCTTCATTCCGGAAGGCCATATGCTTAGTTACAAAATAAAAGGAGAGTGGCTCTCGGGGGACAGCTAGCAGTCTGCCACCAAGGCCATGGGTGGACCCTGGCCCTCCCACCCCCTTTTTCAAGCACGTGCAGCCACTTCGTGGACATTTACACGCTTGAGGCACCACTTCCAGATGAAGTTAACAAAAAAGGGGTTCATCACAATTTAGAAACAAAGATGAAACCAAATATTTAAAAATCAGTAATAGTCACGATTTCATCTTAGTGAGAGGGATGGTACTGTCTCCCATCTTTCACTGAAAACATCATTTCTGGGGCCATGATGGAGAGCTGGGACTTCAGGTCAGCTTCACAGATGGTTTCTTTTCTTCCTCTTTCTTTTCGCTAAATTAGAAAAGCTAAAATTACCGTTAGAAGTAGCAGCAAGTGATTGATGACTCTGTCTAGTGGTCCTGGTATTGCGGCCGTAGGTGGACAGAGGGATTGGGGTGAAATCCCAATCTCAGTGAAAGCCGCTTCCAGGGTTTTGTCGGAACTAGGTCCACTTGGGAGCTTGAAGGCTCAGTGTTTCATCTTAGGACTGCCTCTTAGATTCCTCCCATCCTTTGATTCAATTTTAGTCTAAAAGGCACGTCTTTAAGTTCTGTTGCAGCCCTCGGATGTGGTTTTTAACTATGCACAGTAAGTGTCCTGTCTGTCTTTGGGATGAGAGGAGAAAACCACCAGGTAGAGCATAGACTGCCTGGATTCGAATACTTTTCAAAATCGTACTACTTGTGTAACTTTGGACAAATTATTTGAATTTTCCCTGCCTCGATTTCCTGAACAATAAAGTGGAGAGTGATACACCTGTGACTATAGTACGAGCCAAAACACACAGCCTCCCTGCCCTGTCCGGGCGCACGATTCATACTCAGTGCAGATGTGCCACAGTGATGGGTATTGTTTTCAGGTATTTGTCAACTCTAGACCATCCGAGACTTTCAGACCACCGTTCAGCCTTCCTGCGAAATGCTGGTTTCTTCCTCATTCTTCTCCCCAAAAGTCAGCTTTCATCCCCGAAGTGGGGGGAGCTTCTGGACGTCTGAATTATTGAAGACATGGTAGAGTGCCTTCAGAATCAGAGAGACAGTCTTCACTTGCATTACGAGCCCCATAAAATGTCTTTTTATCTTATTCATCGTCTCAAAAACCTGCGTGAGCCCCGTTGTAGACAGTGCACTTTGGTGGGGAAAGCAGTCTTCTCCCTGCTACCTGGTTCTCTGCCTGGCACACGGGGGGATGTGCTCAGATGCCTCCACTGGCATCTTCAATGCTAAACTGGGACCGAGGGCGCGTCGACGGAGACCAGCTGGTCTTTGCCAATGACTTGGCAGAGGAGTGTCACTGCTTTTCTGTGAGCGGCGGCACTCTTGCTGCGTGCAGGGTTGGGGCCTCCTCAGTCCTGGCCTCCATACAGCCTGCTTCACGAGATGCACAGGAAGCCAGCAAACCCGCCTTTCCCCTGTAGCGTGGTCTGCGGGGGGGCGAATGCAACAAGAAACTGAGAGCGCGTCTCTCTGAAGGGCACGCTCACTAGGACCCGGCGCCCACTCCGCCCTCAGCAGCTGTATCCTAATTGTCAGTGGCACTCGGGCCTGCGTCACAGGGGTTTCTGTGACTCCCAGCATTCGTCGGATGAGGGATTTTGCCGTTGGCTTGTTCTGCTTCCTTTGTGAACACAGTGTTTGTAACTCATTTTGCAGGTAGTTTTAGAAGCTTCACGCCAAGAATGGGGCTCTTGCCCATTTTTCCTGCTTGTTTTGGTCTTTTTTCATTTAGTGACAAAATGAATTAAAGTGTTTTTGTTTTTTTTTTCCTTTGTGTGCTTGTTCTGAAAAAAAATTGAGGTTTTCTTTGAAGGTGAGAAGAAACTGATGGCTTCGTGTTGTCATCTGACCAGTTTTTATAGCATATCCTGTGCCCCGGGCCAGATGAGTTGCTGAGTCAATGCAACCTAATTTTCAGATATTCATCGCTGTGTTTCCTTTCCTTACTTTCCATTTTTGGGTGAAATCAGTGCGCTCACAGAATGACTTGTCCTGGGACCTAGATTCATAGCTGTATTCACACGGAGCCCTGCCCAAGATTTATGTTTATGATATTATACTGAGTTGTGCCATTTACATGATGAGTTATGTCATTACTTTTAGGCTCAGATGATCCACTTTTGTGATTTGAGCTATGACACAGCGAAATAGTAGAACAAAAATACAAACTTAACCATGAAAATACCTGTGTGGAGACAGGTTCCAGACTGTTCACTGAATCCAGCAGAGGTAAACTGACTAACTGCTGTAGTTACAGTACAGTATAAAATAGGTGATGAGAATATACCATTCAGCACAGGGAATTATACCCATTATCCCCATTATCCTGTAATAACCGATACTGGAATATAATCTACGTAAGTACCGAATCGCTATGCTGTGTACCTGAAGCTAACACAATATTATAAATCAGCTATACTTCAATAAAAAAAAAGCGTTAATGGGATTTCTGTGAAAATTATAATTGCTTGCATTGCAAATCTCTGAACACAATCGTTTTAACTCCCCTTTTCCTCTGAAGTCACCAAAGCTCCAGGGAGCACACTTCGGGAACCTTTCCCTACTCTGGATGAGAGCATTTCTAGACCAGAAGTGGTGAATGGGGTATGGGTGGGAGGGGGCTGGCCCCGGGTGAGGTATAAAGAGAACAGAACCCAGAAACTGAAGAAATAACAGGTCTGGGCTTCTTGTTTGGGAGAGTTGGGGAATCAGGAATTTAAGCTGTGTCTCCTAAGTGTTTCTCTTTCTCCTTCCTCGTCCCTTACAGAGTAAAAGCCAGGGCTCCGTCTTTGTCCGGATCCACGCCCCATGGCAAGTGCTGGCCCGAGAGGCGGAATTCTTGAAGATCAAAGTTCCCACCAAGAAAGTATGAGCATGTTTCTTCCGGGTCTGGGGCCTCCCGAGGGCTGGCTGGATGCGTGAATAGCTTCGGGAACAGGGCCAGGTGGGGCCTGGGTTCTGCGGAGTTGGAGTCACACTTGTCTCCCTGGGGACGCTAAGTTTGGGACAGCGGAGGAGACGAGGAAGAGATGGGAGGGGAGGGGCTGGGCTTGGGAGATTGTGTCATGTCAGAGCACCGCCAGGACGTGCTCCACGAGAAGCTCACGTTGCCCTGGTCCAGCTTCTTGATTTCTCTGTTATAGCCTCCTTCTCCCTCCCTCCCAGCATGGCCAGGCATTTCTTTAGAGCGAGCGTAGCAATGAGCGCAGACTAGCGAGCCTTGCCGACTGGGCAGGCAGCTTGCGGGGGGGAATAGCGCCAGGCTTGCCATGAAGACACCTCTTCTGGTTGTGACTCTGTCACTAAGTTTGGTGTGACCGTGGCTTTCTGTGAAATGGAAGGTTATTTCTCACTCCGGTTGATCAGAGTCACCTGGGGAAAGTGTCCACGGTGTTCACGCCTGGACCCCACCTGGGGCTTTGATTTAGTTGGCTGGTATGGAATGAGGCTTTAGCATCAGTATTGTGAAAATAAAATCCCCGGGAGGTTTTGATGCCCATCTGGGTTGAGAGCCACACATTCAGATGATTTTTGAGGTCCTTTTCAGCCATTGGAGTCTATGTATAACTTAAAAATTCCCCAAGGAATTCCTGGGTGACAGTTCCCTTGCATAAGAAAATCCAGCAAATACCTCCAAAGATAAGAGAAATGTGTCCACAGATTCACTCTTCTTTTTTCTTACTAGGTATTTTAGGATAAAGGGTGGTTATTGACTTTGATTATTTGAGGCGTCTCTGGAAAGGGCCCAGGTGATACTCTAGTTTAACCATAAATGATCTATAGTTGATCTGCCTCTGTCTCTGACACACACACACACACACACACACATCCATCAATAGTTTTACTTCCCAAGTGGTGACCTAGCTTTGCAGAGATCACGACTTCATCATTCTTACTGCCGTTACCATAAATGTTCACCATCCCCGTCATTAACAGAACTACATATTTGCTGCTTTCTACACAACCACTATTACCACCCGCCTTCTCTCATCACCATCTCCACTATCAGTAGCACGGTTAGAGAGAACAAAACCTTTGGATTAGCATCACTGGCTATGTGTACACCATCTTCGCTACAGCAGATCTGTTCTCGTCAAAAATCACTCATCGGATATCGTCATGTGTGATGCTGTATCACGCACCCCTTATTCAAAAAGGATGAATCCTGTGGGTTCTGCTCTTATAGATCTGTTAAGGTGGATAACACACCCGTGGCAGGAGGACAAATGACTGTTGAACAATGAACAAGCATAAGCATGAATATTAGCTACAAACACCTTGCCGGTAAAAGGTGCATGTTTGGGGGCCGCACGCCTGAGTGTCTTGGTTTCACGAGGACCACGCTGTGACCTTCTCCCCTTCAGTCGCACTGCTCAGTTCTCTGTCTCCTGGTTTTTGACCCCTCAGTCCCAGCGCCGCTCTCCTCAGGTGCAGGCACCGTCTTGGCTCTGGACCTCCACCCCTCCTCTGCTGACGGTGTCCCCATTTGATGGCCACATGACTCAAGTCAGCTGTGGATGGAGGCGTCTGCTTCCCTCTGGGGGTGCCCTCACTTAACCAGCCTTCCCCTTTTCTTTCTCCTGTCTTCCTTCTGCCTTCTATATATATATATATTTTTTTTTTCTTCTTTCTCTGGCTTACATGAATATCTAACGTTCTCTTAATCTCTTCGGTTTGTAACTTGCTTCCTATGTTTTTATCTGTGCTGGCTGATCCTTGGAAAGAAGGTGAGCAAACTTTAATGCCTCTGCTATTGCTTCTCTCCCCAGGACAGTCCTTTTTGCGGGAAATACAGAGACTTAGAGGAAGTGTGCACCCTTCTCCTCTCCGCTCTTTGTCCCTTCTTCTCCTTCGCTGCTCTTCCATCCTTCCTCGCCCTCATGCTCGTCCGTCCCTTCTTCCCTCTCCCTTCCACCTCTCTGCTGATGTCCTGAAGCCGTCTTCTAGCCTCCCTCTCTGTTCTTGGAACGTCTGACCGCACCTCTCTCTCTGTCACCTCCTCCTCCACCTTATTCACAGTCTCAGTCCCCAAGTAGTGCTGGTCGCTCTGGTCTCTGCTTGTCCTTCCATGAGCTCATGCCTGCGGGAGCATATAGTTTTCCTTATGTGACACATCTGCCCTCAGAGCTCGTGTGCCCCCATACACTAAGCCTATTGGAACTTACCATCCATCGTTTAGGAAGTACCAGCACTTGGATTTGCAGTTGAGGTGACTAGAACAAGGACGTGTCATGACGCAGCCATCTCTGAGTCGCCTTCCTTCTTTTTCTTTTTTGCATTTCTTTTTTTATCATTTAAATATATCTGACATATTACCTTGTGTAAATTTTAGGTGTACAGCATATTAATTTGATACACTCATAGATTGTGATATGATTGCCACTGTAGCCATAACTAGCCTCTCTGTCATGTTACCTAATTATCCTTTTTAGTGGCTGGAATCACTAAATTCCGGACTCTTAGCAACTTTGATGGTTATGATACACTATTGCTGTGTGTGCTCACCCAGCTGTGCATGAGGTCTCTCGGGCTCATTTACTACCTGCTGCAAGTTTGTGCCCTTAAACAGCATCTGTCCTGTCCCTCCACCCCCATTGCCTGGCAACCACCATTTTCTCCTTGTTTTAACAAGGTTGGCTTTTTAGATAACAAGTGTAAGTGACGTCATACATTACTTTTCTTCCCTTGACTCACTCACCTGGCGTAACGTGCTCCAGGTCCAGCCATGGTGCTGCAGACATCAGGGTTTCCTTCTTTCTCGGGGCTGAATGATATTCCATTATATGCATGTGTGTGTGTGTACTTATATATATAATATGATCTTCTTTATGCATTCACCTGTTGTTGGACCCTTCGGTTGTTTCTTCCCCTCCTTCCCTTTTATTTTGGAGGCATAGGGTGGTAGACACTGCATCAGTCGAGTCCTCGGAAGACTGGGCTTCTAGCTTTGGTTCTGCACTCACTTGCTGTGTGATTTGGGGACGTCACCTCGTCTTCCGGAGCCTCAGTTTCCTCATCTGTGATGTGGGCATAGTAACAGCTGCCCTGTTTTTCTTAGAAGGTTGTTGTAAGAATCCAGTTCTTGACTAGTGCTATGGAAACACAGGAGTTTATTACCGTGTCTGTGTTCTCAAACATTTATGTGTGTATTCTCAATTCCTAGTTCCCCAGTCGCCTTCCCTCCTGACGGAATAGGCAGCCAACACTGATGGAGCTCCCAGAGGAAGGGAGTCTGTGGAGAGACCCTGAAGGGCTCAGAAACCATCAGAGCCCCCAGAGTCTACAGCCAAGGGCACAACAGGAAGAAGGCACACACCCAGACATCCCAGCACGGGTTAAATACCGTGTCAAGTAGCAGCCCGTTAGCACAGCCCAGCACAGATTCTGTCTGGGAAAATGCTGGTCCGGGGAGCAAAGCCAGGTGGTGGCGCTGATGCGCACCAGATGTAACGGAAGGAACTTTTCCCCGTAGTGTCTACAGGCCCCGGACTCCACACAGGTGGACCGTTCTGGCATCCCTGCTCAGCCGCAGGGCCCCAGATCTCCTTTGTACTCACAGACCGCAGCGGCTTGTGACTGACCTCCCCGGGGGTGTTGTAACCACGAGAGGAGGATATAACTTGGTATCCCGGGTGGGATGCCAATTCCAGGGGCGGGTTAGACCCAGTTCCTGGGGTGAGAAAGGAGCATGGTGGTGAGGACGAGATGGGGCAGCCTGCAGGGCTAGCGCTGAGTCCAGTGGCGTTTTCCCCTCTTTTGAATGGGCTTGGGAAGTGGCTCCAATGGAAGTAAACCACATTTGCAGACAGCCACGTCCTGGTGGCAGGGGTGGGCGGGGAGAAGACTGAGGCATGGGGTGGGGTCGGTCAGCATCCTCCAGGCTGGTGGAAGCCGATGGAGGTTTGGATCGTAACTCAGCAGGGTCCGGAGAGACTGGGAAGATGGGGAGGAAATCACAACATCAAGATCTCCAACCTGGACGAATCCACAGTAATGCGTCCAGGGACACGGAGTCCTGAGCACAGATATTAACCGTGGGCGGTGGCGGGGGGGCGGGGAGTCTTGGAAGGAAGCCTTTGTTTTCCAAAAACAACAACAGAAGAGCCAGTATTTTGTGAGGGACACTCGGCATCCCTGCACAGGAAGGGGGCAGGAAGGCCTGGCCTTTGGCCCTGAGCAACCTGGGACGGTTTGAAATGGATGCTTTCTCACCTCTGTTCTTTACCAAGGTGGTCAATATCTATGTTGATTTATCACTGACTTTTTTATATATACGAACGAGCACCCCGCCTCCGGGAGAATTGATGGGGACGAGGTAACAGAGTCCGTTCTGGTCATATTAACGAAAGCGTGTTCATCCAGCCAGAGTCCACTAATTTCGGAAGAAGGGACATGCCTGGGATGGGTGGAAATCACTTTCGTCCAGTCTGTCAAAGTTTTCGTAGCTTTGTTGTTAGAATGATTTATATTACCGGGGTCATGTTTGCTGTTCCCAGGAGCCTGTAAGGACTTTAGCTTACGAGTTCTTCGCGTGCATGTAGATGCTGTTCACCTCCAGCCAGTGGTACCTTTGTAGGAACGCAGGCTCAGAGCTCCCCTCATCTCCCAAACAGGAGTAATGAGTGCCGTGGAGGGCTGCCGTGAGGAGAAGTGACCATGCATTTGGAGGCCTGTCGCAGAGGCGTAGCCTGTCTTACTGCTGTTTTCGGTATCGTCATTCGCGTGTGATGTGTGAAGGCCTACAGCTGGCCCGGGTCGGGACTGCTCCTCCCTGCTACTTCTCTTCCCAGCAGCATCTGCAGTGTTGGGTCCAGTTCCTGAAATCTGCCCAGGCAGCCAGCAGCCCCCAGACGGGGACTCGCCATAGAGGCAGGAATAGGTGGCCTCTGGACTGCGTGCTGGAGGACTCCTGTTTCATAGAGCGTGGGTCCTTGGGGCATCGGTAAACATAATGGCTCCATGTGCGAGGTCTGCAGCGCGGTCACGGGGAAAGCCAACAGGAAGACTGCTCAGGCCCCACGGCACAGAGGCGAGAGCTCGAAGGCGCCCGTTTCAAAGGGTAGAGACAGCCAGTGGGACAAGTGGAGACCTTGCTCTCCCTCCACGAATCTGGGTTATGTGAGTCACATCTCAGACTATTTCCCCAAAAAGGACTTGAGATGGATTACGACCAAAAGCATAAATACAAATGGATCATTTTGAAAGGGAACAAATAAAAAAGAATCATTAATTTGGGGGGAAGTGGGAAGTGCAGGGGAAATAATGATCATAGAAATAAGAAAATGAGGGTGATGGATGCAAGTGAGACAAATACATTCTGAGCTTCCTGGTAGCCAAGGCAGAAATGACTACGGTTTACGTAATCTGCAGAAATAAGCATCTGTTTGGTAAAAGGAGGTGAGCTTTTTCCTGTTGCTGAAGCATAATTTTATGTAAAGGACATGAACAATATAAGGGACATATTTTCAGTAAATATGAGTTTTATATAAGGTGCTGGAATGTTCTTCCTATGGCCATTTCTTAAACCGATTCTGGGCAAAAACTGAGGATGTCGTGTTTAACTGTAGTTCAGGAAAGGTTGTACTACCAAGTTAGGTAGGTAGATTTCTGCCACGCTAACTCAATTCAGGGATAAAGCTTAGAGCAGAGATGCCATTCAGACTTTAATTCTCTCCGTGGAATCCATGTTTTGAAATATTTTTTTAACCTACTAAACTGCATTTATTAAGGAATAATTCATCTTCTCATGTCCATGAACTGAAAACGTATAGAACTGCCGTTAGGCATTTTCTGTTGAGTGTGAGGAAATCATTGTTACCACGTTGGACTAATATAATTCCAGTTAAAAAGCAGAGAAACGTGACATTTTAGAGTGGCCCCTTAGGAGGAAAACATTAATTCCATTAAGCTTTGTAAATTATTGGACGTTATTCTCAGTAACCTATTACTGGCTTTCTAGACATTCTGATCTGGTAACCATGACTTTTGCAAAAGTTGCACGGGAAGACCCTCCCCCAGATTCTGGTGCCCACCCAGCTTCAGGGGCCAGTCAGCCAGGCCAGGACTCGAGCACCTCTGCCTTCTCAGTTATCCAGAGGTGAGGCTTGGATTAGTAAGGTTTCTCTAGAGAAACGGAGCTAACAGGATATGTGTATGTACATATATCTTACATATATATATATTTATTATGAGGAATTGGCCCAGGAGAATATGCAGGCTGGGAGGTCCCATGGTCTGCTGCTGGCAAAGGTGGAGCCCCAGGAGAGATGACGATGTAAGTTCCAGTCCAAATGCCAGTAGGCTCGCACCCAAGAAGAGCCAGTGTTTCGGTTTGAATCTGAAGGCAGGGAAAGGCTGATGTCCAGGTCAGCAGGCAGAAGGAGTCCCCTCTTACTTGCAGGAAGGTCAGGCTTTTTATTCTGTTCCTGTCTTCAACTGATTGGATGAGGCCCACCCACATTGCAGAGGGCCGTCTTTTTCATTCAGTCTACCCATTCAGATGGTAATCTCATCGGAAAACACCCTCAAAGACACACCCAAAAGAACATTCAACCCAATGTCTAGGCGTCCCTGTGGCCCAGTCAAGCTGACACGTGAAATTAGCCATTGCAAGGCTTGTACTTTTTAAAATTTAAGTTAATATTTTTTTGGCTGTGTTGGGTCTTCATTGCTGCACGCGGGCTTTCTCTAGTTGCAGTGAGCGGGGGCTACTCTTCTTTCCGGTGCACGGGCTTCTTATTGCATTGTGGTGGCTTCTCTAGTTACAGAGCACGGGCTCTAGGCGCGCGGGCTTCAGTAGTTGTGGCACGAGGGCTCAGTAGTTGTGGCTCACAGGCTCTAGAGCAGAGGCTCAGTCGTTGTGGCACACGGGCTTAGTTGCTCTGCAGCATATGGGATCTTCCTGGACCAGGGCTTGAACCTGTGTCCCCTGCATTGGCAGGGGGATTCTTAACCACTGTGCCACCAGGGAAGCCCAAGGCTTGTACTTTTAAGGTCTGTAATCCTCTTTGTAGTGGGTTGAGTAGTGGTGTCCAAAAAAGACATGTCACAGTCCTAAGCCTGGAATTTGTGAATTTGATCTTATTTGGAAAAAGGGTCTTTGCAGATATAATTAGTTAAGGACCTCAAGAAGAGATCATTCTGGACTTAGCGGGGGGACTCAATTCCAGTGACAGGTGTCGTTATAAGAGAGATTTGAGACACACAAACACCGGGGGGAGAAGGTCATGTGAAGACAGAGGCAGAGACTGGAGCGATGTGGCCCTGAGCCGAGGAATGCCTGGAGCCATCAAAGGCGGGGAGAGGCAAGGAGGCCTTTTCCCTTAGAGCCTTTGGAGGGAGCACAGCCCTGCCGAAATCTTGATTTCAAACTTGTGGCTTTCACGACTGTGAGGAAGTAGAATTCTGTTGTTTGAAGCCACCCCGTTTGTGGCGGTTTGTTATGGCAGCCGTAGGGAACGATTACGGCATTCCTCCGGGCAGGAGAACAATAAGTAGACAGGCCTGGACCTGGTTCTCTGACAGGCTTGTTGGCTTGCTCTGCATCCCAAGAATCCACTTTGCATCTTCTAAGATTGCTTGAAATAGGCTTGCTCACTTCTTGGTGCTGGGTTTTGAGGGTGTTTAGAGGAGTCTTTGTACAAGCGTCCTTCTGCATCTCCTTGGATGTCTCACATTCCGTCCTGCTTTGATGAGATTGGAGAGTCTAGGCGAGGCTCAATTTAGCACGGATTGTGGAAGGACACTCACTGTGGCTAAGAAGAGCTGCTTATTCAGTTCAGCAACTGTTTTTCCATTTATAGTTCTGTTTCTAAGGATCATTGTTGGTTTAAGTGAAAACTTCTGCCTTGGTAAGAGGTATCTGTAAATAAGGATGTTAGCATGTTTTAAAGCTTGAAACATTTCATAATTCTTACCTTTGACTTTGAGGAGAAAGGTTCATAAAACCACTCTCGATGAGCAATCAGTGATCAATCAGAACAAAATATCTGAAAATGAAAAATCTTGTAACCATAGATATAAGTTGATAAATAATTAAATGAATTGAGTAAATAGATAATTAAATGAAATGAATTAAATATAGCTAATGCTTCCTATGTGCTGTGTGCTTTGGTAAGAACCTTACGTGCATTATTTGTTTTTATCCTCACAACAGCAGTATGAAGTAGGTACTAGCTTTAGCCTCATTTTATAGATGAGGAAACTGAGGCTCAGACAGTTTAATAAACTTATCTGAGGTCACACAGCTTCAAGGAGGTAGATCGAGGACTCAAACTCATTTTGTCTGACTCCAAAGCTATGCTCCTACCCTCTCACTTTAGTGAAGAATCTATACCTGGGCTGGAGGTGGCATGGTCTCCAAGTGTATTACTGTAGAATGATAGCCTTTTGTTTAAAAAAATTTCCATGGTCTAACAAACTGTAGAAACACAAATATTAAAATTTATTTGACCAATTAAAAGTTCTAAAAACCCTGCAGTAAAGGAAATGGTTCAGCTTTGTTCAGCCCTTTTCCTGCTGAATGCCTGTTAATATCTTGGGAAACCAGTGGTCTGTAGAATGTACTCTGCAATAATCCTAGGCTGGAGTGAACCAGAGCTGTAGCTGTTCACACTGGTGAGTTGTGGGTGGGACCTCCCCTTGCTGTCACTGCCTGTCCCCAAGCATTTGTTTTTAATAGCAGTGGAGCCGAGAGGGTTGGGTTTATATTTGATATCTTTATGGGCTTTTTGGTGCCTGCTCTTTGATTGCCATTTAGATAGGCTGGAAAGAGCGCAGAACACTGTGACTTATCCTTTTTTGTTTTCTGTAATGCTTCTTATCTTCAGAATTCAGAAAAAAATTAATCAGTGCCACCTCCATGCCGTTGTTTCCCTGTGGAACCTGAGATGGCTCCTGGCCAACTTGCGGACATGCACTCAGGCCTGGCAAGATGGCAGGCCCCGGGCTGTTAGCAGACAGGCCTGACTCAGGGCTCACAGACAGTGATGCCAAAAATAGGAAAACGTGTAATGGGAAATGAACTTGAATTTTTTTTTTTTTTTTTTTTTGCGGTACGCGGGCCTCTCACTGCTGTGGCCTCTCCTGTTGCGGAGCACAGGCTCTGGATGCGCAGGCTAAGCGGCCATGGCTCACGGGCCCAGCCTCTCCGCGGCACGTGGGGTCCTCCCGGACCGGGGCACGAACCCGCGTCCCCTGCATCGGCAGGCAGACCCTCAACCACTGCGCCACCAGGCAAGCCCTGAACTTGAATTTTTAAAATTAACTTGTTTTTAGGCTCATGGTTGAAAACAAATTGAAAGAGAAGTGGTGCTTTTCCTTTTGAAAGCCTCAAGTCATGTCCAACTGAACTGGGGCAGCTCCTGCCAGATGGGCTGGCTGGGACCTGGACCCTGGGCCCTGTGCAGGTGGTGCTGAGAGCAGAGGGCAGTGGATAGAATTTGTCATCCAATGTTGGGCCCTTCTGAGGGTGAGAGAGCTACTAATAATCCCGCCAGGACAGCAGTGGTAAGCCAGCGCTGTGCTCAGTAACTGGGCTCTTCAATAGGAGATGTGGAAGTGGGTGGCCTGGCTTGGCCATAGCTGCCTCTGTGGGTGGATGGGAGGGGCCTGCGGGAGGAGAGGGGGAGACAGGAGGAGGAGGCAGTCAGCTTCTGGTACCTGGAGCTCACAGCAGAATTCTTCTTACCCAGGAAGAACTGGCCTCAGTGATGTGCTGGTGCATAACGGCTCTTGAGATCTGACACATTTTCAGAAACTTTGCAGGCTGGTCTTTGCACTATTGATGATTGAAATTGGCCACGGTGGGCGTATTTACACCACGGAAATCAGTGAAGGTTCCAAATCAGCCACTCGACCCTCCACACCCAGGTGGTTGGTAAGCATTTACCAGCTTACAATGGATCAGAGCCCCAAGAATGGGGACAGGGTGCACAGTCAGAGTGCCACCATGGACTAGAGCTGTCCTGTGTGGGGACAGGCCGGAACCCGAGGGTGTCGTGTGATCCCTGCCATGGATATTCAAGGGCTACTGGTCGGAGAGGGGCCGCGAATGACGGTGTCTCCGCAGGGCCTCTAAATGGATGTCGTGTCTGTCACCTCTGACACAGAAAGGAACTTCCCAGCACTGCCCACTTCGGCGCTCCGCCCCAGGCACACCGATCCTCCAAGATACCAAGCCTGTTTCCCTCTCAGCGCCTTTTGCTTGCTCCTCCCTCTGCCTGGGGACCTCCAGATAGCGCAGGACGCGTTCTCCCACCGCAACGGGGTCTCTGCCTGGACAGACATCCCCGACCGCCCTGTGTGAAGCGGACCTCCGTCTCTCTCCATCCTCCTCCTCTTGTTTTTTTCTTTCTAACACTCAGCGCTGCTGGATACTGAGTAGCATATTTGTGTCTTTGTTTGATTGTCCCTGTCGGCACTACGCTGGAAGCTCCAGGAGGGCAGGGCGGTTTCACCCTGTCGGCAGCACCTAGAACGGGGCCTGGCACAGAGCAAGCACTAAATCAGTATTTGTTAATGAATGAACAAATGGATCACACGCACCAGACCTGATTCATTGGTGGTGGCTTACTGGAGAGTGATGCCTCAGGGCTGTCTGTAAGGTCGGGGGAGATAGCGCCATGGTACACGTACCATAGTGGCCATCCCTGATCTGGGTCCTTAATAGCCCCTTCAGTTACCAAAAGCATTTAGGAAGAATCTAATTGTACCTGGAATGGCTGTGTATAAGGGGTCCTAGCCCTTTGAAAGGTCACATTTTTCATCCACCCATCCATCCATCCATCCACCCAGTGAATAGTTATTGAGTATCACTATGTCTGAGATACTCTGCAGGTGATGCAGTGGTGACTACAACTGGTCCTGGCCCCATGTGGCTTCTGCGTGGGGAGGATTCAGAAGTCGAGTAGCTGTTGATGAGCTTGGAGGCACCAACAGAAGAAAAAGAGCAGGACAGACAAAGAGCCAACCAGAGGAGACCAGTTTCGATGGGAGCCAGGGTGCAAGAAGGGGCCATCTGAACTGAGACCAGAGGGCTGGCTAGGAGTTTACCAGGTTGGGGGGCAGGTGAGAACCTTCCTGGGCGAGGGAAGGGCATGTCCTCCAGCCCCGAGGTAAGAAAACCCCGGCCTGTGCGGGGAACCGGGAGGAGGCGAGGCCAGTGCGCGCGGCGTGGAGACTGCGGTGGGGGGTAGGGCGGGGTGACGGCTGAGTCTCTGGAAGGAGGCAGGAGGCATGGCTCAGAAGGGGGCTTGTCAGCCATGTAAGTAGTTGGGAGTTCTCCCACTTTTTAAAAGTCAGCAAACATTCATTCACGTGTAGAGGACATACTGGAACAGAATTAAAAACCGTTAAGTGAATCCGGAGTCAGACCTCAGAGAATGTGCATTTTGTGACTATGTCACTGGCTGCATTTGGTGAGGCCGTGGATGGGAAATGGACCCGCAGGCACTGGTGGGGATGGAGGGACTGATGAGCTCCTGTTCTTGGTGCGCCCACAGAGGCTCCTTTGGGCTCCAGTTTGCAGCTGAGCTTAGTGGCTCCTGGTGCTGCTTGCATTTGGATTGGTGGGCGGTTTAACGCTCGCTCGCGTGGGTAACTGGGCTTGTGCGCGGAGCTCCTCGGATCCGGGTTCGGTGCATGCACGTCTGCGCGCATCCCTCCCTCCGCCTGTCCCGTCAGGCGCCAACGGGGCGTGAGAACAGCGGACCTCTTCTGCTGCAACTTTAGCTTCTCTTCCTCATAACTTCTTTAGTCCGGAGGCGCCCACCCCGGTCCAGCTTGCAGAGGCACCTTCCACAGTTTGGCTTCCCTGTGTGTCTGAGCCTTTTGAAATGAAAGGTGAGCAGGTGATCATCTTCAGCTCAGTCAGCCCTCAGTTACCCAGTGACCAGAGGTGCAGAGGAACGCATAGAAACGTTGAAAGGAGAAGACAGTCTGGATAAGCGTCTGTTGGGCCGTGGGGTGTGAGCGGACACACGTGCTCACAGCTGGGCTCGCTCTCCACCCTTACGCCTGGTGCTGCTTTTCCTGCTGACTTTTCCTACGAGTTGCAGAAAGAGGCCCTCTTAGATCACTGCAGATGAGGGACTCATGGATAATGAAGATTATTTTATTAAGGTCGCATATGGTTATTCCCTTCCCTTGATGTTTCGGGGGGGGCGTGTCATTGGATCTCCTAGTGTTTGCGTGACATCGGGTATGCTAGTAAACCTTTCTGTGCCTGTTTCTTTACCTGTAAAATGGGGACAGCCGCCTGTATCTGTCCACGATAGACAATCGCTGCAGCCTCAGTTCCTCGCATCCTGGCAAGGAACATGGTTTCAGTGCAGGAAGGAAACAAATTAGCCCTGAGACCACACTGCCGTGCCCCTCTGGAGGGGAGAGGCTGAGGCAGACGGGGGAAGAAAGAAGAAAAGAAGGCCTTTCGGTAAACCTCTTAGCTTGTGAGAGCGAGGCCAAAGTGGACTTTTATGAGAACCACATTCGAGCCCTGGAATAAAAAATGAGAGCAACATACTTTAAAAATTATTTATGATTTTAAGCACATGAAAGGCGTATCGTGTACCCGGGGAGGGCGTAATGGGGAACAGCTGGTGAACATGTGTCTTGCCGTTTCTGAGGATGTTCCTCGTTCTCCACCGTCCAGGAATAACAGTAATAACGATGCTTCCGCTGATTGTATTAACAATACTAAAGAGGATCGGGGCGCCTTTTGTGGACCCTGCGGGACACGGGGGAAGAGCCAGGCTGCTGAGCTTGGTGGGGGCTGAGAGGGAGCTCCGGCCTTCCGCCTTCTCGGGGACCACGCAGCCCTTCCAGGGATCCGAGGATTAAGAAGAGAGCCTGGATAGGGGAGTCAGGAAACCTGGGTTCTGAGGCCTGGTTTCACCCCCGACACTGGCAGTTCCCTGCCCCTCTGAGTCTCCGTTTCCCTGTCTGTAACGTAGCGAGGCCGACGCTGATGGGTGGGCCTGGCTTGCCGAGTCCTCTGGACCCTGGTGACGTGGAGCCTGTGGGATTCCAGGGTGAGCGTGCTGCGTGTGGAGGGGTCATCTTCATCGCCATGCGTCTTCAGCTTCTGGCACAATCAACCAGTCACCCCCCAGGCTCGGCACCCGGCACCCAGGAGGTGCCCAGACGTGTCTGTGCTGAGAATCAATGTGTCTTTTTCATTAAACGTCTAAAGCCAAAGAAGGTCACACTCGGATGGTACTTTCAAAGCCATTTAGTCAGGTTCTGTCTTTTATGATTTGTGAAGTGGGTCTGGAGCGGGGCTCAGCCTCGGGCTAATTATCCCCCCTGGTGAGCGGACCCCAGGACTCTACCCAACGCCCCTCGAATGGTAAGCTTTCCATCCTGGCCGGTGGGGACAGGGGCTGTTCCCAACCCTTGCAGACGGGTTTTCTCCAGCGTCCGGCAGCTTCCTTGCACCCCGCCGCCCAGTGCTCCAAGAGGACTGCCTGCAGGGTTCTTCACGAAGCTCTCTCCCCTTGGCTGTGCTGTCCTGGGAGCTCTGGTTGCCCTGGTCTCCCCAGACCTACAGCTAAGGCTGCTCAGCGCAGGGAGTGTGTGGGCCTCCACCTGCTTCCCCTTCCTGCCCCTCAGCCCTGGACCTCTCTCTAGGCAGTGAGCTGGAGCGATCCCAGGAGTCACCATTTTCATTTCCTGTCTCTCAGGAACTCATTACTGCTTAATCAATGGCCAGAATCTTGAAAACTGCTTTCTTAGTCTGTTTGGGCTGCTTTGACAAAATACCACAGACTCGGGAGGCGTGTACACAACAGAACTTCTCACAGTTCTTCTGGAGGCTGGAAGTCTGAGACCAGGGTACCAGCCTGGTTGGGCGAGAGCCCCCTTCCTGGTTCGTAGCTGGTACTTTCTCGCTGTGTCCTCACGTGGCGGAAGGGGCTGGGAGCTCTCTGGAGTCTCTTTTATAATGGCACCAATCGCATTCACAGGGGCACCACCCTCATGACCTGATCACCTCTCCCAAAGGCCCCACTGTGCAATAGCCATCACGCTGGGCATCAGGATTCAGGATATGAATTTTGCGGGGACACAAACATTCTGACCAGAGCAACCATTATTTCATGTTTTTTTTTTCCTCTGGGTGTTTTGGTTGGTTCAGGTAGGGTAAATCTGGTCCCTGTTACTCCATCCTAGTGGGAAGTGGAAGTTCCCCAATTCTCTCTTTAGAGATGAAGAATCTGAGAGGGAGAGCCACTTGCCCAGAGTCATACAGCTCGTTAGCGTCAGCAAGGACCAGGACCCAGGTCATTCGCTCCGTAGACATTAGTGTGCCCCTCCCGTGTGCACAGGGCACGCTCCCTGCTCCCCAGATGCCCACCGTCTGTTGAGGAGACAGACGCGTGAACCACAGGTTAGAGATGAGTGTGGCAAACGTTATGACACAGGTATTCGTTCACAGGATGCTAAGGAAGCATGGCAGCAGGCGAGTGGCTAAGGAGGGTTTCCTGGGAAAGCTGGTACTTGAGCCCAGTGGAGGAGAAGGAGGGTAATTCAGGTGGAGAGGGAGGGGAGAAGTTCCAGGAATAGGTATGACACATGCAAAGGCACAGAGGCAGGAAGCAGGTCCTTTGTCCTCCAAGCTTAGCATCCGCGGTAGCGTGCATGGGGCCACCCACCATGTTTGACTGTGGGCATGGGCCGTTGTGTCTGCCTGGGTGTGTGTGTAGGGCCTCCATCAGGGCTGTGGGGTGGAGGTCGCCTTGACGGTTCTGGTGGGACTCTGGCCTTTTGCACCGTTTACATTTTTCCTGGAGGTAAATGATGCTATTTGTAGGGCTTTGGAGCCCCCCTCCCCCCATCAGGGAATAGTCAGGATTTATCCTGGTCCCATCCCTGGTCCCTCCAGAAACATGCCACAGGCCCCATTCCCCTTAGCTCGCTTCTCTAGGGAGCTCTGCCAGACCCACTGCTAAGAGGAGGTTCAAGACCAGCTCGGAGGTGCTCAGCTAACCGTCTTCCAGGACAAGGCCCTGGGGCAGGTGCTGGTTGTTAATCCGCATGGATTGAATACAGGCCCTCCTGGCCTCCGCCGGGACTGGGCAACCCCGCGCGCCCTTGCAGCTGGTGCCGACAGGCCGGGAGACCTTTCGGCCGGCCGGTGGCTTTGGGCGGTGGCTTTATTCTCCATCCTGGTTTCCCTCTACCAGGGCCTGTTACCTGACGACTGTTCTGTCCCCGGCCTGGGCTCCTGCAGTGGCAGCAAGCGCTGTCATCAGTGCTGGGTCCCCAGAGATTTATCATTCGTTCGTTCGTTTAACCATAGGGGCTGGTTTGACAGCGTCCTGCCTTCGCGGAGATTGTTTGGTGGGGAGGCTGGACATGAATCAAATAGTTATTCAAATAAATGTAAAATCACAACTACGCTAAGTGCTGTGAAGGAGAGGAATTTGGGCCCTCGAAATGCTGTGAAGATGGGGCTTGACCTTGTCTGGAAGCCAGGGAAGACTTCCCCCAGGAAGTCACAATTGAGTGAGAACTCAAGTGTGAACACAGGTTGGTGAGGGGGAGGGAGAAGGCGAAGGGTATAGAGTACTAAAAATGCTGCCCGAGGCTGGTGGCTGCGTGCAGTGAGCAGGGGACCGTGGGGCAAGGAGAAGGTGGAGACTTCTACAGGACCCCCCAGGCTGCGTGGAGAATTTTGGTTTTTATCATAAGAGCAATGGGTGATGGTTGAACACTTTTCCGCAGGGAGGTGACATGATCAGATTTTTGCTTCAGAAACATCACTCTGGCTCCAACGTGGAGACCGAATTAAAGGTGGACAAAAGTGGGGTTGCCAGATAAAATACAGCATGCCTAGTTAAATCCAAAGTTCAAATAAACAATGAATACTTTGTTTAGTATCAACATAAGTATGTCCTAAATACTGCAGCGGACATACTTAATACAAAAAAATTATTGTGGCTCTAGTATAATTTTTTTTATGTGAGTATGCCCTCCGGTTGTCTTTTTTAATGAAAAAATTGTTTCATTAAAAGTTAAAATTTATCGTTTACCTCCAATGCACATGTAACCGGACTTCTTGCATTTTTATTTGTTAAGTCTGGCAGCCCTAAGCAAGAGAGGTGGGAAGCCAGTTATTGCTGTAGCTGAAGCCTCCTTAGACTAGGAAACCAGAGGTGGACATGGGGAGAAGTGGACAAAGGAGAAACACCTTCGGTCGGTCCAAGTCTGTCGTTCCAAGGCATGTAGGATGCAGAGCCAGTCAGCTTCCCTCCTGCTCTGAAACTTGAATTGCCACGCACGTGCCCTTTAAAGACGCATGGTTACGGGTATGGTGAACATGCTGCAGGACACGTGCCCGGTTGGAACCTGCCCTAGATGACCTGTGAGATGTGTTGGGACACGGTGAACGGGTCATCTTTCTGCCCCCGTCCCTCCAGGCCCAAGGATGCCCCAGAGGTGAGCTCTTTGCGTCTAGGTGACCGACGGCAGGAGGGTCAAGAGCTTTATGACAGTAGGGGCAGTAGAGTAAGGCGCACAGTGTTTTTCCCCGATGTTCACTTACGTCGCGGCAGAGGAAGAGTAGAGTGAAGTAGCCAAGGTCGCAGGCTCTGCCACGAGGTTCCGAGGCTCCAGCACATATTATCTGGTTGACACTCTCTGTGTGATCTCGACTGAGATTCTTAACCCCTCTCGTTGTTTTTTTTTTTTGCGGTACGCGGGCCTCTCACTGCCGTGGCCTCTCCCGTTGCGGAGCACAGGCTCCGGACGCGCAGGCTCAGCGGCCACGGCTCACGGGCCCAGCTGCTCCGCGGCATGCGGGATCTTCCCGGAGCGGGGCACGAACCCGCGTCCCCTGCATCGGCAGGCGGACTCTCAGCCACTGCGCCACCAGGGAAGCCCAACCCCTCTCGGTTTTTAGAGGCACGTCTTTAAGATCAGTACTGATGTACATCAAGCCGGGTGCGTAGGAGATGCTTAGAAATGGTCTGTGCTCCCAGAAGCAAACGGTCCCCTCGGTTCAGAAGGCTGGCTGCTTCTTTGTGCAGAGCCCCGCCTGATGAATTTCTTGACTCACAGCTCTGATGTTGTCCTTGTTCACACCCTTCGCTGACTTCCCGTCGCCTCGTGCAGTGGGATCTCCATGCACTGGTCTCCGTGTGCCTTTCTGCCGTGAACCGTCACGATTCCCCCATCAGAACCCGAGCACCAAAGAACCAGGCTGTGAACCCTTCTTAAATCCAGCTTGAACTTTTTTACTTTTTTGGTTGGCTTGGAATGTCTTTGCTGATATCTGTTCGAGCCTGATTCATTAAAAGTATGTATAAGGTGATGTTAATAGAAGTATGATCAAAGAAGATAAAACACGTGTAGAGGCTAAAATCAGTGCCCATCACTAGGGAAGTGACTAAACAAATTAGAACTCGTACCCACTGTGTCACATGGTGCCTTCATGAAGGTAGTTCTACGTGGACTGACTTGGAAAGACACGTACTCGGGATATATTGCTAAACGAGAAAAGCAAATTGTAGAATTACACCATTGTACCTGTGAAGTATGATCACAGGTGTGTTTGGAAAGGGATTCAGTTACATATAATATGTATGGAGAGAGTCAGTATAAAACATACTCCAAATTCTGAATGGAGATTTCCTGTGGAGTGGAGGATGGGTTGGGATTGGTAGTGAAGGGAAGCTGTTAACGTTAGTTAATATACTTTTTGGTTTTGGTCTCTTTTTTTTTGGCCACACCGCATGGCATGTGGGATCTTCGTTCCCTGGCCAAGGATTGAGCCCGTGCCCCCCCTGCAGTGGAAGCGTGGAGACTTATCCACTGGACCGTCAGGGAAGTCCCTGGTTTTGGTTTCTTTGTTTACTAGAACTGTGTTAATTTTGTGATTGAAATTAAGTCAAAATGCATAGAGAAGTGTATCAGAAGAAGTAAATAAACTGGGCTTGTGTTTCAGTTGTTAGATTGGGGAGGTTCCCCCCCTTCCCACTGATTATCATTATTTTATTAAAGGACAGAAAAACAGAAGAAGGTTACCTTTCTGTTCAAGTCCCAACAGAAATGCTGCTCTCCTTAGGAAGCACTTTTCTGATTCTTCAGCTGGACGTGCTGTCTCCTTTCTTTGAGCCCTCAAAGCATTTTGAGTGTCTTTTGTGGCATTTATCTCCATCAATATTGCAAGTGTTTTGTCCATGTTTTACAGCCTCTCTGGATTTAAGCATCTTAAGGATATCTTGTTGGAGAACACAGCCGGCTTTCCGGTCGGAGGGTCTGGCTGTGACTCTTATTCTGGTCATCTACTGCAGCAGGACAAATGAGCCCCAGCTTACTCAGTAAGACACAGCCATTTGATTCTGTCCTATGGATTTTTGCTCAGGATCTTGAGCAGAGCTAGACGGGGTGATTCTTCTCCATGTGGTGTTGACTGGGGTCATTTGGTGGTATTCGGCTTGGGGTTGAGCTGGACAGCAATGTCTGTCCAAGAAAGCCTCCCTCACACGCCTGAGGCTTGGCAGGGTAGGTGGAAGGTTGGGCTCAACCTCGTCCTTTCCCTGTCTGAGTCCTCTCCGCATGTCTCCTCAGACTTCCTGCAGGCGGCTCAGAGCTTCAAGAGGCCAAGGCAGGCCAAGGCAGAAGCTGCCCATCTTCTTAAAGGGTGGAACTGGCATAGTGTCCCTTCTGTTGCACTGGGCAGGCAGCCCCAGAGCCCGTCCAGACTTAAGGTGGTGGAAACAGAGATGCCACCTCTTGAATGGAGAAGTTGTGTGGAGAAAAAATCTGTGGCCATTGTTAATCCACCAGAGCTTTGCTATGACAAGTACAGCCTCTGTGTCTCAATGACAACGTCCGTAAATTAGAAAGACCAGAAGCTATAGTGTGTGCAGACGTGCTCTGTACGTTACGGAAAACCATAGGTACTATAAATACCAGTGACTGTCCTGGTACTGACGCAGTGCTTTACTCGAGGCAGGTACTCACTAGGTGCCTAGTACTTTGAAAGCAGACTCATTTATCAGATGTCTCCTAAGAAGAGCACAAGAGAAGTGATGCTGGATCGTCACATAGGGGCGTGGTCTGCTTGGAGAGTACAGACTTGGGACTGGGTTGACATGAGTTAGATCCAAGCAGTCGCCCAGTTACTATCTGTGTGACCTTTGTTGACTCATCTCACCTTTTTGAGCCTCACTTTCCTCATCATAACAGGAGAGTAATCTTATCTAGCTGGCTGGGTGCAGTGTGCATTGGAGCTCATTTGAGTAAAGCCCTTAGTATGGTGACGGTCACACAGTAGGTCTTCTGTGATGATATAACAAAGATGTATAGAAAGTCTGCGCTCGTCACCGCGCTCCTCCTTCCCTGCACTGGTCACCTCCATTCGTGCAAGCAGTTGAGGGGGTTCACCACCTTGTGAAAGCAAGGGGAGGAAGGGTAGGACCCTCCTGCTGGCTTCCCCAGTCTCGTCCTCTCCCCAGAGTGTCCCCTACGGGGGGAACCTGAGCCCCCTGCAGCTCTGGCTGTGGGTCCTTCTCCTCTGAGCGTTGGACGCGGCCTCCTCCTCACACCCGTGGCTTTGCCGTCGTAGAGGTACGTGATCAAGTCAGAAGGCAGCATCGCGAAGACGTTCAACGAGATCCTGCAGAAGCTGAGCGCACCCCTGAAGCCCCGAGTGCCCGAGCACAGTAACGACAGGATGAAAAACCTCTCCTACCCGTTCTCCAGGGAGAAAATGTACCTGTGAGTATTGGAACTCTGGAGGTGGGGCTGCGTGGGGGATGGGAAGGGACATCAAGCACCACTTGGGGCCTCAGCTCATGAGCCGAGTGCCTGGGTGCCTGGGAGATGGGGGACGAAGCCTGCTCTCAGGGTGGAATACTCCGTGTGTCTGCCTTCCCCATCCCTGTCCCTGAGCGAGATGATCGCAGATAGCTCTTGAATGTTCATCCCGTGGCTTCTGGGAAAACCTGCCATTTCAGTCACTTTGCGTGATGGATGGAGAATCAGGGAGCAGACAGCCAGAAACTTCGGGACTCTGTGAGCAAGGTGGTCCGATACCTGTTTACCTTCTGCAGGGAGACCACTCTGGTCTGTTCCCAGTCTAACAGGGTTTCAAGATATTGTGATAATCCAGAGAGATGGTGGATGAAGCTTCTGGATGTCTGTCTTCTCAGCTGCCAGCTCGTGCCCTCACTGACCCAGAGGAGGGGAGGGAATAGGTTTTCTTCTCAGGGATGGCCTTTTGGGAAGCCTTTGGAAGGGGGAGTCGTGGTTGGGAAGTGGGAGATGCAGAAGCCAAGCACGAATTCTGTTTTAGGAGCTAATGATAAAATAAGAAACTATCAAGAGTGGTAAGAGAATCGAGTGAGAGAGGGAAAGGAATGGGCTTGGAAAGGAAGAAAAGATACAGGATCTGTGCTTTTGGAGGAGATGGCATCGATGGGCTGTGTTTCTGCCATTCGTTGGGTGCCATCTCTGCCCACTTTGCCATGTTAGATAACAATTCTGTACACATGCATATGCTCCCTCATTGAGTTTTTACCCCTTAACGATTCTGGTACCAATTCTGGTCACCAGTTCCAATGTGTGTGTGGGTTTTCCCGCACCACCAAGAAATTCTCCGACACCAGCTGGGTGCCCTACAATTCAACTCAGTTCTGACACTGTTTGCCTGGAAATAGCATCGGGTTGCTCAGGCTGAGGGCTCAGTGTCACAAGACTGCCCCGCACTGCAGATGCCTGAGCAAGTCCAGGTTGCGACCTGTGCTTCTGACGGACTGGCTACAAGTCAGAGGTTCTTACGACCCCCTCATTGTGTTCGACTCATTTGCTAGAGTGGCTCACAGAACTCAGGAAACCAGTTTACTCGCTGGATTACCGGTTTATTATAAAGGATGTTAAAGGATACAGGTCAACAGCCAGGTGAAGAGATACATAAGGCGAGGTCCCAAACAACGGAGCTTCTGTCCTCGTGAGTTTCGGGCTCAGCGTGAAAGCGTTTTGATTCACCAACCCAGAAGCTCTTCAAACTGCATCTTTTTGGATTTTTATGGAGGTTTCATTCCATAGGTGTGATTGATCAAATCATTGGCCATTGGTGATTGATTCAACCTCCAGTCCGGCTCTGCTCCCCTGAAATCAGCGGGTAGGACTGAAAGTTCCAACCCTAACTCCTGGTGGTTTCCCTGGCAACCAGCCTTATCCTTAGCGGCTTTCCAAAAGTCACCTCGTTAACATAAACTCACTGGTGGTTGAAAGGGGCTTGTTAGGAATAACACGACACTCCTGTCACCTTTATGGCTCTGAAGCAATTTCAGGAACTGAGGACAGGAGACCAAATACTATAACAAAAGACACTCTATGGCTCAGGAAATTCCTAGGGCTTGGGGAGCTGTGAGCACAGGGGATAAAGACCAAAATATATATTTACTATAAATCACAGCGTCACACTCCCATTGTGAAGCGGCCGTCCAGATATAACTATCCCTCTATTATGGAGAGGAAACCAAGGCCCAGGATCTGTCCAAGGTCATGAAAGCTTAAGTGGTTGGACTGGGATTGGCACGTTGACCTCCTGGCCGGCTGTTGTTTGTGCACTCTGAGCGTCCTCTATATCCCCTCTTCCTTGGGCCCTGTCTCCAACCGGCGCTGGCATCTGACCGGCTACCTCCCACACGGCTGCATTCACTCAGCCCCTGTGATCCCCAGGCCAGTTCTTCACCCCCAGCCAGAACATGCTCTCCATCCTCTGAGTTTTCACAGCAATGGTCTGCATGTGGCCACGTTCTCCTCTGCATCAGTTGCTTGGAAACACCCCCCGCCCCCATCCCCAGTGGCTGGGCTCCCAGGGGGCCGGGGGCATGGTTCAGGTGTCTGTGTGCCCTCCAGCACAGTGCCCTAAGGACAGTCACACAGGTGTTTTTTTTTTTTTTAACATCTTTATTGGAGTATAATTGCTTTACAATGGTGTGTTAGTTTCTGCTGTATAACAAAGTGAATCAGTTATACATAAACACATGTTCCCATATCTCCTCCCTCTTGTATCTCCCTCCCTCCCACCCTCCCTATCCCACCCCTCTAGATTCTCACAAAGCACCGAGCTGATCTCCCTGTGCTATGCGGCTGCTTCCCACTAGCTATCTACCTTACATTTGGTAGTGTATATATGTCCATGCCACTCTCTCACTTCGTCCCAGCTTCCCCTGCCCCTCCCCGTGTCCTCAAGTCCATTCTCTGCGTCTGCATCTTTATTCCACACAGGTGGTTTTTTGAGTGAAAGGTCAACATTTGAAGTTTACAACAGACACAGGTCTTGCATAATTGGGAGTTTGGTATCTAATTGCTGTGACAACAGTGACAACATTAAATGAAATTTTGAAAAACAGTTATAAGCCCAACATCCTGAAACTGCACTCTTTTCTGTTGTTGAGTTTTGTTTTTCTGTTTTTTTTTTCCCAGCCATGCCGTGCGGCTTGCAGGATCTTAGTTCCCTGACCAGGGATTGAACCTGGGCCCTCGGCAGTGGCAGTGCTGAGTCCTAACCACTGGACCGCCAGGGAGTTCCCCGTTGTTGTGTTTTTACTCTCTTTGTCCACACACAGGAATCCTTTTTATATACTTTTGTTTTTAAAACTTATCATAGTATCATGTTTTTCTATGATAGTCTCACTTTTTCTACAGTATTTCTAAAGTTTTCATAATTATAATTTTCAATGGCTATGTGATAATCTATCCTTTAGGTTTTGGAATTGCGTCTTAGCTCCATAATCTTTGTTATAAGTAAGTTTGTAATGAACATTTTAATTCATGGACGTTTTTTTTTTTCCGCTGGATTAATTTTCCCAGTGATACATTTCTATGATAAGTTTTCAGAATTACTGGGTCAGAAAGAGTGTAAATGTTGTGAGTGTGTGTGTGGCGTACGCATCTTGCTATGTTGCTTTCTAGAGGTTTGCTCTGGGCCTGGGGTGACAGTAGTCCCAGGACAAGGATAATGAAATGAATTGACCTGCTTTCTTGGTGTCGCCAGGTACAACATACAGGACGAGGACACCTTCTTTGATAATGCTACCCGTAGCCGCATTGTAAGTAAACCAGTTAACCAGGTGCTTAACCAGGTGTGGTGGGCTCGGGTGGGGGAGAGGAAGCCTGAGTCCCCTTTGGCAGGGCATCTCTTGCCCTCCCTGCTGCCTCCCATCATCCTTTGCTTGGAGTTGCCTAGCAACTGGAAGGAGCGTCCAGGAGCTTCCCAATCCCAGTATCGAAATAGCCAACAACTCTTCTCACTCTTGGCTTGAGACGGGGGTCTCCTCTTTGTGGTTCTCCACCCAGGCCCTTCTTGGAATCACAAAAGCAGGGAATGTCAGGGCTGGGGGGGACTTTCAGCTAGTCAGGTGACCCCCTTGCTTGACTGTTGAGGAAACTGAGGCTCTGAGATGCAATGAATTGAAAAAAAGTTCAGGCAGATCGTTTTGTGTCCAAATGAGGGCTCATTGCTGGGCCGCTGAGTTTCTTTCTTTCATTCCCAAAGAAGTCCTGCGCGTTGCTGTCACGGGGAATGCTAGAGCTGGGCAGTTTGTCCAAGGACAAAATTACCAGCCCGTTCAATAGGAAGCCAGCATTTGTGACTGTAGCCATTCTTCTACTGTCTTCTTGCCTTTTGCAGTCAAGGTTTTGGATTTTGCAGGATGGTTGATTCCACTGAAAATCTGCATAGGGCCTGGGCCCTGCGGCCCCAGTCTGAGCTGTAGGGCATCTCTGTTCACTGATCCATTTATCCCCTCCACCCCTGGAGAGCACCCAGCCTATGGACAGAAGAAGGGAGAGAAAAAGGGGCCCAAGGAACGCTGGTCACTTAGGCCACAGTGGAAACATGGCAGTGTGTTTCCCTTGATCCCTAGGAAAGAACTTAAGTTTCAACAGGAGGAGGAATAAGCGTTAGATACCTAGAGGACTTCCAAGTCAGCAGGGTGATGAGAAGGGTAAGAAGGGGCAGGTGATTGGAGGAAGATACAGAACATTTCCAAGTCATGCTGAAAACACGGCCCTGACTCTTTGCTTGTAGGATGGGCAAGAAAACACCTCAGATCCCTTGGCCTAGTGCTCTAGGAAGATTTAACACGGGCATACGATTTCTTTTATCTTCCTACAGAAAAAAGCATAAGCTTCCCATTGTTCTAGTTGATGCTGTTACAAGCTGTAAGTCTCCCCACAGCTTGGGTCCCACGACTGGGGGGGGACGTTATAGGGCACTGTGGAAATTACCCGATAATTGCAAAGTGCTTGTAGAATGATAGGCTGCCACATAGATGCTGTTCCTAATTATTATTGCAGTTGGATACTGCACCGCATTAGAAGTGAATTAAACATTCTTGGGCCCCATTCTGCTGGAAGTTATTTATTTACCACTCCCTGTAGGTCTGTGGCTGGAACGTGGGAGTGTGAATGATGATGGAGTAACGCATCTTTTCTCGTTCTGGAAGCTTCTTCCTTCCCCTCCTGCCCTTTTCCCAGTCTACCACACATTGTGACGGGGGGAGAAAAGGGCCTTGGGTTTTGTCCTGGGGTCTGCTCCGCCCTGGGCCTTGGTCTGAGGACCTCACCTGCATCTCCCAGTGCACCCTTTCCCGTGGGCGTCTGGACAGCCCAGCTGTCTGTCCCAACGCCGACTTCCTTCCTGGAGCCGGGAGCAGGCTTGAGACCCCTTGGAGGGCACTAGTTGGCCTGCAGGTTTACTCTGCCCTGGGTCCCTGCTTCCTTGGCCGGGGTGCTCTCGGCACCCCGCCCTCCTGAGTGAGCGACGGGGTCCCTGCAGGCCCCGCAGTCGGGGCTGTTGACCTGTTGATGGCACAGCGGTCACGGAGCAGCAGCCTGCCGTGTGCCCAGGATGCACTGTGACACCTGGAGTCTTGAGGATGGGTGGGACCTGCTCTGACTGGGGAGGCGTGATAAGGACTTGGGGGAAAAGCAGAGAGGTGATAGCACCAAGGACCAAGATGTAGGTGGCCCTCTTCTAGTTGCCAAAGCGCTTTCATGGGTCCCCAAAGCAGCTCTGAGAGACAGCTCCATTGCAGGGGGGCCCGCGGGCCCTCAGGACCTGCAGGGAGCTCGCTCAGGACCCCTCAGCAGCAGGGCACCGTTGGGGCTGGCGGGGCGGGCACGCCCCCCCTTGCCTTCCCTCCCGGCTTCCTCCTGGGCCCTCCAGAGGGATGTGAGTCTGGGCTTCCCTTCCCTCCTGTAACTGCAGTCAATTTACAGGCTTTTCTTTATTTTGCGGGGCGGGGTGGCAAACGGGGTGTGTGTGCGTGAGGTTAGATGCTTTGTTGGAACGTCCGTGAGCTTGGCACGTGCTTGCCCATCCCCCCCCGGGGTTGGGGACGCACCACGTGGCCCAGATGCTCATGGCCTAACTGTCATCTCTTTTAGGTACACGAGATCCTGAAGCGCACCACCTGCTCTCGAGCCAACAACATGATGGGTGAGGACCCTCCCACCGGGGGCCGTGCTGACAGGGGCTGGGGGGCCAGGGAGACTGAGAACAAGACAAACAGACGCCCGCATGGAGGGGATGCCCTGCCTGCCCGCATTTCTCATGGGGCTGGGGCTGCCCCCTGAGCTTCACCCCGGGTCTCTGTCCTTCCTCTCCTTTCCTTGGATCCTTGCTGACACCTTTCACTTGATACCGAAAATTCATCTCCTCTCCCTTCACAGTCTCCATAAGGTTTTAATAACCACCCAAATCATGGCAGCTTTTATTTTTTCTTTTTCGGTATGCGGGCCTCTCACTGCTGTGGCCTCTCCCGCTGCGGAGCACAGCCTCCAGACGCGCAGGCTCAGCGGCCATGGCTCACGGGCCCAACCGCTCCGCGGCATGTGGGATCTTCCCGGACCGAGGCACGAACCCGCGTCCCCTGCATCGGCAGGCTGACTCCCAACCACTGCGCCGCCAGGGAAGCCCAGGGTGGCTTTTAATTCGTTTGATTTTAAGAAGAAAGGCATCTTAGAGGCCTTTTAGTCCAAGCCCCTCACTTGAGGTCAGAGAAACTGACTCCCAGAGAGGGTGAATTAGTCTGACGGTACCTCTTCTGAGTTCAGCACCCTTGTCACCACTAAACCTGTCTGGCTAAACCTGTTTGCCTTGTGGTTTGGTTTTTGAACCTGGGGGTGTTTGTGTTTGAAGCAGGACCCTCAGTGTTTGGGAGCTTGCAGTATAAGGCAGGCGGTCCGGATGCTGATGGGTGGTGGAGGGGACACAGGCGGGGGGACACGCAGAGCTTAGGTCCACGCGCGGCGTCCCGTCCACACGGTCCCCCTGCAGGTGGAATGCTCTTTCCAAAGGGGCTGCTGTCACTCATCGCTCAGAACATCCCCTGGGCTGACAAACCTTGGGCTTTTGAGGCAGCTTTTAGGTGAAAAGAGTCACTTAGAGGCAAGTCTAGGGAATAAAGTAGGCCGTCAAGCTGAGGGGCAATAACCGCGATGGCAGTAATGATAGCTGACGTTGGAGAGTTTATGTGGGGTCCGTGTGCTGCCGGAGGACTGAGGGAAGGGGTTGAAGAGGGAATCAGAGCAGGTGCTGTGTAGTGACAGTATCATTAGAGCAGTGTGGGACCTCTCAAGGGGGCGACTGTATATGACTCTGCTCTGATGTATTCATGTCACGACAAAATTCTAAATACCACTCCAGTGTTAAAAAATCAGATCTTCTATATGGTGGTGTTTGTCTGGAGCTGATGAGACGAGACTCTGAGTGAGGAGATGCACTGGCCCCTCAGTCCCATGGGATGGACCGAAGCCCTCACTTTGAGCACTTGTAACCGAGGACCACCAGAGGCGTCAAGGGGTCTGAGGATGTAGTTTGTATTTTCCCATGGCCTCTGTCAAAGTTCTGGAATTTACCCTCACTTCTAGTCCAGTTCACTCCTCGGTTCCAGTAATCTGCCTTTTATTCACTCACACCCTCTTTGGTTGGACCAAAACTGCTCCCTCGGGTGTCACAGGTGACTGCGTCCTGCCCGCGTTGCATGGCTTTTTCCTCCGTCTTCGTCTTCCTGTGTCCTTCCAGACCCTGTCACTGTACCCACGGAGGATCCTGCTTCTCCTTCCTGGACCACACTTGCTTTGCTTTCTCTTCCTCCTCCCCCATTTTCAAGGTTGTCTTCTCCACGTTCCCTTGGCCTCCTGACTCTCACTTTGCACAGAAGACGTGCAGCTGTGAATTTCTGTTTCCCACTTCTCTCCCCCATGGCACACCAGCCTTTCCAGCGGCCCGCTGGATACCTCCACTGAGATATTCCCAGAACCTTGAAATCAACGTCTGGCTGTGCCCATTTCCATCTCATTCCTCTCTCACCCTGTCCATCTCTCCTGCCTTTCTTCCTGTTAATGTGACTGCTGCCCTCTCTGGTTTCATTCCTGCTGCTCCCTTTGCTGGGATGTCCTTCCCCACGTCTCACCCGGGCCCACCCCCAGACTGAATACCTCTGTCCCCCAGGTTCTCCCTTTATGCCCTCTCCTCGGAACTCCCATCAAGTTTGATGTCTTTCTTGGTGATTATCTGTGTCCATAGCTTAGACCCCCGAGACAGTCCTTGAGATGTGTCTGGATCATCTTTTATCCCCCAGTGCACTTGGCTGGCTGCCCTGCATGTTCTACTCAGTCAACTTGCTTTAGTGAATTAATTAAACGTGCTCAGCCGGCTAGTGTCATAGCAGTAGCTGGTGAGTTCCCTGTGTTTGTGGACAAATTTCTCTCCAACCCAGTTTTCCCTTTTAGGCAAGAATTACGTGTCTTGCAGAGTTTTTGTAAAGATTAAACGAGAAACTGTTAGTTTGTTTTGTAAACTGGGAAGTCCTTAAAAACTAAATTTTGTTTTGAGGGATAGCCTCCAGATTGTTGAAAAGCCATTAGAGACCCTCTGCTTTAAGACAGCAGTTTTTTTTCCCTTTGAGGATCTGTTTGTTTGTTTGTTTGTTTTCTGATGTCACAAAGTCAGACATCTTAAGGATTTTGTTGTTGAGTAGTTTTCAAAAATTTCTTTCTTTTTTGACATTCAGAAAACATAATATTGAGCACCTGCTATATGTCAAATGATGTTCTAGAAACTGAGAGATGGCGGGATGAATCTGACCTACTTTCTGTTCTTGCAGGGCTCTTAGTTTAGCCACGTGGACAGACACGTAAACAGGTAATTATGAGATAATCTGGCAGGTATGCTATTAGAAGTGTACAGAGGGCAAGGGGAGCACAGATTGAGAACAGCCAACTCCCATGGATGCATCTAAATATCATCATAAGTTATCCAGTGTCAGCTTCATGACTCCCCGGGAAGGTAGGTGTGTCAGGAATGATCATCTCCAGTTACCGAGGTGCACAGACAGGAGGGGTGTCTTCTCCAGAGCCGCATACTGAGACACTGTTAGAACTGGGTCTAGAACCTGGGTTCCCTCCTCCGAGCCTATTCCTCTGCCTTTGGGATGCAGGGAACTCAGCGTGGCGTTTGGCTGAGTCTTTATGGGCTGTTGGTTCCACGGTAGTTGCTGATGGTTTACTAGCTCCTAACAAGGGACTGGACTCTGCTTCCCAGGAGAGGCGAACGCTGAAGGCCGATTCTCAGGTTCTTTGACTTCCGCCTGGGAAAATACAGCAGTACCCTTTAAGCTTTTTGGCCAACTCACCATCTTACTTAGAAGATCAGAAAGAATGAGGAATGTGGTAACATTGTGAGGCCTGAGGATAATACGGACCTTTGAGCCATGGGTAACTTTTGATTTTATTGCCCTTCTCTCTGGTTTTATGGAGAAACACACATGGGCTGAGAATTGGCTTAGATTTCCTCCAGAGGAGGGTTGCCTCATAAAAATAAAAGAAAAAGGAAGAACAGGACTGTGTGCGGAATTGTTTTCCAAGGCATTTTCATTGATCCTTCAGCCCTGGAATTGCCTTTTATGTGGTCGTTACTTTTGTGACCAGTTTACAAAGCTTGACTCCCTTTCTCATCGTCCTCAATTACAGTGGAAATTAGAAGATGGAAAAGATGATAAAGATCAGAAATAGAAGATGGAAAAATACAACTAAAGATAATAATAATTCCGAATCACTCCCGTTCATCTGGTATTGTCACCGTCCTCTGTGTAGAAAATACACTGTTTTGAATGCCTACTTTGTAAGGCACTATGCTGCATATACAAGATGTATGTATTGATTTATTTATAGTCCCGTCTTGTTCCACAAAATTTCTGAGGTGACTTACAAGGAAAACAATAAAACAGCATAATATAAATAATAAAGAAATAAGAAACAGGAAAAACACAAATGAAAATATACTGTTGAAACTAGGAGGAAAAAATAGGCTACAGGGCTTCCCTGGTGGCGCAGTGGTTGGGGGTCCGACTGCCGATGCAGGGGACACGGGTTCGTGCCCCGGTCCGGGAAGATCCCCCATGCCGCGGAGCGGCTGGGCCCGTGAGCCGTGGCCGCTGAGCCTGCGCGTCCGGAGCCTGTGCTCTGTGGCGGGAGAGGCCACAGCAGTGAGAGGCCTGCGTACCACAAAAAAAAAAAAAAAAAAATAGACTACAGATATGCAAACCATACGGCCCTCTAGCTTTTGCAGTTGGGCTGCAAATTTGACCTTGAACCGAAGTGAGAGAGAAATACAGTCAGTGGTGTAGCACTTCATGTCCTCAGCAACATCTTCTTATATAGAAATTTTTCTAAAGTCTCTCTGAAATTCCCTGCTTTCTTACATAGAATATATCAACATAGGGTCTCTCTATAAAGGCATCCGTAAGCTTTTCTGTAGCATTCAGGATTATCCTTGAGAATATAAGGTTATTCAAGTTTCCTCAAGGATTACCTAAGTATTATTAGGGCTGTTTGCCCCACAGTCTCTGATGTTTTTGAATTCTTGACTCTGGTGACCTCCCTCCCTGAGTTTTGCTATTTCACGGTTTGCCGTGCTATTTAGGACACAGAAAAACAAACTCCTTAGAATTTGGGGTAAAGAGAGAGCGAAAAGGCATTGCAGAAGGATCTGGAGGATTCTGCCGTGGCTAGGTACCTAACCTTAGGGAGTCGGTTGCCTGAGATTGAGATACTTTTTCTTCTGGGTTCTCTGTTGTGAGAGCTGAGATAACCAGATAAGAGATCTCTGTACACATGAGGTCCTCCTGTAACCCAGATAGCGAGGGCCCCTTGCACGTGTGTCATAGTGTGCTTTGCAAAGTACTTTCATACGCTTCAGTCTCCTCTGATCCTTTAACTCCCGTGCGGAGCAGGTTCGGCGGATATTAGATATTAACCACTTTCCCGACAGAGAGATTGACTTCGAGCCCAAGGTTAGAGATTTGGAGCCGACGGAAACCTGAGTTTCTTGACTCTCCTTCAGTGCTCTTGTAAATTAATCAGTTAATAAATGGGTGAAGTTATTGGGAAAGGTTTTCCAGCGAAGGTGGAAGCTGAGGTCTTCCCACTGTGACGTCCATTCATTCAACAAATATTTATTCGTATTCTACGTATCATTCATGTTCTAGAACTGGGGACTAGAGTAGGGACTCAAGACAGACACAGATCCCTGCCTTTACGGAGCTCACATTTGAGTGGCATTTGAGAAGAACAAGTAAGCCACGTGGCTGTCTAGCGAGAGAGATGCATGCAGGGAAAGCAAATGATACAAAAGACAGAAAGGGAACCACTCCAGAGAATCAGGTTAGGGTCCCAACAGGAGCAAATGACACACTCACATGACCACCATTCAGGGCAGGAATATCAACAGAGAGACCATTTACAGAGGTGCGGCCTGGCAGTTGGGGATGCCAGATAGCATCGTGACCCGGAATTAGCGGGAGAGCCGTTACCCTTCTGTGTACATGGTTCCCTGGGCTCTACAGTAGGAGCTTGTTGTTATCCATCCTGTATATACTAGTTTGCACCTGCTAGTCCCAAACTGCATTTTTAACCCGCTCCCCAGGTGACTCTTAGGGACTCTAAAGGTAGACAGCGATGTGAGTGCAGGATGGGGTGCCACAGGCTTCTTGCCCTGCCTGCGTTTGGGAGTGGGAAGGGTAGTCCACGTGCTGGCCTTCTGGGCATCTGAATGTCACTTCCCCGAAGTCCTCGAACGAAACCAAGTCTGCTCTGTGAAGGACTTAATCTTTGCTGTGGTCTTTCTAACATTTGCTATACGGACGTTCGCCATTTGGTCCCTTTCAGTGTCCTAGCCAGCAGTAGGGTCTCTTGGACTTCCTGTCGCCTTTTTTTCTTTTCTTTACTTTTTTTCTTCTTTGGTGAAAGGAGGGGCAGCAGGATAAAAATTAGCAGAACGAAGGCAAAGGAAGGGGAGCTGACCTTGAAAAAGGATCGGCATTTGGTGACTGTCTGACTTTTAATTTGGGGGGTTTCTTCTGTAGCCTCCCCAAGAGCCAGCTTGCCCTTTCCCTTTTATGTACCTGGGCAGTGAGGGATACTGGGCCGATGCACAAACCATGTCCAGAGCCTGGAAGTACTTGTGAGTTTGGGATCCACAGGGTGCTGGTAGTCTGTGAGTCATCACGAGCTTGGCTAATCAACATAACGTCAGGTCAGCGGTCGGGTTCAGGACCGTGCCAGTTCACCCCGTTCTGGAATGCCTTTCAAGTGCGCTTTACCTTGGAAAGAAGCCCAAGCTTCCTTGACTGACGCCTCTCCTGTTCCTTCGTATGAAAGTTGTTGCCTTTTCACGGACAGAAAATTACAGCTTGATGGAGCTACATTTTCATAGATATTTCGGTGTCAGAGCCTTTAAACAAACGTATGCTTTGGGCATCTCCCCTCCCTACTCAGGAGACGATGTCTTAATTATTTTGACCAAAGCCAGACCGTGTTGTGTGGTGTAAACATCTGGTTTATCATTCATCCAGCTGAACTGGTTTATATTTTGTTAGAAGAAAAGGCTTGGGATTAAAGGCATTTAAGTAATTAAGCACATGTCAAGACAATTTGGTGATGGGTAAATGTAGTCTCTGTTCAATGCACTGTCTGGGGGGCTCTGGTTTAGATTTACATCCGGCTGGAATACAGGGATGAAAGCAGAATGCAGACTGGGCCCTGTTCTGGGGGGAATCAAAACCGAATGAGTTTTCAGGAGTTGAGCATCATCTCTCTAGGTACCTGTCCTGGTGTTTGGCCTGGAGGGGCAGAGCTGCAGTCCCTATCACTCGGCGGCACTTGTAGATTTCATGAGATTCTCACCTTGGGAGGCGGACCAGAAACTGTGCTTTGGGTCAGCCTTTGTGTCCAGGAAACCAGAGGTGTCTTGGAAGCTAAATGCGAAGCCTTAGGTTTTATATTCTGAGGGTGTTTTCAGGTACCAGTCCCAGGGCCCGGGCCCACCCTGCTCTGGTCCTTGACCCTGACCCCGGATTTGCAGAGGCCCAGTGTTGCTGGGCTTGGCAGAATCAGCAGAGCTGTGGCCAGTGCTGGGCAGAGAGAAAATGTGAGCCTTTTCCCTGGGGAATTGTGGTTCTAAGCAACAGGTGTGAAGTACCCGGTGACCTGAAGGGACTTTGGGGATCAGTAAAGAAGTCCTCGGTGGGCCATGCTTTGTTTGGGCCGAGGCACTGCTTCTCTTTGGGGCGAGAGGGGAAGGAAAATGTTCTCAGTGCTTTCTCCTTCTGGCTGGCTCCCCTTCTGGGAGTAGGAGGACAAAAGATTGGGTCTCAGATCTCTCTCCCTGGGTCTAGAGCAGAGAGAAAGGACTTTGGAAGTCATCCTGAAGAAGAAAGCTTTGCCGTTATGGCCAGATGGAGGATGCATGATGGAACCAATTAGCCCTTTTTGCTGAAAAGAAAGGAAAAATTCAGAATTTCAATTTTCAAAGCAGAGACTCTTTGTTTTTTTTTTTTTTTAAAGTTTGATTATTTTCTTCTTTCACACTGATTTCCATGCTTGTTTAGGGGTAGAATCTTGGTGTCTGAAGTCTGTGGCTGAGAGGCCAAAGCAGTTCCCATTCTTGGGTGAAGTTGTAGATAAACAGTTACTTTGCAACTTGCCTCTCCCCCTCCCCATTCCTCTTCCTTTCGTGTACCATCCGCTCCCTCTGCCCAGCAGCCACTGACGGAATGGCCCATAAGATACCACCTGAAGAGGGGGAGGTACACAGCCATGGGGCAGAGACACAGTCAATGACAGCATCTTGAAGCTCTGGCTATCTGGTTTAGGACAGTTCAGGTTTGATGACCTGAGTCGTCTTGGTTCCTCTCTTACGAAGCAGACTAGTCAACTAGAGTTTAAGTTTCCTGCACCAGCATGGGTTGCCAAAGAAAATTGGAGTAGCGGGTAAGGAGATGCCCGTGATACATGGGAAGAGATGCTGCGATCACTTTCGCCATAGGGCTGCTTACTCTTTTGGGTAACAACCGTTATCCCTTCTGTGTTCCCAGCAGTGAGGCGGGAGCCCTGGGAGACTCCAGTGAGAGGGGCGTGCTCCCTGCCTCAGGTACCTTGCAGGCCTTTGGAGGGCAGCAAACAAGGCGTGGACAACATTCTAGAAGTGAAACTGACATTCAGTGCCAAGGAACTTTATTTCAGATGAGACGTAGGGTGCATAGCTTTAGACCTCCGATGATTCGAGATCTTTTTTGAAGCTCTGGTGGCAAGACCCAGGAGTTCAGGTTGTCGGCCCAGTGCTGTCAGACGCTGGGCTACTCTAAGCAAAGCTGAGAATTAGCAGGGGAGCTCCACACCTGCTGAACTTTTCCACGCAGTTTGGCGACTGTCTTCAGGGTATATGCTGCCGCCTTGGCAACCAGGGGGTGGGTATGGGTGCAGGGATTGGGTTGGGTAGGGCGTGGGGTGCGGTCTAGCTGGAGCCCTGCCCGCCTGTGATGCTTCAGCCTGTATCCATGTCGACAGCTTTGAACCACCCCCCACCCCCTCCCGGCTTGGGATCCCTCCCCTTGATGATTGTAGGGTGGCTTCACATTGCTGTGGTTATGGCTCTTGGACTGATTAATGATGCTCAGAGTGAAATTGTAGTCCTCGGAGGAAGACGAGTCTGCAGCTCCTTCAGCCCCGGGGCGCCTCTCCCCAACCCTTAACTCCCTATACCCACCCTCCATCCCCCATCTCCGCCCCCTCCACCCAGTTATTTCTGATGTTTTCTGTGCATGCCGAGGAGGAGATGTAAAATCAGGCAAGGACTGGCCCTTGGGTGACGCCGCAGCCCTGAAATCTCAGCTCTCAACTCACTGGAAGAGTGGCCTCTTCTGCCAGGCGCCCCTGCAGCCTCCTGAGGGCCTCTGCTCCCACGTGGGCCCCTGGCCAGCCGTTCTGGCATCCCAGGGGAATAGGGGCCATGGTTTGAGGAAGAGGACGCTGATGGAGGGAGGAGGATTGTTTGAGAACCTCTGAGGCTCCGGGCACGCGATGGGGCACTGACTGGGTGCGGGAGGTGGAAAACCATGAGTTTTCACGAGTCGCTGTCATCTAGCTTTGTCACGCAGCCTGGCCCGTCTCTCCAGGCTCGTTTGCAAATGCAGATTACTTAGCATTTGGATGTCATGGGTGTTTCCCTCCAAAATCGAATTTCTCCTCTTCACACTACTGTCTACAGCGTCTCCGGAAAGAATGGTTCAGGGCAGAAAGCGTGCTTGAGATGAGGGAAATCATTGTGTATCAGAGACCCCGCCCCCTGCCCCCCACTGAATGTGCATCCCCGCAGGCAGGGTCCTCTAGCTGATGAGATATGATCCCTTCCATCTGGGAGCCAGCGACCCAGGGCAGACTGTCCGGAGTGACGGAACATACCGGGCATGTTATAGTCTCTGAATCCAAACATGAATGAAATGAGGGAATAGTAGTGGCTCTGTGCTCAACAGGAGCTTCTCTGTGGTGAGTATATTGGAGTTACAGGGATGGAGCCACTCCTTCACGTAACATCTATTAAGTAGGGTCTGCTGTGTGTGCCCAGTGCTGTGGAATACTGTCGGGATTAAAAAAAAATGGATCCCCTGTTACGCGGTGTTCAACTTTGTGGTCTCAGGACCTCTTTACACTTTTAAAAATTATCGAGAGCGCCTACAGGGCTTTCATCTAGGTGCGTTATATTGATCAGTATTTGTTATATTTGAAGTTAAAATTGAGAAAAGTTTAAAGTACAAGGATACGCAAGCCCACATTCCATTAGCTGTCCAGGGATGATGTCATCACAGGTCACAGAACTCCACTGTAGGCTCGTGAGAGAATAGGCGTATAAAAGCAAACAGTGTCTTAGTACTACTATAAAAATAGTCTGACCTTATGAACCCCCTGAAAGGGTCATGGGGACACCTGGGGTTCCCCAGGTCACACTGCCCTAGGGATCTAATGGTCCAGGCAGGTCAGTCGTGGACCATAATGCACGCTGCCTTGTGAAGGAACAGGGAGGGGCCGGAAGTGAGTTCAGAAGAAGTGCGGTGGGATGCTCTGACGGACATGTTTATTGATTATAATCCCTGTGGTCATTCCTGTGCCGGTCACTGAACACAGATACTCTCAGCGCACGGCTGTGGCCATGGAGGCGGTGGTGGTGAGGGTTCCGGGACCAGAGGGATCTGAGTGTACGAGGACAGGACGGACGTGACGTTTGAGAGAGCGTATCTGCTATTTAATCATAACTTTGCATTTGGGAAATGAAAAAGTACTGTTCTTGTGCTGAGAAGTCAAGCCGGAAAGGAACTTCTCGACCGGGAGGAACTGGAGGGGTAGGGGTTCTTAGCTGAGTGGTGGGGCTGGGGGAATTAGTATTTATCAGAAGACCAAGGTCAAGTGGAGAAACCCCTGCCCTACAGTTACCGTTTTCATCTTCCTTCTTCTGCAGGTATTAATTCTCTGATAACAAATAATATCTACGAGGCTGCCTACCCCCTGCACGACGTGAGTACCGCCTCCATCAGTCAGCAGGGCGAACACTGCAGGCGACATGGTGGTGGATATACGGGCGGGGAGGCAGGAGGGAATGACGCCGCTGAACCGCCTGGGCTGGCTCCGGACCACTTGTGAATGAAAATAATCCCCAGTTGATTTTTGCCGGTTGTCTCAAACTGTTTCCCTTATTTCCCCGATGGCAGAACGAACTGGTTTTTGTCTGGGCTTCCCCGCACTCCCTGCCTTGATTTTGGGGGAAGGTGTGAGAAGACGGATAACGGCGTGTGGAGGGTTAAAGGGAGATGGGGAAGGTGGGTGGATAGCGGGGAGCGCAAGTTCCAGACCTGGATAATAACGCAGGCTGGACCGTCAGGCCCTCAAATGACTGAAAGTGATATTTTATACGTGATAGCTTTGTGTGGAAGTGAAATTCCTCATCCTATGCGAGGATGTATTAAGTGTCAGATCTTTTTTCTATCTTGACATATTTTAAGGATGTCTCTCAAAATCCCTTATACTGTTGTTTGGTTAAGAAAACAGAGAGACTGTAATTAAAGCTTTTCTTGGCTGCGAGGAATGTTATAAACATCCTATGACATCATGCAGTGATATCCTTCAAGATGGTTCGTGAGGAACTGAACTGGCCCGTGAACTCGGTGCCCCCAGGCTGCCCTGTCCACCCCATCGGTCGCTTTAGCATCTACCCCGCAGCGGTACCAAGTGAGACCCCTGGGGTGGGGACCCCTGAGTGCCCGCAGGAATTTCCCAGGTGACCGTTTCTCCTCGCCAGCATCCTTGCTGTGAGCAGACGCGAATTGAGGTTCTGCCGGGTATGGCCAGGGCGCAGGGGAGTTTTCCTGATGTGCTGGTCCGTTTCCAGGTCGGGTTGTGCTGTTGCATTTGCTGTGAGGAGGTGCAGGGGGGTCTCTGAGGCCTGTAAGGGGAGCTGCCCTGGGTGAGAAGCTGCCCACAGGAAACATAGCAGGTGCTGGTGACCAAGGAAGTAGACCGGTGTCTCCTTACGTGTCATGCTCTTCACCTTCCTTAAATGGGAATGAAAGAAAGGGATAACATTAGAAAATTTCAGAGAAAACCCTGTCTCTGTTTTTGATCATTCCATTGGCTTTCTCCTCCTACAGGGTGAATATGATAGTCCAGGGGATGACGTGAATGACAGAAAGGTAAGCCAGCCTGATGCTGCGCTCGAGGACCACGCGGGGGTGGGGGGCTGCGTAGACGTGTCCTGCGTGTTCTGTTTACTGCTTATCCCCAGCTGTTCTTCCATAGCTCGCTGTCCCCAAGCGTTTGGAAATGTGAGGGCATTTCTGGTCGTTGACGTGACTGTGTATGGGGGTGCTGTTGACCTTTAGTGCCTGGTGGACCAGTGATGCCAACCATCCTGAAATACATCCCACAGTCACACACAGAGGCAGTATCCCTGCCCCTGATGACAAGAGAGCTTTGGCTGAGAAACACTGAGCATCCAGATCCCTTCATTGATAGATGGGGAAACTGAGGCACAGAACGATGGCGCACCTTGCCCATGATGACACTGCTACCATAAACAGAGAAGGGGCTAGTGCCCCTCTGACCCTCAAATCTAGTGTTCCTGCTAGAAGTATACCAGTATCCACGCCGTTATGGCTTGTTTGGGGAGGGTCGCCCTTAAGTTACTCTTATCCTCTCTGTCGAGGCAGACAGGTAGGGTACAGCCATTCCCAAATGACAGATGAGAAACCTGCATATTCCGGGCGGCTAGAAATAGGTTATATTTAAGGGAGGGAAAAGGGTCCCTTTGGAGGATCCCCCCTATGCCGGTCACAGCTCCTGCCTGGACAGCTCTTGTCCCCAGCCCTCCATCTAGATCCTGTTTCTTCTGTTTCCTGGTACTGTAGGAGCATGGGTACCACCCTTCCCACCACGGCACGATGCTCTGAGCATCACCCAGCCTCTTTAGTGGGGCCTGCCCGTCTGGCCATCGCCCTCCTGCCATCCTCCCAGCCAGGTCCCCCAGCCTTCAGCGACTCTGGTGAACAGACGAGGGTGGGCGAGGATGGGCGAGGGTAGGCGGGATGAGGGATAGGAGCCCGTGTACCCCCTCTCCCCACCCCCACTCTGCTGTCTGGAAAATCATTCATCCCCCAAGTTGCTTTTGAGCAGCCTTCTTTTTATCCAGCCTATTAGTCCCTGTTATGAAGTGTTAAGTATTAAAAACATAAAAAGGTCTTTTCCAGAAATACTGCTGTGATTGCTTACATATGTCCCCTGCTCTGCCTGCCCAGGGAATCTGCTGTAGTTTTTCCATCTTTTAACCTCATCTGTTTCCTATCTGATGCTAATAGTCTCAGTGGTGTTTAATTTCCTGAAAAGTCCCGGATCAGATTTAAAGGAAAAGGAGGAAGCCTTTCTCCCCACATCTCACCTCCCTGGCCCCAGCCATTTTCTGTCCTCCTACTTTTTCTTGTCACATTACTCCCCTTTAAAGAGCGGTCACCACCTACTGCCCACCTAAGTGACCCCCTGCTGGGTGGGTGGTAACCCTCAGCCCCTCAAGGTAGAACACTTTACAGGAACATTCCAGAGATCAGGAGCACACAGTACTCCTGGGAAAACTCAGCCAGCCCCCGGTTACCTGCACAGAGGCAGAGAGAAGCAAATTGTAGACCATCCAAAATATATGTACCTTAGCCTGGAATGATATTATATTATCGTTAACAGTAAAACCTTTTAACAAAACGTTTCCCTCCCAGGAATTGTTTCGCTTAGGCAGTGCTGCCTCCTCCCAGTGCACACCCCAAAGGATGGAATGGGTAGAATCTGGCAGGCAGAGAGAGGCCAGCCAGGACAGAGCTGCATCTTGGTGGTGGCTCGGTGAAGGTGGACGAGTGTCTTTGGAAGACAAGCAACCCATTCCTTGTGGCTTTTCCTTGGGTTTGCCAGCCAGTCCTGGCCTCCTTGTTTTCCTCTGCCGGGGTCGTGGTTAGGGAAATAACGTTTGCTGTGATGGGAAATAAGAGAAACCAGGAGTGAGAGTGAAAGCTTTTTTCTGTCCATTTGGCTTGGGAAGCGGATACCCAGCACGGCAAGGAGACCGGTTCTGACGTCCATGAAATGATTGTCCCGTCAGGACTAAAACCCTGGTGTCCAAATTCCAGCCAGTGCCACCACCAGGTGGACACGGTCTTTCATGTATGGCAAGGGGACCTCTCACTGCCGTGCTGGCTTCCTTCCTAGCGCTTCAGAGGCATATGGGTGGGACCTGAAAGGTATCTTGAAAGAACCAGCCGAAATCTCTGTATATGTGCAGCCCGTTTATTCGTATGTGTTGCCTCGTAAGAGTCTAGTGTTCTTCCAGAGGCTGCGGGAAGGATTTTGGTTGGGTGCAAGGAGAACCCTTGAAGTTGGTGCTGGAGGAGGTGGAGAAGGGTTGAGAACTGATGGGAGATCGCCCCCTGGGGGCCCTTAGGGGTGATCCGCCCATCCTGCCCGTACCTGGGGTTCCCCTCCTTCTTCCCTGCGATTTGTGGCTGTTCGGGGGATGTGCCTCGTAGGCGGAGAGCCATCTCCTTCCCGGCAGCTCGCCTAGTGCGGCCTGCAGTCTCGATGACTCAGCCCCCTCCCAGAGGGTAATTCACGAGGGGCTCCCTCCCTCTGGAGAGCAGGGGTTTCTTGCCTTTCTAGAGAGCTGGGCTGCGAGGGTGTGGATGGGCCCTTCCCACTGCCAGCAGCCACCTCATTCCACATCCGCCAGACTTACCTGCTTTCCTCAGGCATCCCAGGGGAGGGACTGTCCCCATCTTCCAGGGGCTGACTGAGCCCCACCAGCTCCCCGTGGCTTCCCTGCCCACTTACAGGGAACCCAAAGCGCAACCTGGAAGATACTCATCTTAAACTTTAGAAACTTCAGCGGTTTCTAAACCCTTGGTCCTGAATTTGCCAGCTTTTGCAGGTGATTATCTCCTCTAGTGGGCAGATAAAAAGTCAGTCTTGTCTTTCTGACGGGAAAGGTACTTTTCTTCTTGGTCTCACTTGAGGACTAGTTTTCCCATCCTGCACAACTCCCATTTTACCCATGGGGAAGTGACCTGCCAAAAACCCAACAGGTCATTGCAGGATCCGGAGGTAGAATTCCACCCTCTCCCATCCTGGTCCACCCCGTCCCATCAATGCCTCTGAGCCGGCTACAGCTGGTGTCCTTCTGTCTGTCCCAGGTCCGGCTGCTCTCTGAGGAGCTTGTGGCCTCAGGGAGGGCCCCGAGTCTCGTGCATCTTGCCGTTCTCTGGCATTGCAGATGGTTTTAACAGTTGAGTTCTTTATTTGTCCCATGAAATACTTAAGCCAACTGACCGATGTGACCCTAGGAAGCCGACCTGGCCTCCTGTATGCTCTGATCCATCAGATGGTGTGGTCCCCTTGTTGCTTCCTGCCCTAAAGGTTTGGGGTCAGACCCACATGCTTGGAATTACATCTGAGGCCTCCGAAAGAAGGCTCTGTGAGAAGGAGCTGCAGAGCCTCCTGGCTCTGTTCGCAGGCTTGGCCGGTAGGTGAAGAGGACATGGCATAACTCTGAGGGAGAGAGTGTATTTGCTAGGAGCTCATTAGAAAGTTCTAGACTCTGCAGGTTTAAAGGGACTGTTGCAGGTTACCCTGGTTGTCCTCTTGCACTTGACGCACACAGGCTCATCCCTGTTGACTGCTGGTCTGTCCCAGGACCCTGTAACCCGGGGCTTAGCCCGATCCACCTGGTCTCGAACTGTGTGATTAAACATTTGTAGAGACAGGGGAGGGTCTACAGCACCCTCCCTCGCCTGCAGAGCTGTGCGAGCTGGCCTGGCAGAGCCACATGGGCGGTGTGCAGGCATCCTTGCATCACCTTCCAGGTTTGGAGCCCTGGAGCTCCAGCTCTTCCAGGGGTTGCCTGGTGATCTCCTCTGCTCTGTCCATCTGGCCCGTCTGGAACCACTCTTGTCAAGGTCAACCATGGGTCACTGGGTCCAAGGTCACTTCTTGGTTCTCCTCCAGCCTGACCCATCAGCCGTATTTGACCCAGATGCTCACCTTCTTCCCTTGGGATCCCATGGTCCCTCGGCCTCCAGGAGACCACCCACTTCTAGTTCGGTGCCGTGTCACCATTGTTCCTCTGGCGCTTCTGCTGCTCTTCATCATCCCCTTGACCTCTGAACGGTGGAGCACCCAGGGCCCTGGCGTCACGCCTCTTCTCTACCTCTCTCTTTGACAGTTGCATCCGTAACTTGATGACTTTACAAATCATGTCTTCTCTGACTCTGGACTCTCCTTTGAACTCCAGACTTTTTCTTTTATTTTGAGGTACGCGGGCCTCTCACTGTCGTGGCCTCTCCCGTTGCGGAGCACAGGCTCCGGACGCGCAGGCTCAGCGGCCATGGCTCACGGGCCCAGCCGCTCCGCGGCATGTGGGATTTTCCCGGACTGGGGCACGAACCCGCGTCCCCTGCATCGGCAGGCGGACTCTCAACCACTGCGCCACCAGGGAAGCCCCCCCCCCCCCCCCAGTCCTTTCTAACTGGGGTTATGTCCCAAGATTCTCCCCTTGCTCAGCGCCAGCCTTCCGGCTTCCCTCTTCGTCCTAGGACGCGCCTGTTCCTCTAGGCCTTGGTACAGAAGGAGTGTTCTTCTAGCTGCAGCATAACCACCCACTTCCTTCAGGTCTCAGCCCAAATGTCACCTCCTCAGAGAGGCCCTCCCTTGCCATCCTTTTCTTTTTTTTTTTTAATACCTATCAATAATTACTTTATCTTTTAAATTATTTTGTTATTTTATTTTTTATCTTTTAAAAAAATTTTATTGGAGTGTAGTTGATTTACAATGTTGTGTTAGTTTCGGGTGTACAGCAAAGTGAATCTGTTATACATATACACGTATCCACTCTTTTTTAGCTTCTTTTCCCGTATAGGTCATTACGGAGTATTGAGTAGAGTTCCCTGTGCTATACTGTAGGTCCTTATTAGTCATCTATTTTATATATAGTAGTGTGTATTTGTCAATCCCAACCTCCCAGTTTATCCCTCCCCACTTTCCCCCTTGGTAACCGTAAGTTTGCTTTCTACATCGGTGACTCTATTTCTGTTTTGTCAATGAGTTCATTTGTACCATTTTTTTAGATTCCACGTATGAGTGATATCATATGATATTTGTCTTTCTCTGTCTGACCTACTTCACTCAGCCTGACAATCTCTAGGTCCATCCATGTCCCTGCAAAATGGCATTATTTTGTTCTTTTTTATGGCCGAGTAATGTTCCACTGTATATATGCACCACATCTTCTTTATCCATTCCTCCATTGATGGACATTTAGGTTGTCTCCGTGCCTTGGCTCTTGTAAATAGTGTTCCCTTGTCATCCTGTCTAAAATAGCACCCTACCCCCCTCTTCATATTCTACTCCCTACCTTGATTTATTTTTCTCCGTGACATTTATAAGTTAATATTTGTCTCTGCACACAAGGGGTAATAAGCCCCACGATGGCAGTGACTTTGTCTGGTTTACTGCTTTATCCAGTGTCTGGACAGGGCCTGGCACAAGGTGGATATTCAGTCAGTACTTATTAAACGAGTGAATAAGTGAACGCCAGGGCTCATCTGGCTGGACTCAGCAAGGCGAGGGAGTGAAGAGCGAGGGGTTTTGCTTGGTAGGTGCAGGACATCCAGAGTGTGATGAAGATCACCTTTATTACTGGGGGAGGACAAGTCAGCTTCTACAGCCTCCTGCCTTTGGAGTCTCCCTGTGGATACCTCATGGGAATTCTCCTGGAAGCTGGGCTTTGGGGATTCAATTTTGACTTGCCAGGATGGCTTTGGTGGGGAGGGGTGTGTGTCAAATGTTGACTTGCTAAAGCTGAATAACGAAAGGTGAATAGTTGTCTGCTGTACCTCTAATCTGGTTCCCTGTTTTTTTTTTGTTTAGCTGCTGTATCAAGAATGGGCACGCTATGGGGTGTTTTATAAGTTTCAGCCTATTGACCTCATCAGGTAAGATGTGGGAGGGGACTCTTGGGAGGACCCAAAAGGTCTCTGCCAACTGTCTTGGCTCCTGGAAGTGTGTTGGCCGAGCAGAGGGCTTGGCTGTTGTAGGCTGTGACGCCCCTGCTCTGTGTCCTACAGGTGGGGAGCCAGCTCCTGGGTGGGGGAGGGCAGTGGCAGCTGTGGGGCGGCAGGTAATGTAGACGGATGTTCCGTGACTTGCCTCTTGGGGTCTTCAGCACTGTGGTCTCTCCCTGCCTGCTCTTGTGGGGAGAGGAGTGAGTAGAGTTCTCTCTTTTATTATTGTCCCTCAAATTTGCCTAGAGAAGAACGTGGGTGAAGCAGATCCTTGGGTCATTCCCAAGTAGCCACAGTATTGACCAAGAGAAGGGAAGACCCGGCACATTGTATAAGGGCTAAGCCAGCTGGTCTGCGTGGAAATGCAGGCTTTTTATGGCTTCTCCAGAAAATTGGAAGGGAGAAGAGAACTGGGTCCTAAACCTCTCCCTTCAGCGCTGCTCCTAAAATGGTGCCCTATTGCCTTGGGAATTTCCCCAGTTTCTACAGAACATGGGTGAAAAGCTTTTTGAAAGAACATTCTAGAAGGCAGTAGGTCTGACTAGCCTCAAGTGGGTTCAGGGCTCTAGGAACTCCATGGGCTGTTGAAACCCCACCTCTTTCCCAGCTGGCATGTTGGGAGGACCCCTGTGCAGTGGGGGACCACTGGGCTGAGTGGGGTCTGGAGACTGGGGTCTTGCCCAGGCTTGGCCACTAGGGGCGATTGTTGCTCTGGTCAAGTCGCGTCCCCTCTTTGGTCTTCGGCATCCTGGTTTTCCGAAACTGGGAGCCTGAGCTAGGGCTCTACGGGGGAAATTTGATAGAGCACGCTTATTTGGAAACTATGGGGACCCTCGGCCCTGTGCCTGACATAGTGGACTCGCTGCCACTCAGTCACCTGTGGCTCACTTTAATGAGCTAATTCATCAGCCAGCAAACTCAGAGAGTGTTCCGGGCTGCTCGCCCTGGGCTGGGACGGCGAGAGGGGTGGCCGCCAGAAGGATCGAGTCCAGAGGGAGGGATTCCAGCTTCTTCTTGGAAGAAGACAGCAGGCTGGGAGTCACAGTTTGGGCAGGCTCACCTCCCACGCAGAGATGGGACGGCCCTCCCAGGGAACTGGGAGCTCAGTTGGACAGCAGGTGTTTGTTCCAGCTGAAGACCGTTAGCCGAGGGGCTGGGGTCGGGGAGCGAGGCCACAAATGCCGGTGACCGAGGCTCCCTCACCCTGCACGCACCTCCCGTCCCCTGGTGGCCTTTTGTGAGGTGCGGCCACCTAGACTGTTCTCTGGGCCACACCAGGGCTGCTTCCTCCGTGCCTGGTGGGCTTTGATCATCCTCTCTGCCTCTCTGGTGGCCACCCACGCTGTCGCCTGTTTTATCCAACTATTCACTCCTTTTGAAAAAATACGATGCCAGAAAATAAAAATTCTCCCTCCCGGAGAGCCCCACGTTTTCCTCCGGAGACTTCGGGTGACCGGCCGCCAGCTAAGTGGGCGACGGCTCCAGCGTGCCCTCCGTTTCAGCCACCGGAGCAGCCTCACCTGCGGGGGAAGAGGTGCCTTTGGAGCAGATCCTGGCTCTGGGGTCTGGCGGTTCCCGAGGACGCAGAGCCCAAAGCTGTCCAGACGGGTGCAGTGTGCTGTGGGGCTGGGGGCTGTCCACTGCCGCTTCCTCACCTGCTGCACAGTGCCAGTGGCCTGGATGTGGGGCTCGGACGCGCCTGGAGCCTCGGGCATCTTTCAGACACTGGCTGGAGGGGAGGGGATGGGACACAGGTAGTATGGGGGCTGTAGTGGGGGACTGTGACCTACCCAGAGGGGTGAGGAACTTACTCTGCTGGAGAGAGAGGAGGGGACTGTAGTGGGGAGAGAGGGAAGGGACAGAGGCGTTGGGGGCGTAGGTGGGTAGCAGAGGCAGGGAAGCCAAGAGCAGGCAGCTGGAGAGGAAACTGGGGTGGCGGGTGTGGGTCTCCCCGCACTCAGCTGGCTCCCCCTAAGCTCGTGTGTCCACGTCACCTCCTTCCTCTCCGCCATCTGCCAGTCCCCGGTCTGACCCCAGCTCCTGTGGGTGTGTCTTCAGCGCCACTTGCCTCTGCTGCCGCTTCTTCTCCATCCTTCCTGCCTTCACCTGTCGGGACCTAGTGGCCCACAGGGCCCAGCCTGAGGCCACCCTGACCCTGTGGTTCCATCGCGGCTCATGCCTGTGAACTGTGCCCTCTTGGTGCTCACGTAGGAACTGCGCCCATGTGGTCAGTGCTGAAGCATCCACAGAGGCAGGGGGGTCCAAGTTGAAGGTAAGCCCTGCAAAGGCCCAGCCGAGGTGTTTCCCGCCCGTTGCCTTGGGCCCCCAGCTCCTCATTGGCAGCACTGAGCGCTGCTTCTCTCCGGGTGCCCACGGTTTGGAACATTCGAAAGCACGGAGCAGCTGAGAGCCCAGCAGGGTGGGAGATCCGTTGGCATGTAAAGCTACCCTTCCCCTTCCGCAACCCTTCAAGCCTAAACTTGAGATTTAGGGTTCGAGGCTCCTTTCCCAGGTGTGTAAAGTGGACAGAGGGGGAGCAAGATGCCCCTTCCCGGGGCTTCCCTGGTGGCGCAGTGGTTGAGAGTCCGCCTGCCGATGCAGGGGACGCGGGTTCGTGCCCCGGTCCGGGAAGATCCCGCGTGCCGTGGAGCGGCTGGGCCCGTGAGCCGTGGCCGCTGAGCCTGCGCGTCCGGAGCCTGTGCTTCTCAATGGGAGAGGCCACAGCAGTGAAAGGCCCGCGTACCGCAAAAAAAAAAAAAAAAAAAAAAGATGCCCCTTCCCTGCACCCCGTGCCCCTCCCCCAGCAGCTGCATGGGCATCCGGGCCAGCAGGCTGCACTGTGAGATTGCTGATGGCGCTCCCAGGCCAGCAGAGCTCTCCACCCTGAGTCATACCCTTGCTCTAGAAACCTCGGGGCCTGCAGGCCTGAGTGGAGTGTGTGTGTGTGTGTGTATGTGAGTTGCCTGGGAAGCTCCCCAGGGAGGTATCCAGTAGCGACCCCCCTCACAGAAGAATCTTCTGGGAACTCCGAGCCCGAAGCACTTGTGCCCTGGAAGAAACAAGGTGTGTGTTGGAGCCAGTGGGGGAAATGAGGTTTTAGCTGGAGGGAAATGGCCCTACTAGTCCCTTGGGGCTACATGAGTGTCCCTGCAGGCAGAGGAGTAAGTTTCTGCCTGCACGGCCCTGGGTTACTTCCCTGACATCCCAGGAGGGAAATGGCCTTCATTTTCTGGGGAACCCGGGAGGCTGGGCCTTTTGGCTTGACTAATATGGGGTGATCCTGTATTAGTCAGCGCCCTGCCCTGTCTTTTCACTAAAATGAACATCTGCTCACGGGCAGATTTTCTTAGCTGGGAGGTTTTGATGTGGATGAGATAAAACGACAGGCTTTGAACATCTGAGTTAGATTTAGCTACTAACCGTACTTTGCTGAAGCTGAGATGCAAAATTGTATTTTAAAGCATCTGCCACTGACTGCCTGTGACCGCGTGTGGAGGAGAGGCGCCCAGAAGTCCACCGGGCTCGGGGGATGTGTAGCTGTGGACTCTGGGGAATGGGCCAAGGGCATCGTACACGGGCAGCATCCACTGTGTCAAGTCGGGATTACAGTTTAGAGAGGGGTAAATGGCTCGTCCTCGTTCCCTCCTCTTTCAGGGATGCCATTTCCCAAGGGAGGCTTCCTAAGATCAGGCCCTGGGCGTGAAACCCATCCCTGTGGCAGGTCTGGAGTCCTCTCAGAAATGTCCTGCTTCCTCAATGACCTAACAGTGGTATCTATGCCGGTTCAAGAGCCTTTGGGCATCATCTGTGGACAGCAAGAGTGGCACTGTGCCTCCACCTTGCTACACGTCTCTACCATCCTAGACTTCCAGCCCTCTCCAGCCCCACCAGTGGAGAGCCCATCCAGGACCTCGGCATCACAGGAATTGGCTTTTCCTCCTCCTGATAAAAGGCAGAGGTGCTTGTTCTTGCCAGAATTCCCCAGAAAGGCCACTAGGAGGTTGCGTGATTTGATGCATCCCTCTGTGTCTCTGAGCCCCACTTCTAACCTCCTGAAACGCGACGCATCCACGTCCCTCCAGGAGGGAGACGGAGGAAGCCACATTCTTAGCAGGCTTCTCAGCAGGCCAGGCTCAGGAAGGACTGGCTGCAGCTGGTTTGGGGGAGGGAATGGAGAGGAAAAAACGTTGATCAACCTGCGATGAGTTATTTCCTGAGCCCTGCTGCCTCCTCCTTGATCCTTCCCTGGGATTTATAAAGGCAGTTCAGCTCAATGCAGTAAACATTCACTGATGCTCACAGTGGGCAGATCTCTGGAGGCACGGCGAGACGTAGGGTGGAGTCTGCGTCCTTACGGATCTAGCAGTTACGCAGGGAGACAGACCCGTGGGAGGCAGGATGAATTGAGGGCTTTTCAGGACTGTCATATATAAGTACTAAACATGATAGGTTGGGACAATAGATGGAGAGTTGTTGCTACTAGCAGAATAAGGGAAGACTTCCTAGAAGAGGTGGTGCTGGAATTGGAAACATTGCTTTCTGAAAGGCTGAGGTTAAAGGTCCTGAATGTGTCTTTGTCACCAGCCTGGGCTGCCCTGAATATGGACTTGTGGAGCCTGGTGTCGACGGCCAGAAATCACAGTGCCCCAAAGCCAGGTCCTTCCTGACTGCCAGTCGGGAGAGGTCAAGTCAAGAACTTGACTTGTAGATCTCGCCCCACCTGCGTGGACTCTGTGCCAACCTGGCCCGTGTCCCTGGCTCTGACCTGTAAGTTAGCAGAGCATCCAGTCTTGGAAGGAGATGAGGCTGGACCCAAGAGAGGAAGCCAAGGAGAGGTGACGTGTGGGACTAGCACCTTGGTATCTGCAGGTCTCATGCTTTGAAGTATTGGGTTTAGCAGGGAAACGTTATGCAGGCTGGAAAGAAGTCACGTCTCATGGGCCTGAAGAAGATTTTTCCTTTACCTCTGAGGGCGTAGGAACATAGTAGACAGAGAAAAATAGGCAGTAGCTGGTTGAGGCGAGGCAGAAACAGGGATGGCGATGTTCCGTGCAGTTATATTCTGGCCCGTTTTACAGACTGGGAAATAAGTCAAGCTGTTCATAAAACGTGAGGTGTCCCACTCTCCTTTCTCTCCCCCCTCCCTGCAGAGTGCCACTCCCCGCCAGGTCTGCACCCTCTAGAGGAGAGGAGTCGGCCTGGGGCTGCCAGTGGACCAGGAATTGAATACGGTGCCCCCAGCTCTAGTCCGAGGCTGCACCCAAAGGCCGTCCTGGTCCCCTGAGGGTGGCCTCCCTGGCTTCCACGGCTGGTGGCTCTTGGTTCAGATCAAACTGAATCTTCCTTCCTGGAGTGTCAGCCGTATGGTACTTGGTGGCTCCCGTGGCACCAGGAGGCTGCATGTGTATCCCTGTGGCCTCCCACGGTTGCACGGCCGGAGCTGGGACGGGGTGAGGGTCTGGTTTCCCAGCTCACTGCCTCCTTGACTCCCTTATGTCACGTCCTAGTTCCCAAGGGGAAGGGAAGCTGATATTAGCCTGAAAATATGTGACAAGGCTGTAATTTCCTATCCCCTTGGACCTTGTGCGCAGTAGACTCTCAGTTATCCAGGACGCCTGGGACCAAACCATGGCATCACAGAGGTGGGAGGAGCTTAGAGGCTGGCTGGCCTCAGTGCCCCGCCATGGAACGGGGAATTGAAGACCTCCTCTCCCCGCATATTGATCGAGCAGATGCCCAGCCTCTGCATGCTTTTTCTTGTAATGGGGGAGACGCCTGGCCTCGGGGGCAGCTTGTCTGTCTGCTGGACATTTTTAGCCACTAGAAATGGTCCTGGAGCCAGAGCAAGAACTCTGCTGATTTCCCTCTGTTTCAGTCCTGTTCTGAACAAGAGCATTCTATTGTGTAGGCCAGCCTTTAATTAGTTGAAAATAGCTCTTGCGTCCCTAACAGTTCTGCACGCGTGACCGCCTGGCCTCGCTGTGTGTCCTCCTGTAATGCGGGCTCTTCTAACAGCCTCATCATCGTGAGCGTCCTCTTTGGGACCCACTGGCCTGGGAAAGTCAGAGCAGGGCCCTCCTGCACGCACACCTCACCTGTTATAGTTAAGCTGACACCTGTTTGCACTGACCACATGTGAGACACTGGTGCTGGGGGATAGAGATGAATTAAGCATGACCCCGTTCTCCAGGAGCTCAAGCTCAAAGTCAAATCCCCAAGCGTGTAGGTGACCACGTGGCTTTTCTGGGAAATGGAGGGACAGACTGATGGAGAAATTTTTCAAAGAGTAACTGTGAGGCTATAGAAAAACAGGGTATAGAGAAGATCATGGGGATGGGGGGAAGCTGACCCCCAGACCAGTCATCTGTGATGAGGGGGCTCAGGGCTATCAGCTGTGCCTCGGGCAGAGATTTTTGGGGGGTGACTCTGACTCTTTCTGGAAACATCTGTTGACGCATGGCAGCACCCACAGACCCCTGAAAATCTCAGAAAACATTTTAGGGTCACATCACTTAGGGATTTACCAAATCGTGGCAAAACCTCATGTGTCCAAGTCAGGTTATCCTGCCTAGAGAAAAACCAGCCAGGCTAGAACTGTTTCAGGGAAGGAAAAGAAATGTGATCAAAAATGTAGAGAGGCAGCCATATGAAGACAGACTTAAACAAATAAGAGCTCCCACTCTAGGAAGAAGTGGAGACGGAGTGAGGCTGCACTTGTTAATTTAGGAGATGGATAGGGTGACTGTCCACGTGTTTATCAAGCCCCGAGGCACCTGCCTAGGGACATTCCTCTAGACTGAGAGCAGTGGGTTAAGGATGAGAAGAACTTGGTTTGGGCTCCAGCCTTGATTCCAAGTGATATAATACTGGGGCAAGCCGTTCTCTCTCAAGCCTCCGTTTCCTCAGCTGTGAAATGGGCATCATAACACCTGTCCTACCTTCCCCACAGTATTATTGCGAGGATTACGATATAGTTGTGCAAAGAGCGTGGTGATGGACACAGGTCTGGTTAGGTAGAGTTGTTATTTATCTGCTCCCTGGGGGAAGTTATACTATTCCCTAAACTAGCAGAATTTTCTCTAGTTCTTTAGTTTGTCTTGACAAATATTGTATAATCATAAGACTATTTTTTTAACATCTTTATTGGGGTATAATTGCTTTACAGTGGTGTGTTAGTTTCTGCTGTATAACAAAGTGAATCAGCTATACGTATACATATATCCCCATATCCCCTCTCTCTTGCGTCTCCCTCCCACCCTCCCTATCCCACCCCTCCAGGCGGTCACAAAGCACCGAGCTGATCTCCCTGTGCTATGCGGCTGCTTCCCACTAGCTATCTATTCTACATTTGGTAGTGTATATATGTCCACGCCACTCTCTCACTTCAAGACTGTGTTTTTTTCAAATTGTAAACCAATGTACTGTATTCACGTTGCGTGTGTGTGCTCTGTGCCTCCTAGCGGCCCTGCCAAGTGGATGTTTTTACCTCTGTGTTACGGGGGTGAGGGGATGGGGTGCTGAGCTCAGGGAGATAGGAGCTTCCCGAAGCCACAAGCCAGCCCACCTGGGATTTAAACCCAGGCCTGTCCGACTCCAGAACCTGTGTGTTTGCCCTCGTACCACATGGCTGAAGGTGACCCAGAGCGTCGTCCAGCCAGACGTTGGGCAAGCTGGGTTTCCAGATACCTAGCGCTAATCCCTTTGATCAGCATCCTCTGAGGGGCAGCTGGCGTGGTCTGCGGAGGGGGGAGGGGGGCTCACTGACCAGATCACCCCCTGCTCTGCGATGGGCCATCCTCGTGAACACCCCTGTCTCAGCAGGAGTGACGTGTCACTCGCAAGAGCTGTTGGTTAGGGGGCCCCTGGATGCCATGTTTTGGTTTCTCATTTCTGCTTTCCAGAGTCTTTCTTTTCCCCGACTTCTTCCATGTCATCAGGTTGTAAGCTGTCACTTCTTGCTTTTGTCAACCGAGTAGGTTCCTCCCCGACTTCAGTTCGCTGCTCCGTCGCAGCTTTAGTAACCGGACCCCTGAGCAGGTAGCATTGTGCGCCAGGTACGCCTCTTCCACAGCCTGTCCCGGAGTCTGCCTCCCGGCAGGTGTGGGATCTTGTGGAGGCTCTGCCTTTGTCATGGAAATGTCTTCCTGGTGTTTCCCAGTGAGAGTGAAATGGTGTTTCCAAGATGGGACCAGAGTCAGTGTGGTAAGGCAGGTGGCTTTGCCGAGAAGAGCTGCATTTTGTCCCTCTTGCTTGTTTTGGGAGGTCACAAGAAATCCAGGCCAGAGCTCAGAGTCTGTTGACACAAGAGTCGATCCCTACATCAAGGGTCTACTGGATGCCAAGCTTTGTCGTGGGTGTGGTGTCAAAGCGAAAAGAAGGGGGAAAGCAGGAAGCTTGAAGTGTAACAGTGGGATCCCAGGTGCTCACAGTAGATCTGATGGAAGCTGCAGAGGTAAAGTGGTACCCAACGGGGAACCTGGGCACAGAGCTGTGCGTAGACGGGCTGGGGGCAAGGTGGTGGGCAAGGGGATGGGCCAGAGGTTCTGAAGGGGTTTGTGACTAGCTTTAGCGTGGTTGATGAGAGAAAGATGAGACTTACAGGACAGGCGAGTTTTGAGCAGAAAGTAGAGATCTGAAGGAAGAAGGAAGTGTGGTTGGGAGATTTACAAGAGTCAGGTTGAAGTATTCTTGGTCAGGAAATGCTGACGGAAGTGTAGGCTCAAGAACAGGTTGAGGCTGCAGACAGCTGACAGGAGAGCCCTGGGGCTACGGGAAGTGGTTGGAGGAGGTATCTGAGACGGTGCAGGGGGAGGAAAGCCTAGACAAAGGGGCCGTGGTGATGGGGAGCAAAAGGAGATGCCGTCAAGTGGTTTCTCTGGGATTTAGGTGGCAAAACAGAGCTTTCGGGGGTTCAGGACTTGTGCGCTCCTAGCTGTGAGGTGAGAATGGCCCGTCTCACTCACCCACTCTTGGGAAACTTTGGGCAAGTCATTCAGCCCTTTGGATCTGGTGCACATCCTCTTGCTGAGAGAGAGAAAGAGAGGAATCTTTGCGTCTCCTCCACAAACCCTCTAGGCTGTGATGGCAGCTGCCATCTGTCTGTGGGAAGCAGGACCTCAGGTGGATCCGAGGGGCTGATCTCGCCCTAGAAGGAAGGAGGGGACTGGCCGGGGGATAGGTCACCATGGACACGGCCCGACTCTTTGATCCCCCTGAGCCACTGTTTCACCGCCTGTCTCTGGAACCCCTGAGCTCCCCATTCCTGCTAACGATATTCTGCTGAGTGATGTTCTCCACCCACGCCACATGGGTATGTGACCAACATAAACAGAAGACGTCTTGACACATTGAATAACATCGTTGCAACACACGTTACAACAGCGACCGCAAGATCTCTCCATTTAATTAGCTGGGCATGCCCAGGCGCTTCGCACAGACGTATGCCTCTGTTTCAGGAACGGAAAACCACAGCATTTTGTGGGTTTGGAAGTCACAGACATGAGCAAGAAAAAGACAAAACAAAAAGCTTCAAGATCGCTGCCTGGGAGACTGCTGTCCTCCAGTACCTTCTTGGGATTTGCTCAAGGTAGTCAAAGGTGTGGGTAGTTGGGTAACTGCCAGGGATGGCTGTCTGCCCTGGCAGAGTGGCTGACTCTGATGTGGAGAGGTTGTGACCCTCAGCCCGCATCGCCCAGCCCATTCCAGGGCCTCAGGAAGCCCTCCTTGAAGGCTCAGGACTCAGGGCTGGTGCCTCAGCCCTGTCGGTTTCTTTCATAAAATCCGTGTTAACTGAACACAGGAGAGACAGAGATGAGATTGGAGGACTGGGACCTTGAACTTTTTATTTGGAATTGTAGTCTGGAGGAGGGTAAGTGCAATGGCTTAGTTTCCAGCAGTTACCAGTTCTGACAACATGGCAGTATTTCCTTAGGCTGACACGCAGCCCAATCGTCAGCCTTCGGGCGGACAGGCAAGCCGCTCCTTCTCCAAGCTTCCCCCCGGCCTGTTTCCCCTTCCTGTCAAATCCTAGGGGGATCACGCTGCCCCCCTCCCCCCACCATGGACACCCTAACACTTCTCTGAAGGTTTAACCCTGGGGGTGAGGTTAAGCCCTCTGATGGTCCAGCAGCCAGCTGGAAGCATCTCTCAGGGACATCATGAAAGAAAGAGGAGAGTCCCCAAACTCAGACCTCTCACCGTCCAGTCTTCTCACTGAGAAGACTCAGTGTTTTGGGAGAGATTTAAGAGAATGGATAATTCAGTTCCCTTTGATGCGGTATATTTATTGGGCATCTCTGCTGTGTTTGTTTTATTTGTGTTTTTGGTTTCAGGTGCTAGAGTTAAAGTGAAGAAAAAGACAGATGTGGACTTAGATAACTTACCTAATCACCTTGGGTGATTAGATGATTTACCATCTAACCTAGGACGCTCTTGAGAGTGAAAGGGAGCATTATTAATAGCCATGCTGAGTATACTAGTCAGCTACTGTCAAAATAACACTGCATAACAAACCACCCCCAGATCTACAGCTTACAACACCGGTTGTTTATTTTTCTTGCTCAAGTGTCTGTAGGTTGAGTGGGAAAGGTCTGCTTCAGGCTGAGGGTCGGCTGGGCTTGGCTCCAGGCTTCAGACTGTGTTCAGGTCTCCACAGGTCTGCATGCTCTCCACAGATCAGAAGCCACCTGGGCGTGGTCCTCTCATGGTGAGTCACAAGAGCCCAAGGAAAAGCAGGGAAACATACACACGGTGCCTCTTAAGGCATCGTTGGCATCCCATCCTCTAGGGCTCCACTGGCCAAAGCAGTTGTATGGCTGAGCACAAATCCATGTTTCTGGAAAGTACACTCTTTCTTAAGGGGAGAGGAGTCGGTATTTGCCGAACGCCCATGTAACCTGCCCCAGTGAGACAACAGGTATAAACCAGGACCGTTCCGGAAATATGTGGACCTGTGGTCCACCCTTGTCTGGTCTCGTGGAGCTTATGAACTAGCAGGAAAGACAGATTATGTCTAGTCTTTTATTATTATTTTTATTGTTTTAAAATTTTTATTGGACTATAGTTGATTTACAATGATGTGTTAGTTTCAGGTGTATAGCAAAGTGATATATAAAACTGAATATATCAATATATATATTCTCTTTCAGAATCTTTTCCCTTATAGATTATTACAAGGTATTGAGTGTAGTTCCCTGTGCTGTACAGTAGGTCCTTGTTGTTTATTTTATATATAGTAGTGTGTATACGTTAATTCCAAACTCCTTATTTATGCCAGTAATGTATAGTTAATTGTGAGTGTGACATGGGTTACACTAGCAGATATGGGGTGTCATGGGCAATCCAACCTCATTGGAGAAGGCCAGCTGAGGAAGTGGCATTTAAATGAAGATTTGGTGCATGAGTGAGAGCCAGGCAGAGATGAGCAGGATAACGACAGTAGCTCACGGCCCGTGGTACCTCCTGTGTGCCAGGCGCTGTCTAAGCCCCGTGCACTTGCTAACTCACAGCGACCCTTTGAGACATACTATCACCCTCAGTTTCCGGATGAGCAGTTCAGACACAAAGAGGGTGTTAAGTCACCCGCCGTCACACAGCTAGTGAGTAAGGAAGAGGTGAGGTTTGAACTCCTAAGTCTGGCTCCAGAGTCAGTTCTCTTTGCCACAGGGTATGCTGCCCACAACAGAAAGAGGGGGCCTGGGGTGCCTGGTGTTAGGTCAGCAGTGGGGGGAGTAATGGGGGCCAGGCTGGGGCGAAGCAGGGACCAGGTCCTGGAGGATCTTTCCGAAACCACAGGCCAGCCCATCTGAGATTCAAACCCAGGCCTGTCTGACTCCAGAAACGATGTGTTTTCCCTGGTACCACGTGGCTGAAGGTGACACAGAGCTCCGTTCATTCGTGGGCCGTTTGAAGATTTGGGGCTTTATCCTAAGGGAAAGAGCCTGTCCTTGAAGGGTTTGGCTTATGCGGGTGTAGATGTGTGGACGGCACTGATGTGGGCCGGTTGCTTTTACTTTGAAAGGACCTGAGGCTCCTCTGTGTGGGCGCTAGAAAGGACCCGAGATATTGTATGTTTTGTGCCAAACAGGATGGAGGGAGGGTGGGGAGTGTGGGGAGAGGAACAGCTTCTCCTCCCGGACGCCCTCTGTCCTTGTGCGAGGACTTGGTGGGCATTCTGGGGAGTGGGAGTCCAGTCTTCTTATCCTCCACGTCCCAGCTGACCCGCAGGTTTCACTAGGTGGTATCAGTGCATGGGAACTGTCTCTCCCCACTCACCAGCGGGGATGTCTTCGTGGGTGTGATGGTGACCACAGCGGACACAGCACTTACCCCACGCTCACCGGGTACCCATGTCACCTCGCCCAGTGTGGACCTGATCTGGTCTGATCTTCGCGGCGACCCTGTGAACTTGGCACAATCATTGTCCCCCGTTTCCAAGATGAGGACACAGCAGTGCAGAGAAGATAAGTCACTAGCCGCAAATCTCAGGCAGGACCATTGCAGAGTCCGTTACTTCAACCACTTCACTGCACTGTGAGGGAGGAAACAGTGCTGGTGAGACACGTGGGCTGCTTCTCAAGTGGGGCCCCAAGGCAGAGGGTGGGGTAGTGGATGGATGTGGTCAGGTGCCCAGATGGGGTGGTAAAGGGTTTCTAGGATCTTTTAGAATAAAACAGATCTGGTTCCTTAAGGAGGGTGTTGCCGTAGATCGTGGGGACTTAGGAATTTTAGCTCTGGGGATCCTTGAAAACCATTCTCTTACTTTATTAAAAAAAAAAAAAAATCCTCTAGCAGAAGTAACAAGGTGGAGGGATGGAGGTATCATGTCTGAGGCCACTTCCAAGTAAGGAATCTTTAATATGTACCTTGCTGACTTTTAATAGGGACGGCAGTGAGCTAGGAGGTGGGAGGACGTGTGAGATTAGAGGTGGCGATGCTCCAGGCAGGTAGATTACCTGCTGCCTTCCTCACCTAACAAGGGGGTTGGGCCAGGTGATCTGTAACATCCCTTCCGGGGCTAACTTTCTAGGCTGTACGGGATACCGTTGCAAGCCTGAAGCTGGTCTTGGGGCAAGACCCAAGGTTTCCCCGGGGAGCAAGTTGAATTTGGGGTTGGAACCCAGGAGTCTGGACCCCAGCCCTGGACTCTGTCCACTGGACTCGCCCCCTCTTAGGGGCACCCCTGTACCCACATCCCTGGATTCCTCTCTTCTCTCCATTAACCTCTCCCCCTTCCACGCAACCCATCTCTGGTTTCTTTTGCCTTTCCGGCTTTGATCACATCTGGAGCATTTTGTAGAGTTGATGAGTGTGTGTTTTCCTGTTGGGACACATGGTGTCTATCAGAGACACTTAAGAAGCCCGGATGAGTGGAAGAGTCTGCGTGGCATCTCAAGGGCTGCTGGCCTGGAGGGTGGATGGCAGCTGTGTGGCAGGGGACCTGGCATGAGGGCCAGCTGACTCTCGGGAAGGCCCAGAGGCCCGGCCTGGGGCCTGCTGTTCCACATGGCTGTGAGCTGTCCTAGTGGGTTGGTGCCTGCATGTATGTGTGTGTGTGTGTGTGTGTGTGTGTGTGTGTGTGTGTGTGTGTAAAGGCCTGGAAGGGCCCCTCTGCCTTGTTGCTATGGGATGCTGCCTTCAGTGCTTTGCTCTCCATGGTAACCAGGAACATAAGCCAAGTGTGTGTCCCCTCCAGGGCGACAGTGGGTGACGGATGTGCTATGGGGCTGAGAGGCAGCGCCGTGCTGTCTGTGAAAGGTGACGATAATTTCCAGTGAGCCGCCTGGCTGGACCAGTGAGTGTGAGTGTGAGCGTGGATGAGATGCAGAGTGGGCTTCCCAGAGGGAAGGAGCTGGGGACGTGCCTTCCCCAGGCCCCAAGATCAGACCTCCCTTTGCCGTGTGTTACCTGTTCCCTTGGTGTTGGCCTTTAATCCCCGTAGTCCCGGGCGTGGGCGGGAGGGAGTGGGCGTGATTCTACGTGGGTGAAGATGCTCTCGGCAGGAAGAGTGGTGGTGGAGGAAGGAGACAGACTTTATGAAGGTGATTCTCAAGGACTGAGGTCCCGCTTGCCCTCCTTTTCTTCTCTTTCTCCCTGTTATGGGTGGAGGGGTAGTGGGTGCGCCCAGCCAACGCTGCTTACCTTCTGTTTGGAGCCTGACCCCCGGCTCCCCCGAGGCTGTCTCCTCCACCCTCCCCACACCCCCCGAGGTTCTCATCTCCAGGCTTCGTGGCTCTGTGCAGCCCCCTCGACCTCCGCGCTCCCCTTGAACTTTCTCCTTCTCTCCCCCGATAACCCTCGCATTTTATTTTTCCCTTTTCCTTCCCTCTCCTTTCCTTACCCAGCCCCTCCAGCTCTGTACACTCCTCGTGAGGTCTTCCAGATCTGGGGGCAAGGGACCCCCGGCTGGGAGTTCATAGGCCCGGGGTGGGGAGTGCTGGGGCCTGCCCCGCCGAGTTCAGCCAGCCACCTTGTAAATGCGCCTGTAGGTCTAACAGCGCAGCCCCGTCTGTCCACGGCTTGAACTAAAATGCAGACGCCCCTGGACTCGGTTGGGAACGTAAACAGCTAGTGGGTTGAGGACTTCAAGCAGCGGGCAAACGTGGCAGGAGAGAGGCCAGGTGCAGGCTGGCCTGGGTGGATTTTCTCATGGGTGTTTCTCCAGGCTCCCCGACTTCTTGGATTCTAGGCTCCAGAGCGCTTCTCTCGGGCAGCAGGTCCGGGAGTGAGGCTCCTCCTTGATTGTGTGGGGACAGAGGAGAGCAGATGTTCTAGTCTTTCTTCCGTTTAATGTGTCCTGCTCAGGGAGAGGCCTTAGGAAGAGGGTGGAGAGAGAGCTGAGGGTGTGGCCTGGGGCGGCACCCTGGGACATCTGACACTGGGACTCTGGTTGGGGCTCAGAGTCCAGGAGTTGGAGCCCGAGCTCAGCCGGCAGGGCGGCCCCTCCCGTGGGGCTGGGGGCAGGCAGCCATGTGCTGGGACCTCTGCTTGTTCATCCATTCCCTGGTCATTCAGGGGACTCAGTGCTTCAGCAAACACCTGTACTGTGGCAGGAGCCGTCCAGGCAGTGGTGCTGAGAAGCCCTGGCCCTCAAGAAGCTTATAGTCAACCTGGAGGAAAGACAAGTCAGCGGGTGCCTCCAGAAGCATGATGACCGCTCAGACGGAAGGTGTGCAGGGGCCTCGGGGAGGGACAAAAGAGGGGCTCCCTCATCAGGCAGGGGAGACCTCCTGGAAGATGCAAGGACGGAGCTGAAGTTTGAATAAGGACTTGATGTAAAATGGGTGTAGAAGAGGGGGCTGGGCATCCCGGGCCGGGAGAGCAGCGTGAATTGAGGCAGGAAGTAGGGGAAAAGGCAGCATACTTCAGGGGCCTCCAGGAGCTGAGCCTGGCTGCAATGAAGAGCATTTGTGGTTGGTGGGGGGGAGGTCGAAGGCAGGGAAGGCAGGCAGGTGTCCGATCATCAGCCTTAACCTCTGAAGCTCAAGTGATGTGGAAGGACTTGAAGTGGGAAACTGGGGCGGTCAGACTTGAAGAATGTTATCTGAGGGCTCGAGAAGGCTCCCCTAACTGCTTTTGCCAGGAGTGTGCCACAGCTAGGGCGAAGCAAGGCCTCGTGGAAACGGGACGTAGTGTCAGTGGGTCTCCAGTGGAGCGAGGGTGTCAGGGTGAGAGAAGGAACAGAGCTGGGCGACGAGACCTCAGATGAGGAAACTGAAGCCCAGGGAAGACAGGAGCCCGAGGACACGCAGACAGTCAGCTCTGAGCGAGAGCTCAGCGGGAGCCGTGACCCCGCAGCCCTGCTCTGGGGTGGCTGTCTTCTGCATTTTCAGCACCTGTTACCTGTGGGAAGCGCAGGAGGACCTTTCATGGGGACGTTTCTGCAAAATCCACGCACACACTGCAGCTCACCATCACCCTGGCCTTCTGCCCCGATGCTTTCTAAGAGCTGGGTTTACCCGATTGTGCTTCGTCCCCCTCTGTTCCCGGTCCCCCTGGGGGTGGAGATTCTGAAGAAGAAAGGCAGCGCTGATTGGCTAGCGTCCATCAAGGGGGCTGTGTCACAGGGTCTCGTCACAGGCTTCGGGTCTTTGAGAATGGGAGGCACACGTCAGATTTTCCATTGGTACACAGTTACCTTGAAAGAGAACAGAATCTGGGACTTCCCTGGCGGTCCAGTGGTTAAGGCTCCACGCTTCCGCTGCAGGGGGTGCGGGTTCAATCCCTGGTCAGGGAACTAAGATCCTGCATGCCACGCAGCCAAAAAAAAAAAAAAAAGATAACGGAATCAAGATTCAAAGTGTTCTTGACAAGAGGGAGCCTTGAGTCCACACCAACGGGTTGAAATGCAGCAGTGGTGGCCGTGAAGCCTGTAAATACGGGACAGGACCGAGGGGATCTGATTTGGCGGGCGATGGTGTGTGTGCGAGAGAGATGGAGGCGGCAGTGGAAGGTTGGCCACAGCTAAACGTGAGCTCTCAGTGTGTTGCCAAACGTGAACTTGTCTGACCCTGAAGTAGTGAACTCATGGGGTATGGGCTGTTGGTAATTATGGGGTCACCGCCCTTGAGTCCACCGTGGACGATGTGCTCAATTCTGGTGCCCCATTTAAAGAGGTGCATTGACACTGGAGAAGATTCATGACTGTTGCAAACAGGTGGCCCTAGGGAAGGTTTCAGCCGATAGACATTAAAAAATTTTTGGGCCACTATGTCTGTGAGTCTGTTTCTGTTTTGTAGATAGGTTCATCTGTGCCATATCTTAGATTCCACACGTAAGTGATATTATACGGTATCCGTCTGTCTCTGTCTGACTTACTTCACTTAGGATGACAATCTCTAGGTCCACCCATGTTGCTTCAAATGGCATCATTTCGTTCGTTTTTATGGCTGAGTAGTATTTGTGGTTGCCAGTGGGAAAGGGGGGTGCGGGAGGGATGGATTGGGAGCTTGGGGTTAGTAGATGCAAACTATTAATATGTATATTATAGAATGGATAAACAATAAGGTCCTACTGTATAGCACAGGGAGCCATATTCAATATCCTGGGATAAACCATCATGGAAAAGAGTGTAAAAAAGAATGTATATAGGCGTAAAAAATTTTTTTTTGGACCAGAAGATTATTTTTCAAAAACATTAAATGTGAATATTTTCAGTTGGAACCTACGTTCTCTCGTTCCCCACAGCTCGCAACATCCCCTGTTGTCTTATGTCCGGCAGCTCACATTTCCACGACGTGTCTTACCCTTTTCAACCTGTGCCTCTTGAGTTAAAGCGATGGTTCCCAGTTCTGGAAGCTCACTGGAAACTTGGGAGACCTGCTAAACACAGATTCCCTACTTCCACACGTGGCCATTGTGGAGTATCTGGTACAGGACTAGCTTTTCTGCCGTCAAGTAGAAAGCTAGTTAGGTAGATATGTAAAAACTGTTTTCAGATATTAGAGAACAGGCAGGTAATCCCTGCAAGAATGAGGTTAGCTCTACAGTTGCTCTGAACAAGGACAAAATAAAATAGCAAGATGGTAGACTTAAATCCAACCAAATTGGTAATTACATTAGTATAAGTGGCCTCAACATCAAAAGGAAGAGGTAGAAATTGTTAGATTGGATAAAAAAGCAATACCCAACTATATGCTGCCTACTGGAAACATACTTTAACTATAAAGGAACAGGTAGGTTAAAAGTAAAAGGATGAAAAGAGATATACCATGTTAACAGTAATCAAAAGGAAGCTGAAGTGGCTGTGTTAATATCAGCCAAAGCAGGCTTTAGGGCAAGGAACATTATCAGAGATGTGGGTAATATTCATATTGGTGAGAGGGTAACTCAAGAAGATGTAACAATTTTATTAGGATTGTGTGTACCTGATAACAGCTTCAAAATACATGGAACGAAAACTGACAAAACAGAAAGAAGAAAAGGGACAAATCCACGATTATATTTGGTGGTTTAAACTCTCTTAGTAATTAAGAGAACAAGTAGACAATCAGTAGGGATGCAGACTTGGAAAACATCATGAAGGCCCTTCTCTTAATGGATGTTTATAGAGCAGCGCACCCAAACCGCAGCAAACGCATTCAAGTGCGCGTGGACCATGTACTGAGCTAAACCATGTCCTAGTCCATAAGACAAGTTCCAGCGGTTTTTAAGACTCGAGGTCATGTGGCATATATGCCCAGGCCATGGTGGGAGTGGAATTAAGTTAGAGCCCTTCACACAAAGGCCTCCCTGCAGCTCACCCTGCCCCCGCCCCCTCCTCGTGTGCAGGGCCGCACCTCCTTCACTTGCTGCAGGCTGACCAAAGTCAGCCCAGTTGTGCACGGTTCTTCTTTGATAGACACTGGGGGCCTTGGAAGAAATTTTGAAATAGGTGACATTCGTTAACAAGTGGGAAAAAAGATAAAGTTCGTACGACCCGTTTGGGATGTCCCAACTGTTTATATATTTATATATAGTAATATAAAAATATTTACATTTTAATTAATTTATATTTGTTAATATAAAGCATATTTATATTATATAAGTAATATAAAAAAGCATTCTTTTGTATTCTCTGATCATCTCCTTGCATGAAACATTTACTCCAGGCAGAAACCTCAAGTCTAGAGACAGAACTTTGTTACCCTTATAACTAGTATCAGGGAAACAGAATCCGGAGACTCAGCTAGTCCTGGGGCCATTTAGGACTTTGGCCTAAGGCATCATCTCTAGAACCAGGGGGACAGGCCTCCATGAAGATTTATAAGCAAGGATGGATGTATGTCTGAAATACAGTCTGTTCAGTCCACATTATTTGAATACCTTTAATTTTGCCTGCGAGTCCTTTTCTAACATTTGTTATGCTAGTCGACAGGCCATTATTTTTAGGCGTGAAAATCCATTTCTGACTCTCTGTATGCTAATTAACCAAGCTGTGCTCGTGGATAGAGATAAGGGAAGCAGAAATGCCACCTGTGAGCGCGGGCTTTCTGAGCAGAGCACCTGCTGGGCACCTGTGCTGTCTTGGCTGGCACCTGCATCCTAGCTTCAGTCCAGTAAGACTCCTCTCACACTTTATATGAGGTGTTTGCAAGTAAATTCTACACATTGTAACATTTTCCTAGACGATGTCCCCTTCTTTTAAAGATGTTGAGGAAAGGATGCCCACTGGCTCCCCTGGTGACCTATTCCTATGTTTCCTGAAGTCATCAAGGTTTCCTTTTCCCCTTCCAAAATCTGCTTCCAGGAACATCTTTATTCCTGTTTTCGGAGCCTCCTTTAAAATGTGCATGGCCCCCGCTGCCTGCCCTGCCTTGTAACTTTAAGACTTGCGGTTCCTGAGGGCAGAGAGTGGGTTTGAGTGCCTTTCCCTGCTGGTTACGTTTACAAGCGAAGGATCATCCTGCCCCCGCGTAAATGGCTGTGAACTTTCTGTGGTTGTCGCACTAACTGCTTTTGCTCAGATAATTATTTCCAGCGATCCCTTTGTTCACTTGTCTTCTCTACTGAAGTCAAGGGATGGATGGGATGTGTAGGGAGGTGGGATGAACTAATGGACGTTTCTCCGTTTTCTTCTCTGAAGCCTTTTCAAAAAAATTATTTATTTATTTATTTATTTTTTAAATTGGGGTAGAGTTGTTTTACAATGTTGTGTTAGTTTCCACTGGACAGCGAAGTGGAGTTCCCTGTGCTATACAGCAGGTTCTCATTAGTTATCTGTTTTATACATGGTAGTGTATATATGTGTCTATCCCAATCTCCCAATTCATCCCATGCCCCTATTCCCCCCTTGGTGTCCATATGTTTGTTCTCTACATCTGTGTCTTTACTTCTGCCTTACAAACCGGTTCATTTATACCATTTTTCTAGATTTCACATATATGCGTTAATATATGATATTTGTTTTTCTCTTTCTGACTTCACGCTGTATGACGATCTCTAGGTCCATCCACATCTCTACAAGTGACCCAGTTTTGTTCCTTTTTAAGGCTGAGTAATATTCCATTGTATATGCATACCACATCTTTATCCATTTGTCTGTTGATGGACATTTAGGTTGCTTCCATGACCTGGCTTTTGTAAATAGTGCTTCAGTGAACCTTGGGGTGCGTGTGTCTTTTTGAATTATGGTTTTCTCAGGGTATATGTAGGCCCAGTAGTGGGATTGCTGGGTCACATGGTAATTCTATTTTTAGTTTTTTAAGGAACCTCCATACTGTTCTCCATAGAGGCTGTATCAGTTTACATTCCCACCAACAGTACAAGAGGATTCCCTTTTCTCCACACCCTCTGAAGGCTTTTGAAGCCTAAGAAATGAGACGTTGCTACTTAGAGGACAGGGCATGGGCTAAATGACTCCTGTAAAATGGGGAGCAATTGGTTTTATTTGTTTCTTACTTTTTATTTTGAAACAATTTCACACTTAGAGAAAAATTTCAAAAATAATACAGGAAACTCCCTACTCAGATTCCTCAGGTCATATTTGGCCACATTTGCTCTGTCATTTCCTCTTTCTCCCTCTATATGAATATATTCTTGTTATTATTATTAGACCATTAAGGGAATGTGGCAGACATCACGCCTCTTTATCCCTGAGTACGTCGGTGTGTGATTTCTAAAAACGAAGAATTTTTTCTCACAGTATAATTTTCAAAACCAGGAAATTTAACATTGCTGTTATATCGTTATCTAGTCTGCGATACATCCTGAAACTTCAGTCGTCCCAATGATGTCCTATACTACAATGTATAGTTAGCCTATCTTGTTAGTCTCCTTTAATTTGTAATCTGTTCTTTGTCTTCACGGCATTGACATTTTTGAGGAATAAAGGATCGTATTGTCGGAGGTCTCTCAAGTTGGGTTCGTCTGATGTTTCCTCATGACTGGATCCAGATGGTGCATTTTTAGTAGGAATCCTACATAAGTGACGTGTGTCCTTTTCGATACGTCGCAACAGGAGGGCCGTGCTGTGTCCCTTTTACAGTGACGTTGGCTTTGATCACTGGGTTATGATCGTGTCTACCAGATTCCTCGGCAGTGAGGTTACTGGTTTTCCTTTGTAATTATTAAGAAATTTACCTGGAGAGTCTTAGAGATGCTGTGAATATCCTGTCCCTCGTCAGATTTTCACCCATTACTTTTAGCATGCAGGAATTGTTTCTGGATTATTGTACTTATTGGGCAGCATTGTGAAGGAAAAAGGATTGGTCAAACTTCTTATTAAAGGCTCTGCTTAGTGTGTGATCATTCCCTGTACCCATGGTGTGTGCCCCGAAAAAAGTAGGCTTTTTGGATTATCTAAATTGCGAATAGAGAAGAGAGATTAATTTAATTTTAAATGACATTGTGTGTGTGTGTGTGTGTGTGTGTGTGTGTGTGTGTGTGTGTGTATTTGGCAAAGGAGGCAGTGAGCCAAAATGTGGAAGTTGGAGGAGGAAGCTAGATTAGAGAGAAGGAAGCAAACAAAATCCCCTTGTTGACTGAGCTCTTGATCCGATCCTATCAATGCACAGTAAGTTTCTGTAATTAATCGGATGAGCAAGCCATCAGGTTTCCCGTCTTGGATATAGAATCCTGCATCTAGGAGGGTTCTCCAGAGACCATCTAATTCAAATCTCTGCCTCTGGGAAGGAGTCACTGGAAACATCAGACGAGTTGGGCTTTTCTTTCCTTTTTGATACTTACAGAGGGGGAGACCCCCGTGTTCTTTTTTGCATAATGCAGAACTGCGAACCTGGGGAGCAGAAAGAAAAAGTCTGATGAGCTCCGTACCTTTAGGGAACCTACATGCTCTTAGAAGAGAGATGCCTCAAATGCCCATTCGCCATCCCCATCAAAATCCTTTCAGCGTTTAATCTAGAATTGATTCCACTGTTTTCGGACTGCTCTGTCCGGACTTCTCTACCTTATTTGGCACTTCACGTTCGCTATCTCATACTGTTCACTACACTTTCGTGGGGGACTGGTCTTGCTTCGAGGTGATCATATTTCACTGGTGCTAAGAGCCTGCCGATTGTAAGATGCACGTTTATTTCATGGAATACATAGAAAAGGTGAACATTTAAATTGATGAAATAGGGTTTAAGAACACCAGTGGTAGAATCCATAATTGCTGCTGGTTCATTCATTCATTCAACGTTTACCCAACAAAAATGATGTGCTAGTTTTTTGGGGGAGGTACAAAGAATCCCCTTCAGCACTTAGCTGAAATTCAAGAAGGTAAAGAAAAAAATTGGAATTGGATAAGCTTGAGTTTGATCTTTTTGTCACCACTTCCTAGCTTTATGATCTCGGGAAAGTCCTTCTATTCCTCTGTGTCTCAGAGAAATGGGGTTGATCATACCCATCTAGTAGTGCTCTTGCGAGGCCTGGTAATAATATCTGAAAATCATCTAGCTTAGTGTCTGACACATAATGCAACTCTTATTAGAGTAGGCACCCACTAAGTATTTGTAAACAGATTGATTTGTAGGCATGTGCTTAAGATGTTTGGTTATGAGAGCGCGTTGCAACTCGTCACTCCTTCGGATGTCTAAGTGGCCTTCCCTCTGCTCTAATGGAAGCCGTTCTGTTCCATTGCCAGTGGAGATGGAGAACAGTGGGACATCTACTCTTTGACAAAGTTTGAGGACAGAAGGGAACTCAGCCCTACACATTGGTCTTGAAACTAGGGAAATGATGTGGCACCTCACGCATCTGAGGGTTGGACGTTTGGGGGCCGTTTCTCCCAGTCCCCTCTGCCAAATGGCATGTCTGCTCCCACCTGATCGCAGTTACGTTCCCAGCCGTCAACGTTACTGACGGGGCCGGGTGCCACCGCCATTTGAATATGTTGACCAGCTCCAGCTATTTTCCAAGCGTGTTCCAAGCTTGCTTGAAGCCATGCTATGCGTTCTGTTCTTTTCTTTTTTTCCCCTTTTCATTTTGAAGTCCGTATGTGTTTTTCTGGCACGAGGAGAGAAAGATGGGGGTGGGGAGATCCAATCAAATCCATATGTTTGCGATGCATTCTCCCTGAAATAATAAGAAAGCATTGTTGGGAAAGAGCCTCTGGCTGACTTAGGGGCCACTTTCACAAGCCCCGCGCTGGTGTCTTCGTCTCCTCAGCTCATGCTCCCGCTTGCCAGGTTTGGAGAGGGTGAAGTTCACGTGCGGACTCTGCTCTCTTCTCCTCTCCCCTTTCTTGCTGCCCTCATTCCTGAGACCTTGTCTCCCTCTCTGTATTCTCAGTGGAGGTGAGGGCAGGTCATCGAATCTTCGCTTCTCCGGAGCCTGTGGGAGGCCGTAGCTGATCGTTGCTACCCATGACCTCACTGCCTCACTTCGAGCTCATTCCTCTTATCATCTGCAGTGCTGAGGATTCTTGCTTCATGCTGGCGCCTCGAGCTACAGCTCCTTGGCCTCCGTGAACGCCCCGACTCCAGTGGCTTTTCTGTTTTCTCCAAGCTCGTGTCACTTTGCTCATCTGATTATTGTTAAGCTCACTGTCACGCTTTTCACCTCAGTACGTTTTGTGTATATGTTAAAGAGCTCTTTGTCCTTCATGCATTTGCTGTCATGTGTCCGGGGTTCTGACAGAGCTTGGAGGAAGGTTTGGATGAGGGAGTCATGACCTTTCCCTAAGCCCTGGAAGCTGAATTCTTTGCCGCCTGTCGTGTTCCCGAGGCCCCTCCTAGAACTTCGGAGTGGTCCTCCAGGCATTGTTCTCCACTCAGGTAGCTCAGGAGCCATGCCAGGGATCGGAAAGCATGTAACCTTTGACTCAGGCCTCAAGTTCTGCTGGGGTTCTGCATTTGTATAGCAGTGAGAAGTAGTCACTGGGACCAAGATTGCATCTAAGCTCAAAGGGGCCCCTCATCCTCTAGTACGTAACTTAAAAGATGCTGATGGGGTCGGGGCGGGGCAAGGTCTGCCCGCCTGTGGGTTCTTCCAGGGAATCAGGAGCCTGCTCACAGAGCCTGGAGCTACCCCTGCGTGCCTCGATTCCTAAAGGGCTTCCGTGTGAATCGCCTGACACTTTCTTTGTTTCTTTCTTTTTTTTTTTAAATTAATTTTTATTGGAGTATAGTTGCTTTACAATGTTGTGTTAGTTTCTGCTGTACAACGAAATGAATCAGCTATACATATACGTATATCTACCTTTTTTAGATTTCCTTCCCATTTAGGTCACCTCAGATCATTGAATAGGGTTCCCTGTGCTACACAGTAGGTTCTCATTAGTAACCTAATTTATACATACTAGTGTGTATATGTCAATCCCAATCTCCCAGTTCAACCCACCTCCCTTCCCCCCTTGGTAACCATAAATTTGTTTTCTACATCTGGGACTCTGTTTCTGCTTTGCAGATGAGTTCATCTGTACCATTTTTTTAGATTCCACGTATAAGTGATATTATATGATCTTTGTCTTTCTCTTTCTGATTTACTTCACTCCGTAGGACAGTCTCTAGGTCCACCCGTGTTGCAGCTTGCTTTCTTCTACTTGCCGTTACTTGACACACAGAGCTGCTCATGTCACATGTTCATCACTCGTGCGTTCAGCAGGGACTTACCGAGTGCCGGGAAAGGGCAGGGCCTTGTACCCAGGTGGAGAAGAGAAGACAAGACACAGCTCCTTAAATAACAGGAGAGCAGTTGAGTTGATCAGGCTCAGGCAGTGGAGGCAGAAGACATGGTATCCGTCCCAGCGTCCCCCCGTCATAGTTATGTGGCTTTGGGCCAGTTGTTTACATCTGCGACCTTCACTTTCTTTTCCAAAGAGTGGTTGGGTGGATTGCATGTGATAAGGTGTGTGAAGGTACTTTATATACTACGAAGTGCTGTGCAGACTCTCAGTATTGATCGTAATCATAAAGTTGTAGTACAAGGCAGAGGAACTGAGTCCTAGAGTGTAGCAGATGAGGTACGGAGACACGTGTCTGCCCGTGGCGCTCACTGCTGGTGTGGGGTCCGAGGGAGGAATGATCGGGTTGGAGGGATGGAATGGGCTTGGGGGAGGATGTGTCTGATGGTGGGCATACCTAAACATCCTTACCCCTAAGCAGGGTATGTGAGGATGGGGTTCAGATGGTGTGAGTTTTGACAGCTTTTAAGGCTGCAGGGGTGCTGGGCAGGGCACTGGGTGGGAAGGGTTTCTGAGGTAAGGTAATATGCCTTCTCAGGGGCAAAGGAGGTCCGCCCGGGAGAGGCTAGAGGGAGAATACTGTCCTGACAGACTCCTAAGGAAGAGACTTACGGCACACGAGGATGTATCTTAATAGTTGGACGAACAAGCTGGAAGCTCTTCGCTTTTATTCTTACATCATCCTTAACGTGACTTGTGGGCGCGTGGTGACCCCCTGGGTCAAGATGAAACAGTGGAGATTTTTCCTGTTTCGTAGGATTTATTTCTCTCTCTCTCTCTCTCTCTGTGAGATAGATAGCTATTATTATTCCCTTATCCATTAATGATATTCTTTTGGTGGAGGGGGGAGGTACAGTTACCAATGGAAAGAAAGGGTTTGGAATTGGCAGAACATTGGGACAGTGGAAAGGATCAGAAACTCTCAAGATAGACAGGCTTTGGTTGGAAAATCAGATGCGTAGTTAACCGGACCTTGGGCATGGGGTTTAACTTCATTGAGGCTGGTTTTCCTTATCTGCAAATTGGGGGAACAAGTCCAACCCATAGGGTAGGGCTTAAACCATCTATGTATGTAAAAAGCAGTGCAGGTTCTCAGTAAATGTTCGTTTCCTTCCCTTCCTTGATGAATGAGACGGGAATTCATTTGGGAAAAGGGAAGTCACCGAGATGAGGTGCAATGCCCAGCAACAGAATGAACAGGGTTATTTTATTTTATTTTTTTTTTTTAATTTATTTATTCATTTATTTATTTTTGGCTGTGTTGGGTCTTCGTTTCTGTGCGAGGGCTTTCTCTAGTTGTGGCAAGCGGAGGCCACTCTTCATCGCGGTGCGCGGGCCTCTCACTGTCGCGGCCTCTCTTGCTGCGGAGCACAGGCTCCAGACGCGCAGAGCTCAGTATTTGTAGCTCACGGGCCCAGCTGCTCCGTGGCACGTGGGATCTTCCCAGACCAGGGCTTGAACCCGTGTCCCCTGCATTGGCAGGCAGACTCTCAACCACTGCGGCACCAGGGAAGCCCGAACAGGGTTATTTTTAAGGTGAGAAACGCACCTTAAATTTGAAAAAGACCCAACCAGAGCGCACTTGGGATTTCACATGGATGAACCCTGAGGGGAGAACACGGGCTGCAGGAGCTTAGGAAGGGCCTGGCCCATGTCGGTGATGAGCAGACAGAGCTTGGGAGGGCTGGGCTCCACTTCAGTTTTCCTGGAGTTTCCACCGTGGCATAGGTGTTCTCCAAAACACTGACACCAATGTCTCCCATGAGCTTTCAGTAAAAGCTGGGCCTTGTATCAAGACATCTCTTCATCAGCCTCTCAAGGTAAACTATAACTGGTTCCTGAGCGTGACTGTCATGTGTCGTCGTGCTCATCTTTCTTTCCTCTTGGGAACATTGAAGAACGCTTCTTTCAGTTACATGGGGAAAAAAGTTTTATTTTTTTCTGCCGCCTGCACACATTCTGGAATAGCAAAGTCAAAACAGTCCTTCAGCCTCTTCTTATCCCAATCTCTGGCCTCTTTGCTTCCTGGAAGAGTGTGGAGTATGGCGGCCACAGTAATTTGTGCTGGCGTCCTCTGCTTTCGAATTTTAATGGCACTTTTCAAATGCCATCTCAACAGATCTATTCAGTAACAGTGTGATGAAGGTCGTGTTCATGTAACAGTGACACCTCTTTGCTGGGGGGCCTTGAGGTAGGGCCATCCTGTGACAGCTGTGCAAGCTGTTGACTGAACAGGTCTCCTGGCCGAGGGGGTGAACAGGGGCTGGAATCCACCCGGTGCTCTTGCCAAGCCCTGAGCCCTGGTGCCTCTTCCTCATGCACGCTGAAGGGGGCGGTGGGTCTGCTTCGGACAGAACCTGTTTGGGCTTTGGTTTCTTCATCTACCCAGGAGGATGAATTTTAGCATCCTCGTGCTAGAAGGATTGCATTTTTTGGAGTCCATATCCCCTTCTTTTCTCAGCTGGATTGGGAAGTAGCACGGGATGATGGTGCTGGTGGTGACGATGATGCGTGCTAACATTTCTGGGTATTTGCCATGTGCCAAGCGCTGTTTCAGGCACTTCCTGTACATTAACTCACACAGATCTTCTAAGAGTCTAACGATATAAGTTCTCTGTCATTCCCATGTCAAGTTGTGGTCTCTAATTGTGGCTCTGCCCTGTTACTGGCGGTGATTTGCGACAAGTCTGGTAATGCCCTTCGGCCTCAGTTCCCTAATGTGTAAAATGAAAGGACTGTAACAGATCAGTGACGCCTACCTCCCCTCACCCCCTTTATTTGACTCTTGAACCTTGTACTTTTTAGGAAAGAGGTGACACACTCAAGTGGGTAATTGAGGGCTAAGGGAAATCCACAAGGGACGGGGAAGCACCCCAGGGGTCAGCAACGGGCCCAAAGGAGCAAGAGGAGTTGTGGTTACAGGACCCGAAGACAGCCACGGCTGACACTACCGTGTAGGTGAGGCCTCTGGCGGGGAGCTGGGGACCCACTGCCAGCCCAGGGCTCTGTGGCCAGACAGCTGGGGGAGATCAATGCCCCACTGTCTACATTGCCCCGCCCTTTGATTTCCTCTGGGTGCCTCTTACTGGCCAACCTGGAAGCCGGAGAGCCAGGGGGCCTGGTTGGTCACCCTCTTGGGGCACAGACCCGGTGAGGTGGCAGAGGGTGGGTCTGCAGCTCTCCACAAACCACCTTCACAGCAGCGTGTGCTAGGCTCCTGAACCCCCTTAGGAATTGCCTTTAAGTCAATATTATGTGCAATATGGTGGAGAAATCATTCTAAGTAAAAATATGTTATTTTAAATAAATATTAATGGATATCGTACTATAAAATTCATTACATATGATCTTTCGTAATATTCATTATACACGAAGACAAGTTTACCCTTTTCTTTTTTAACAAAGGTGGCACACACTGTTTATGTTATCGCATTGAAGTATGCAAGGAAAAAAAAACATGTTCCAACAAATACATTTTAAAATAGCAGAGTATGTTATCTTTGGTTTGGGTAATGATGTATATAAAGACAGACGGAAATTTATTGTGCTATTATAGCTTCGAAATAGACAAAAAACCACTTTTATGACCTGAAATTTGGTAGGTCTGCACTTTAAAATTTAACTGGTTTATTATCTAATATTTATCCTTTACTCCCAAATGATGAGCTAAAAAGATAAGGTTTTAGGCTACTTTTGCAAAGACTACTCTGTAACTATGCTTGATAGTTGGGGACAATCTTTATTTTTATTTCTTTCTTCCAGTTTTTACTGATACATGATTGACATCCAGCACTGTGTAAGTTTAAGATGTACAGCATAGTGACATGACTTACATGCATCGTGAAATGACTACCAAGTTTGGTGAACATCCGTCATCTCATATAGATACAAAATTAAAGAAATAGAAAAACAAATTTCCTTGTGATGAGAACTCTTAGGATTTACTCTCTTAACAATTGTTATATATAGCATACAATAGTGTTGATTAAATTTTCATGTTGTACATTACATTCCTACATTACTTATTTATCTTATAACTGGAAGTTGGTACCTTTTGACTGTCTTGATCCAGTTTCCCCTCCCCACACTCCCTCTGGTAACCACAGATCTGATCTCTTTTTCTCTGAGTTAGTTTGTTTTTGAGATATAATTGGCCTACAAGACTATGTTAGTTCCTGTCACACAACATAGTGATTCAGTGTTTCTGTATGTTTCATAGCGATCACTGTGGTAAGTCTAGTTTCGGTCACTGTATGAAGATATTATATGGTTATGGACTATACTCCCCACACTGTACATTTCTTACCCGTGACTCATTTATTTTGCAGCTGGAAGTTTGTCCCTCTTAATCTCCCTCACCTGTTTCTTTCCTCTCCCCAGCCCCCTTGCCTCTGGCAACCACCTGTTTGTTCTCTGTATCTATGACTCTGTTTCTTTTTGTTATGCTTGTTCATTTGTTTTGTCTTTTAGGTTCCACATATAAGTGAAATCATAGAGTATTTGTCTTTCTCTGACTTATTTCACTTAGCACAATGCCCTCTAGGTCCATCCATGTTGTCACAAATGGCAAGATTTCGTTTTTTTAATGGCTGAGTAATATTCCAGTGTGTGTGTGTGTGTGTGTGTGTGTGTGTGTGTCTGTGTGTTTGTGTGTGTACACTACATCTTCTTTATCCTCTCATCTATTGATGGGCACTTGGGTTGCTTCCATATCTTGGCTATTGTGAATAATGCTGCAGTGCACATTGGGGTACATATCTTTCTGAATCCCTGTTTTTGTTTTCTTCAGATAAATACCCAGGAGTGGAATTGCTGGATTGTGTGGTAGTTCTATTTTTAATTTTTTGAGGAATCTCCATACTGTTTTCCATAGCAGCTGCAATTTACATTCCCACCAACAGTGCACGATGGTTCCCTTTTTTCTACAGCCTCACCAACACTTGTTGTCTCTTGTCTTTTTGATAATAGCCATTCTGACAGATGTGAGGTAATATCTCATTGTGGTTTTGATTTGCATTTCCCTGATGATTAGTGATGTTGAGCATCTTTTCATGTCCTGTTGGCCATGTGTATATCTTCTTTGGAGAAATGCCTATTTGGATCCTCTGCCGTTTTTTAATTGGGTTGTTTGCTTTTTTTGATGTTGAGTTGTATGAGTTCTTTCTATATTAAAAAAAATTTTTTTTTTGTTTCAGCTTTTCAAACATCTTTTTTTTTTCTTTGGCCATGTGGCATCTGGGATCTTAGTTCCCTGACCAGGGATCAAACCTGTGCCCCCTGTGGTGGAAGCACAGAGTCCTAGCCACTGGACCACCAGGGAAGTCCCTCTTTGTATATTTTGGATATTAACCCCTTATCGGATATATTGCTTGCAAATATCCTCTTCTATTCAGTAGGTAGCCTTCTGTTTTGTTGATAGTTTCTTTCAGTGTGCAAAAGCTTTTTTGTTTGATGTAGTCACGTTTGTTTATTTTTACTTTTGTTTTCTTTGCCTGAGGAGACATGTCCAAAAAATATTGCTAAGACCGATGTCAAAGAGCTTACTATGTTTTCTTTTAGAAATGTTAAGGTTTTGGGTTTTACATTAAAGTCTTTTATCCATTTTGAATTTATTTTTGTGCATGGTGTGAGAGAGTAGTCCAGTTTGATTCTTTTGTATATACCTGTCCAGTTTTCCCAACACCACTTACTGAAGAGGCTGTCTTTCCCCATTGTATATTTTTGACTCCTTTGTCATAGATTAATTGCCCATACATGTGTGAGTTCATTTCTGGGCTCTCTATTCTGTTGCATTGATCTATGTGTCTGTTTTTGTGCTGGTACCATATTGTTTGAATTAGTGTAGCTTTGTAGTATAGTATGAAATCAGGGTGCCTGATATCTCCAGCTTTGTTCTTCTTTCTAAAGATTCTTTTGGCTATTTGGGGTCTTTTGTGCTTCCATACAAATTTTAAAGTTATTTGTTCTAGTTCTGTGAAAAATGACATTGGTATTTTGATAGGGATTGCACTGAATCTGTAGGTTGCCTTGGATAGTACAGTATTAATATTTTTACAGTGTTAATTCTTCCAGTCTATGAACATGGTATATCTTTTCATTTGTTTGTGTTGTCTTCAATTTCTTTCATCAGTTTCTTATAGTCTTCCAAGTGCAGGTCTTTAACCTCCTTAGTTAGATTTATTCCTAGGATTTTATTCGTTTTCTTTTTGCAGTACGGAAGCCTCTCACTGTTATGACCACTCCCATTGCGGAGCACAGGCTCTGGACGCTCAGGCTCAGCGGCCATGGCTCACGGGCCCAGCCGCTCCGCGGCATGTGGGATCTTCCTGGACCGGGGCACGAACCCGTGTCCCCTGCATCGGCAGGCAGACTCTCAACCACTGTGCCACCAGGGAAGCCCCATATTCTTTTTGATGCAGTGGTAAATAGGATTGTTTTCTTAATTTCTCTTTCTGATATTCATTGTTAATATATAGAAATGCAACAGATTTCTGTATATTAATTTTGTATCCTGCAAATTTACCAAATTCATGGGTGAGTTCTAGTAAAATTTTGGTGGTGTCTTTAGGAATTTCTATGTATATTATCATGTCATCTGCAGACAGTGACAGTTTTACTTCTTCCTTTCCAATTTGGATTCCTTCTTTTTCCTTTTTCTTGTCTGATCGCTGTGGCTAGGACTTCCAATACCATGATGAATAAAAGTGGCAAGAGTGGGCTTCTTGTCTTTTTCCTGATCTTAGAGGAAATAGTTTTAGCTTTTCACCATTGCGTATGATGTTAACTGTAGGCTTGTCTTTGCTATGTTGAGGTATGCTCCTTCTATACCCACTTGATTGAGAGTTTTTGATCATAAATCGGTGTTGAATTTTGTCAAAAGCTTTTTTTGCATCTATTGAGATGACCATATAATTTTTATTGTTTAATTTGTTAATGTGGTGTATGACATAGATTGATTTGTGGATATTCAACCATCCTTGCATACCTGGGATAAATCCCACTTGATCATGGTGTATGATCTTTTTAATGTATTGTTAAATTTGATTGCTAATATTTTCTTGAGGATTTTTATATCTATGTTCTTCAGTGATATTGGCCTGTAACTTTTTGTGTGTGTGTGATATCTTTGTCTGGTTTTGATACCAGGGTGATGTTGGCCTTGCAGAATGAGTTTTGGAAACATTTGTTCCTCTGCAATTTTTTGGAATTGTTTGAGAATGATAAGTGTTAACTCTTCTCTAAATGTTTGGTAGAATTCACCTATGAAGCCATCTCGTCCTGGACTTTTGTTTGTTGGGAGGTTTTTTTTGTTTTTATTTTTGTTTTTTATTACTGACTCAATCTCAGTACTGGTACTTGGTCTCTTCCTATTTTCTATTCCTTGTTCAATCTTGGGGGAATGAACATTTCTAGGAATTTGTTTCCTCTAGATTATTTTATTGGAGTATAATTGTTCATAGTAATCTCTTATGATCCTTTGTATTTCTGTGGTGTTGGTTGTAACTTCTTTTTCATTTCTGATTTTATTGATTTAGGCCTCTTTCTTTTTTTCTTGATGAGTATGGCTAAAGGTTTACCAATTTCGTTTATCTTTCAAAAATCAGCTCTTAGTTTCATTGATCTTTTCTATCGTTTTTTAAGTCTCTTTCATTTATTTCTGTTCTGACCTTTATGATTTATTTCCTTCCACTAACCTTGGATTTTGTTTGTTCTTCTTTTTCTGTTTTCATTTGTCTCCAGGCATTTTTAAATTCTTCTTTGATTTCTTCAGTGACTCATTGGTTGTTTAGTAGCATATTGTTTAGCCTCCATGTATTTGTGTTTTTTTTTCCCTGTACTTAATTTCTACTCTCATAGCATTGTAGTCAGAAAAGGTGCGTGCTATGATTTCAATATTTTAAAATTTCCTGAGACTTTTGTGACCTAGCATGTGATCCAGTATGGAGAATGTTCCATGTGCACTTGAGAGAATGTTCATTTTGTTGCTTTTGGATGGAATGTCCTAATGGTCTAATGTGTCATTTAATGCCAGTGTTTCCTTATTGATTTTCTGTCTGGATGGTCTGTCCATTGATGTAGTGGGATGTTAAAGTCCCCGACTATTATTGTGTTGCTGTCAATTTCTCCCTTTATGTCTGTTAATATTTGCTTTATGCAATTAGTTCCTACTACATTGGGTGCATATATATTTACAATTGTTGTATATTCTTCTTGGATTGATCCCTTGATCATTATGTAGTGTCCTTCTTTGTCTCTTATTTCGGTCTTTGTTTTAAAGTCTATTTTGTCTGATTTAAAATAGACTTTGTTTTAAAGTGTATTTTATCTGATTGTATTGCTACCCTGGCTTTCTTTTCATTTACATTTGCATGTAATACCTTTTTTCATTCCCTCACTTTCAGTCTGTGTGTGTTTTTAGATTTGAAGTGAGTCTCTTGTTGGCAGCATATATATGTGTATTGTTTTTGTATCTGTTCAGCCACTCTGTGTGTTTTGATTGGAGCATTTAGTCCTTTTACATTTATAGTAATTATTGATAGGTATGTACTTATTGTCATTTTGTTAATCGTTTTTGCATTGTTTTGTAATTCTTTTTTGTTCCTATTTCTTCTTTTTCTCTTTTTCCTTATGATTTGATGACTATCTTTTTTTTTTTTTTTTTTTTTTTTGTGGTACGCAGACCTCTCACTGCTGTGGCCTCTCCCGTTGTGGAGCACAGGCTCTGGACGTGCAGGCTCAGTGGCCATGGCTCTCGGGCCCAGCCGCTTTGCGGCATGTGGGATCTTCCCGGACCGGGGCACGAACCTGTGTCCCCTGCATCGGCGGGCGGACTCTCAACCACTGTGCCACCAGGGAAGCCCTGATGACTATCTTTAGTGTTATGTTTGGATTCCTTTCTCTTTTATGTGTGTGTATCTATTATAGATTTTTGGTTTGTGGTTACCATGAAATTTATATATAACAATGTGTGTGTGTGTGTGTGTGTGTGTGTGTGTGTGTCTTTGTGTCTCTCTGTCTCTTTGTCTGTATCTCTGTTGCTCTCGTATATATATACGATTATTTTAGGTTGCTGATATCTTACATTCAAGGGATTTTTAACAGCCCTGCATTTTTACTCCATCCCCCATGTGTACTGTTTTTGAAATCATATTTTGCATCTCTTTGTTTCGTGTATCCATTAACTACTTGTTGTGAATGTAGATGATTTTGCTTCTTTGTCTTTTAAACTTTCTACTAGCTTTGTGTGTGGTTGATTTACTACTTTTATTGTATATTTGCCTTTATCAATAAGAGTTTTCCTTTTGTAATTTTCGTATTTCTAGTTGTGGCCTTTTCTTTTTTGCTTAGAGAAGTCCCTTTCACATTTCTTGTAAAGCTAGTTTGGTGGTGCTGAACTCTTTTAGCTTCTGCTTATCTGTAAAACTTTTGCTGCCTCCATCAAATCTGAATGAAAGCCTGCTAAGCAGAGTGTTTTTGGTTTTAGGTTCTTCCCTTCATCACTTTAAAGATATTGTGTCACTCCCTTCTGGCCTGCAGAGTTTCTGCCGAAAAGTCAGCTGATAGCCCAATGGGAGTTCCTTGTAGCTTTTCCCTTGCTGCTTTGAATATTCTCTCTTTATCTTTGATTTTTTGCCATTTTAATTACAGTATGTCTTATTGTGGTCTTTGGGTTGATCCTGTTTGGGACTCCCTATATGTCCTGGACCTGGATGTCTGTTTCCTTTCCCAGATTAGGGGAGCTTTCAGCTCTTGTGTCTTAAATATGTTCTCTGCCCCTTTCTCTTTTCTCCTCCTGGAACCCCTATAATATGAATGTTAGAACACTTCATGTTGTCCCAGAGGTCTCTTAAACTGTCCTCATTTCTTTATCTCCTTTTTCCTGTTCAGCCAGAGTGATTTTCGTAAGTCTTTTTTCCAGTTTGCTGATCCGTTCCTCTGTATCTTCTAATCTGCTGCTCATTCCTTCTAATGTACTTTTCATTTCACTTGTTGTGTTCTTTATGTCTGTTTGGTTCTTCTTTATATTGCCTAACTCTTTGTTCTCTCACTCTGTTCATCCTGTCTTCTCCCAAGTTCTTTAAACATCTTTATAGTCATTACCTTGTTCTTTTTATATGGTAGATTGATTATCTCCTCTTCACTTAGTTCTTCTTCTAGGGTTTTATCTTGTTCTTTTGTTTGGAGTATACTTCTCAGTTGCCTCATTTTGCCTAGTTTGCCGTTTTTATTTCTATGTATTTGGTAAGTTGGAGAAGTGGCCTTTTGTAGGGGAGGTCCCGTGCGTCCTATCAGTGCACTCCCCTCTGGTCACCAGAGATATATGCTGTAGGGGTGCCCCTTCCGTGGGCTGTGTGGATCCTTCTGTTGTGGTGGGCTGACTACTGTGGGTGGTCTGGTAGGCGTGACCCCCCCCAGTCCAGTTGGTTGCCAGGCCATGCCTTGTATGGAAGCTGCTGCCTGCTGACGGGCAGGGCTCAGTCACAAGATGGCTGGCAGCTGAGCCTGGGAGGGTCCTGGGTCTAGTGCTGGCCTGCTTGTGGGTGGGATGTGTTCGGGGTGGGTGGGTTGTGGGGTTGGAGGTCCTGGATCTAGTGCTGGCCTGCCAGTGGGTGTGGCTGGCTCTTAACACCCCAGAAGAACTGGCTAACTTCAGGTTCTGGGGTGTCTTAAAGCTGGTTTTGGCCTGCTGGTGGTGAGTGGGGCTGGATCCTCGGATGGTTGGCTGAGGGGTTCAGGGTATCTTGGAGCTGATGTCAGCCTGCTGGTAGGTGGGGCCAGGGATCAAGGTGTCCCAGAGCTAGAGCTGGTCCTCTGGTGGTCAGAGCCAAGTCCGGAGGTCTCTGGCTACAGGGCCTTGGGGGTCCCAGGGCTGATGTTGGCCCATTGGTGGGCAGGGCTTGTGGGCAGGGCTGGTTCCTGACACATCAGGCTGTGGAGCCCAGAGTGTCCCAAAACTTGCGTTGGTCCCCTGATGGGTTTGGCCAGCTCCGTGGGTGGCTGGCTTGCGGGGCCCAAGGTGCCAATCTGCTAGTGAGTGGGCTGGGTTCCGATATGGTGGGCGTTAGGACTGTGGTGGTCCTGGGGCTGGTGGGTGATGCCAGATTGGGGCTAGTGCTGGCCCACTGGTGAGTGGCACCAGGTCCTGGGGTCTCTGGCCGCAGAGTCCAGGGGTGCTGGAGCTGGTGTGGGCTGGCTGGTGTGCAGGACTGAAGCCCAGAGGGTCCCAAGGCTACTGCCGGCTCACTGGTGGGCAGAAAGGTCTTGGAGGCTCAGGCTGCAGAACCCTGGGTGTCCTGGGGCATGTGCTAGTGCACTGGTGTGTGGGGCTGGGTCCTAGGACCCTTGTGGGGTGGGGCTGGGTCCTGGGGCAGGTATAGTCTCAGGAGGTCTTACGGCAGCCAGCCTGCTGGTGGGTGGGACCGTGTCCCTGTTCACCTGGTTGCTTCGCTTGGCCTGAAGTGTCCCAGTACTGATGCCAGCAGGTTGGTGGGGAGGGCCAGGTCGTGGCACTAATAAGCTAGAGGGAGGATTCCATAATGGCGCTTGCCAGTTCTAGTGTTCTCGTGATAGAAGGAGCTCCCAAGGTGGGCTGCCGCCAGCGTCTCTGCCCCCAGCGTGAGCTCCAGTCACCTCCTGCCTCTCCGGGAGGCTCTCTAAGATCAGCAGGTGGGTCTGGCCCAGGCTCCTTTCAAATTACTGCTTCTGCCGTGGGGTCCTGGAGTGTGTGAAGTTTTGTGAACATCCTTTAAGAGAGGAGTCTGTGTTTCCCACAGCCCTCTGGCTCCCCTTGGCCTTCAAAGCCAGACATTCTGGGGGCCTGTCTTCCCAGGGCAGGACCCCCAGACTGGGGAGCCTGATGTGGGGCTCGGACCCCTCACTCCTCGTGCAGAACCTCTGCAGTTGTCATTTTCCTCCTGGGGCGGGGGGTGGTGGATTGGACTCCGTGGGGTCTCGGCCCCTCCTGCCCGTGTCATTGTGGTTCCTTCTTTATATCTTTAATTGCTGATGATCTTTTCTGCTAGGTTCTGGTCTTTCTCATCAGTGGTTGCTCTGTGAATTGTAATGTTGGAGTGCTCCTGGGAGGAGGTGAACTCAGGGGCTTCCTACTCTGTCATCTTGGCCACGTCCTCTGACAGTCTAACTCTCAGGAAATGAAAAGCCAATTGGATATAACAGCTCCCCCTCCTTTATCATTGGTTTTGGTAATGAGAATATCTTTATATATCATATAATAATTTTGATCAGTTGTATAAAATTTAGGGATCTGTGTGAGGATCATGTAGAGGCATATGTGCTGGATTCTTTCTTGCCGTTTTTAGGCTCTGCATTAACACGTTATATTTCACCATCAGTGTTCCTTACGTTTCCATCTTTATTTGAAGATTGGTTGTGGGTAAAGAATAAATAATATTTAAGAATGAAAATGAAAACAATGTAAAATGGCTAAAACTACTAGGTGATAAATGGCTGGGAGACCAGGCGTGAGCGCGTTCCTCTGATCACCACGTGAAGTGTTCTTGGAAGCTCTCACGCTGCTCATTAATAAACAGAAAATGTCTAAATAATTATTGTATGTACTGCTTTTTTACAAATGGAAATTGGAACAGATGCCATCACTGCTTTTTTTTGACGTGAATGAGCTTCTGGAGGTCATAGGGTTTTGTAAACCAGTGAGAGGAGAATTCCACTTTAGTTGATAGTATTTTATTAAAGTCCTAGGAAATAAATCATAATACTTTGTAAACTGGGAGGCTCAAGTCTGCATTGTCCTCTACTGTGTTACCCAAGAGTTACACATCAGGGGTAAAGTTTAGGCTTGAAATCAGGCCGCTCTGAGTTGGAGTCTGGATCCTTCTCTCGTTAGCTGTGCGACTTTACACATGTTTCTCAAGTCCTCTGAGCTATGCTCAGCTTACGCAAAGAAGAAGGACAGACCCAGTAACCACCTAATGGGGTTATTGTCAGGACTTAGCATCCATTAAACAAATGCTTATTAAGCTACTGCTGTGTGCCAGGCACAGTCTCGGGACTAAGGGAACAATGGTGAGCAGGACGGAAAAAGTCTGCCCTCATGAAGCTTATATTCTAGCAGTGGAGATGGATAAAAACACAAATTTAGAAAAGATGTTAGGTAACGTTAAGTGTTACGAATAAAAGTGAAGCAAGAGGAGAGGTTAGGCGCCCTTTGGGATGGGGTGAACCCAGGAGGCCTTTCTGAGGAGGTGACGCTGGAGCAGAAACTGACGAAGTGAGGACATGAATGTGAAAGTGTGAGGACGGGGTTCCAGGCAGAGGGCACAGCCACAGCAAAGGCCCTGAGGTGCAAGCAGATGGGGTGTGTTTGAGTGACAGTAAGATCCATGAGCTGGAACCAAGCCACAGAGGGGGACAGCAGGAGAAAACGAAGCAGGATTTGTTTCAAGGCGGTCAGGGGTTTGAGGCCAGAACAAATAGGACCTTGTAGGTCATGAAAACAATTTGGGGTTTCATTGTACATGTGATATAAAGTCCTAAAACCGTCTCAAGAAGAGGAATGAACAAATCCGACAGATTTCTAAAAGAATACTTCTGCCTTCTGTGTAGCAAAGAGATTTCAGGGGCATGGGTGGAAGTGACCCGGGTGAGGGATGACAGTGGTTGGTCCAGGGTGTGAGTGATGGAGAGGGGGAGGCATGGTTGGATTTGGTGCATTTTTGAAAGTAGCGTCTATAGGATTGGATGTGGATCGTGATAAACAGACTCAACAACGATTACTTCCGTGTCTTTGTCCAGAGCACCTGGATTGGGGTTCTGCACACTTAAATTCGGAAGATGGGGGAGGGCAATTTAAGTGTGTCAGGGGTGGCAGAGAAACCCAGAGTTCCACCTTGGCATCATTGACCTCGAGACTCCTACTAGCCATCCATTGGGAAATGCCAAGTAGGCTGGAATCGTGAGATTGGAAACCAACAACCTGGAAAAACACAAATACTGTTAACTCTTATAAGATTTTCTTCTTTGCTTTGCGGTGTGGTGTGGTAGTTAAGAGCGGGGGCTTTTGGACTTTAACAGATGAGAGTTTTTGGATTGTCTGCAACCTAATGACTTCACCGAGGTATTTCATCTTTACGTTTGCATTTGCTCATTTATTAGATGGAGGTATAATGCCTGTTTCTAGGACTGCCATGTAGCCTTGTGAATTTCGTGCCTTGTCCATGGGTCCCTGGCTGAGGGGGCTTGTGGAGCCTGAAATTCCGACCACGCTCTGCTACCCAAGCCTCATACCTCTGTGCAGGGCCGTGCATTCCCAGAGGAAGGAACCTTTTCATTCATCCAAGGACTCCATTTGCTTGCCAAGCCCTGTATCCTTTCACAGGATTCTTGAGAGGATCATTAGAGATAATGCACGCAAAACATTAGGTAGAGCCCCTGGGACGAAGCTATTTTATTTTATTTTATTTTGGGATGGGGAGGCATGGCTGCTAACCTAGGTCCACCCACCCACTGAAGGAAACACACAAAGCAGTAGAAAGACTCGGGTCAAAACATGCCTTTAGTGTTTCTCTTGGATTCTGAAGACGATCCTGCCGAGGCTGTGGTTTCTGGAAGCTTGATTTCTTCCTGCCTTGTTTCTCTTGCTTTAACTGACTTTCTCAGCTTTGACTTCTCATCTGCCTGGCTCTTCCACCTGCCACTTGCACCTCCCTTCTCTAGTTGTCCCCGGACTGGATGCCCCGCACATCTGGCCCCTGGCCCTCGTAGGTCTTTGGTCCTGTTTACCCCTCTGAACACATCTGCTACGTGCAGGGCCTGGGATGGACCACGTCAGCCCTGCCGATCCTGGCTCCTGGTCCTGCATCCCATCAGCCTGGCCCCACAGGTCCTCTTGCTTCGTAGACTGTTCTTTATTTGGAAGCCTTTTAAACGAGAGGACTTGGCGGGGGAGAGGGAGGCACTTGACAGCAGTCTCATAGAAGAGTGTTCAAGACTTAGGCTGCTCTGATGCCCAGGAGTACTTTTTTCCCTCTGGAACTTCGGAGCAGCCCCCACCCCGTTCGCTAGCATCTGTGTTGTCTCCTAATGTTAGGACTCGAGCTAAGCCTGATTTTCACAGCCCTGCCAGTCTGAGCCCAGCCCCTTTTCACTGTACTTTCTGAATTTGCCCCATATTAGCAAAATTTTCTTGCCAGAAGGGGGCCTTCTCTTGGCCTCCCTGGGACGGCTAAGAACTCAGAGTCTCCTGGCCTCGGATGGTTGATCAGACGAGCCAGTGGCTGTGTCTCCTGGCTTGAGCCCCGCAGACGCAGATGTAGCCCGGTTCCTGCTGTCAGCTCTGGCAGAGGGGTGACAATCCAGCTGTTCTTCTCAACCACACACAGGGCTGGGTTCGGGCCCTGGATTGTCAGGCCAATGATGAGGAGGCAGGTTGAGGGAGAGTCCTGGGGAAGCTGCCATCCTGTGACTGCGGCATGGGGATCCTTTCTCACGGGCACGTCTGTACTGACTGCAGAGAAGGACCACGTGCTGCAGGTCCTGGGATGGTGGGTCCTGGGGAAAGAAAGTGATCGACACCATTCTTTAGCAAATATATCTGCCCCCAGAGTGTGGAAATCCCTTCGATATAGATTCTCTTCTTGGGTTTCTTTTCCAGCAGCCTTTCTGCCACCCCGTCTCCCAGCCCTGGGGCAGGTAAGGGGGAGGCACGGACTCTCTAGGAATGGGGTGGGAGTGGGGCTGGAGGGGATAAGACACGGGGGAAGTCCCATCATCCAGGAAGGGAAAATACGCTTTTCCAATGAGGGGAGGTTGTTATAAGGAGAGAAGAACAATCGCACAGAAGGGTAGGAGTCAAGAGGTCATTATTCTGGCCCCTCCCTGTCTTGGGGTCAAACGCTCCGGATTAGGAGTGGGGGTAGAGGCGAGAATAATTCGGGTGAATCCTAGCGCTCAGTGTTTTCACCTCACCTTAGGGCGTAGCCTTAGGAAACAGGTCCTATAGAGTAGCCCAGAGCCCAGCCTCACGCCAGCGCATCCTCTGCTGCCCGGGGCAGCTGACTGGGCACAGCCGAGGGAGGCGTCCAGGTACGTGGGCCTGAAATAGCGCCCCCTACAGCCCACAGCCCGCAGATAGGGCCTGGAGGATCCAGAGGTCCTCATGGACCGGCAGACCTGACGAGGCGCAGGGGCTGGGACCGGGAAGACGCAGCTCGAGCCGTAGGTGTCCGCTGGATGCCCCCGTAGGGCCCTGCCGGCCCGGGGGCCCGCCCAGCCCAGCTCGGCTCTGAGCGGCAGAGACCAGCGCGGGGCTCCAAGGTCGAGCCCAGGACATTCCAGGGGACAGCCTTCCCCAGAAGCTGCCTCCCTGCCCTCGTGGTAAGGTTGCACACACGTCCCCCTCGCCTAGGTGCTGCCTTATAAGGGGGCTGGTGGGGGAGACTCATTGTGCTAGAAGAGACCGTTCTGATGGGAGCTTGGACTTTGAATTGAGTGAATATGTGAGCCAAAGAGACTTTTAAAAAATCTGAAAAGACCCAGTCACCTTGAACCGTTTTGCACGCCTGAATCCAGCCTTAATCCTAACACTAATTTTTAACTCACCTGGTAAGGTTTGGTGTGAGCATTAAATGAGATACAGTGTATAAAGCACTTAATTCAGGGCTTGGCCCGTGGTCCCTGCTGAGTGAATGTCCCGTCCCTCCCTTGCTCTCCAGTCTTGACCCCTCATCAACCATAGTCCACTCACGTTATCTCCAGGCCGCCGAGGATACAGGTAACTCAGAAGGCAAAGCTGTGCTGGCCCATCTCACGTTTCACCAGGGAGAGGCCTTCACTGGCTGCTTGGCTTCTGGAGCTGGAAACTTCCGGGCTGACTTCCAGAGAACCAGCCTTTATGAACTTTAATTAAAGGCTCAGAAAAATCTCTGCGGCGTCCCTGCGCCTGCCCACAGTCCTGTTACGGGCACCTGAATCTGTGTGCCTGTCATCCATCCCCTGAGGGGCTGGAAAGCCTGACAGCTTTTGTTAGAGCAGGAAGGAGGGTGCCCCACCTGCCACCGCGTCACGTGATGTGGGCTTGGGGGTGTTGAGAGCAGCAGTTACCCCTCTGGCTGGCATGGCTACCCCCCTTCCCCCTCCCATACCCATTCCTGCTCCACTCTGGTCTCCTGAGGATGGGGCGGGCGTCACTTGGCCTCCGTCACCGCCTTGGTTTCAGGGCTGGCCGCCTTGGTCTGGAAGACTTGTCTTTGGTTGGCCTTCTGAGCTGCCTTCAGATAAAAACTCCCCTTTCAGGGCTGCTGACAGTCTGAGCCTGAATGATATGCACGCCTGGCATGGATTACGTGCTGTCTGGCTTGAGGGCAAGGGAATGGGTAAGATGCCCTCCGGGCAGTCTTTTGGCCTGCAGATTATAGGACATGTGGTGTCTCCTTAAACCATTTTAAAATCAAAATATAAGGTACATATAGAAAGGTAATGTGCAAAAAATATACAACTCACTGAGTTTTTGAGAACTGAACACAACCTTACACCCATTACCCAGATCAAGGAAGAACATTGTTAACGCCCGAGGTCCCCCACCCTCATCCCGTTCCCTTGTAGTCGCTGCCTTCCTTGGGCTAACGACCGTGTGTATTTAACACAGTTATTTTGTGTTAGAACTTTATAGAAATAGAATCGTACTGTACAACAGTTCTTCTGTGCCTGGCTCCTTTTGTTCAGACGATGGGTGTGAGGCTTGTCCGTATTGTTGTGTGTTTTTGTGTTTTGTTCATTCTCCTTGCTGTATAACATTCTGCTGGGCAAGCGTATCAGAACGTATTCATGCATTCTGTTGCTTACGGCCGTCTGGGTAGCCCCCGGTTTGCGGGGTATTACGAACAGTGCTGCCGTGAACTTTCTTGGTGTGTCTTTCAGCTCACAGATTCCCATCTGTGTTGGGCAGGTACTGAGGAGCAGAGCTGTAGGGCCACAGGGGATGGCCGTGCTCAGCTCTGGCAGACACTGCCAAGCCACCTGCCAGAGAGGCTCCACCTGTGCACATCCCACCAGCACCATGTGAGCGTCTGGAAAAACGTGGAGGAATTCCAACACCGGTGTTTTCCCTCTTTTTTGTTCTTGCCCTTCCCACGAGTGGGCAGAGGTATTGCATTGCGATTTCATCTGCATTTCCCTGATCTGATGCTTAGGGAAGCTAAACACCTTTTCATATGCTTATTGGTCACTTGGGTACCTTTTCTTAACCAAGTATTCCTTCAAGTCTTTTGCCCATTTTTCTGTCGGATTGTCTGCCTAATTCTTATTGAGCTTTGGAAGTTTTTCACGTTTTCCAGATCCAAGTCCATTGTGGGACGTATGTATGTCAATATTTTTCCCATTCTGTGTTTTGTTTATTCACTCACTCACTGGTGTCTTTTGATGAACAGAGGTTCTTCATTTTAATGTAGTAGTGCACGTCGATTTTTAGCGTAATATCCTGTACAACAGTTAATGTTTATTGCTTGCTGACTTGTGTCCTCGTATACCTTGCTCATTTCACTTTCACATTGACATATTTTTCAAATGGGAAAAATGACGCTTCGAGAAGCTAAGAGACTTCCCCAAGTTAGGAAACAGCAGAGGCCAGGTTCTTGTCCAGCCCTGCCCACTCCAGAGCCTGTGTCCTGTGATCTCTGCTGTTCCACAGAAGGTACCAGCTAATATCCACTGTTCGATCCTCCAGCGCCTTTCGTTTGGGTTGTACATTGTTTTTCAGTTAAATCAGTTGCCAACATTTAACAATTAGGAGAAATACAGTTTTCCAGCTTTTTTTTTTTTTTCCAGAAATTTGTAAGATCTGGTAATACTGGTCTCATCTTCCCACATGTCACCCTGGGCTGCTGGAGATGAGTACCTACTGCTCCCCATAGATGGACATGAGCCCTCTAGTTTTTCGCTGGAGATGCTTTGGTTGGTCCTGCCTGGCCTGCTTCAATCATTCATGTTTCCTGCCTGGCTCCTGGGGGCATCTGAGTTTTCAGCCCTGCTGTCCTGTTTCCCTTAAGTGACATAACTGGCTTTTCATCCTTCTCTGTTTCATCTGTTCTTACCTTCATGCATTCTGACCTTCCTGTCTCCCTTTCCGAGGTATCTAGGCTCTGTGCTTAGGCTCTCTGTCCCTCTCTCCAGCCAGTAGTGTTTTTATGGGTAAACAGAGTAGTCTGCTGCCTATGTGGGGCAGTTAGAAGAACACCTCAAAATATTCTACCCCTTCCTTTAAGAGGTGAAGGCGTTGTATCTCCGTAAAGCTTGGAATGCAAACATTTTCCTGGAAGAAGTGATAAAGTATCCCAGTAGGATTTAATTTATCAGATCGGCTCCTTAAGCAAAAGCCTAAGAGGCAATGGTAGAGAAGATTTGTAGACAGTACAGGCTAGGAGAGTGGTCAGGGAAATCTTACGTCTCTGAGTGGCTGGATGCCTCAGATGGGATGCTGCGATGGGAAAGCTTCAGAGCTGGAAAAAAGCGTGAAGACGTTGCTGGGGATGGGGGATGGATGGGTAGCTAGGTGTAGTTCTTTTAGAACTTAGCAAATTTGCCCTGGGCATGTCTCCTGCTCATCCATTTCCTTTCCTTCTCGAAATTCCTCCTAGAAGTCAGTATAAGGTGGACATTAAGAGCTGGAATCTCAAGTTAGGCTCACTGAATTTGAATCTTGTCTTTGCTTCTTACTGGCTGTGTGACCTTGGGTCAGTCAACTTTTTGTACTTCAGTTTCCTCATCTATAATTTGAGGATAATAACATACTACCTCTGAGGGTTGTGAGGACTAAAAAATAAGAATATTTGTAATCTTCTTAGAATGGAGCTTGGCAAATAATTAGCCCCCGATAAACATCAGTCCCCGTTGCTGCTGTTGTTCCGTTGGCGCAAGCACCAGACACAGAGGGGTCAGGTCAAGAGGTCACATTCTTGCTCCGTCAGGCGCTGGCCTCGTGACCTTAGACAAGTCTGTGTGTCCAGGGAGTGTCAGTGTTCTCACCTGGAAAAGATGTTGGGAGAATGAAAAATGAGGTGAAACAAGACAATCGGGATGAAAGCACCAGGGAATTTGTGTTCATTATGTCTCATCTGTCTCCTCCCTTCTCTCTTCCCCTCTCTTCTGCTGGAGATGGGTAATGGACTAGTGGAGAAGGTGAGGCGAACACCCTTGAAAAAACAACTAGTATTGTCACATTCACTAACACGGAAGAAAAGGACTGTAGTGGTGTCTCTTTTTTTCCCCCCAAGATTGGTAATTTGTGTTTTATCCTTTATTTTCTTGACCAGTCTGACTAAATATTTATCAATTTCATTGATCCTTTCAAACAACCAGCTCTTGGTTTCATTGATTTTTCTCTTTTCAGTTTCATTTATTTCTGTTCCCCCCTTTATTATTGCCTTCCTTCTGTTTGCTTTGGATTTAATTTCTTCTTTTTCTACTTAAAGTGCAAGCTTAGATGATTGATTTAAAGCTTTCTTTTTTAGAATGAATATATGTATAACTGAATTACTTTGCCGCACACCTGAAAGTAACACAACATTGTAAATCAACTATACTTCAATAAAAGAAATTCTAGATGAACTTAAAAAGAAAACTTTCTTATTTTAATACCAAGTATTCAATGCTATAAATTTCTCTCTATCACTGGCATTCTAAGTATAATGGCATTCCATGAATTTTCATATGTGTGTTTTTATTTTCCTCAGTCAAAAATATTTTCTAATTTTCTTTGTGATTTCTTCTTTGACCCATGGGTTATGTAGAAGGATATTGTTTAATTTCCAAATATTTGGGTATTTTTCCAGACAGCTTTCTGCTGTTGATTTCTAGTTTAATTCAGTTGTGGTCACGGTACAACATTTTTATTATTTCAATTATTTTAAATTTATTAGATTTCCTTAATGATTCACAATATGGTCTATCTTAGTGAATGTGTGTTGCAAAGAACGTATTTTCTGTTGTTGTTTGGTGGAGTGTTGTATAAATGTCAACTCAGTCAAGTTGGTTTGAAGTGTCTTCTGTATCCCTACTGCTTTTTTGTACTTGGTCTGTCAACTACTGAAGGGAAGTGTTGAAATCTCTAATTTATACTGGAGGATTTGTGTGTTTATCCTTTTAGTTCTGTCCGTTTTTATTGCATGCATTTTGATCTATGCATTTGACACACGTATTTTACTGTATGTGTTTTGGATTATTAGGCCTTCTTAATGAAGTGACCATTTTATCATTGTTTGCTGTCCCTTTTTATATCTGGTAATGTTCTTTGTTCTGAAGATTATTTTGTTTGTATCAGCTTCTTTTGATTAGTGTTGGCATGGTATATCTTTTTCCAGTCCTTTACATTTTTTCTATATATGCCTTTATATTTTAAGTGGGTTTCTTGTACATTTATATTTAATGTAATCATTAACGTATTTGCTTTTTTTTTTTTTTTTTTGCGGTACGCTGGCCTCTCACTGCTGTGGCCTCTCCCGCCGCGGAGCACAGGCTCCAGACGCGCAGGCTCAGCGGCCATGGCTCACGGGCCCAGCCGCTCCGCGGCACGTGGGATCTTCCCGGACCGGGGCACGAACCCGTGTCCCCTGCATCGGCAGGCGGCCTCTCAACTACTGCGCCACCAGGGAAGCCCTCACGAAAAGTTTTGATTTAACAGATTTTTGTTGTTAGGGTGGAAGCTACATTTCCTGGCAGTGTCTTTATCCTAAGTGGAAGCAGCATTCTGGTGGTGGATACATAGATTTTATTTGTTCCTCTTATTCTCTAGTCCTTCCGTCAATGGGTGGGCTGTTCCCTCCTGTGGTTTATATCGGAGGCTCGTGAGAAATAGAATATACGTCTCCTCTGTGGGTTGTATTTTCTCGTCAGGCATCCATAATCAATATTCATCTAAGGGAAAAGGAAAACCCCGTTTTAGAGGCTTTATGTGGTCATTTACTAACTTTATGAAGTGGGGAACAAAAAGATACGGGTTCGTACCTTTTCTTTTTAAAAGAAATCATTTTTTATTTTAGAAGTAATTCATGAACAAAATAGAGTTAAAAAATGCAGAAAGATAAACAAAAATAAAGAAATAAAAACCACCCATAATCCCATCAGCTAAAGAAACCATGGCTCACATTTTATCGAATTTCTTCTAGTCATTTTTCTATGAGTGCATCTTTGTTCGTCCGTATATATCAGTATACATGCCCCCAAATTTGTGTGTTTTGTGTAAATAAGCTAGTTTCAAAAAGGTGTGTTTTTCTGTGGGTTGAGTACTGTGGCACTCATGAAATGCCGATATGTTCTTCATGTTTGTCTGGTAAAGATGCCAAAACGTGTGGCATTTTTTTCAGCTTGCTGTTAGTGCTGGATTCCTTCCTGCAGCTACTTTACACGAACAGCCAGGACAGGTGTGTATATGTGATTCTAATGGAATGTGATTCATTTCAGAAAAGACCAGTTGTTGATTCCTTGTGCTGCGGTCCCCTGTTCCCCGTGTAACTTCTGTCCCTTTCCATTTCTTTCAACCCATTCTCAGGTTTAGAGCAAACAGAAAGAAGGAAGCTCTATGGTCTTCTCAGTATGTTTTGTTTTCTTCCTTTTCCAGAAAGTATTTTGGAGAAAAAATTGGACTGTACTTTGCCTGGCTGGGATTATATACATCCTTCCTCATCCCATCATCCGTCATCGGGGTCATCGTGTTTCTTTATGGATGTGCAACGATCGAAGAAGATATTCCCAGGTGAGTTGATTTTAATGGAAAAGGCTCAGTTCTCACGTGTCAGTCGTTTGGAGTTTCACCCCAGTTGCACGTACATTGTACATTTCAGACGCCTCCTTCCAAAGCCTCACCCTTTGTCCTTCTCCTTCCCGCTTTCCTTACCACGCAGCAGGTCACTTGTCACTTCCCTCTTGAGAGGTCTGGGAGCAGCAGATTCTGGGAACAGCTCAGAGCCACGCTGGGTGTGGCCACTTCCTTTCCTGGTCAAGCTCTTCTCCAGGACCAGCGTCTGATTGGGCAGGGTCTGAAAACTGATGAAAAAGAAATCATGCCTGAGAAAAGCTTTTTTTTTCCCCTCAATTTCATGACTTTTTCCCTTTGGTTTCCCAGATGACCCAAGGCAGGAAGTGTTGAGTGGTATTGGACAGAGATGGCATCTATGTGGTCAAACGCTGCTGGGATAAAAAGCTGTGAGGCTGTGTGCAGAAGCAGGCAGCTCTGGAGCTGAGGAAGCCTCAGCTCTGCCTCAGGAGGTCAGAGACTGCAGGAGGTGACAGGCCCTGTAGCGGGACTCTTGGCGATCCAAGACATGGAACAAAGGTTGATCCTGATGGAGAACAGAGATCCTACAAGAAAATAGGGACTTAAAAAGAGCATCCTTTAGGGCTGAATGTGTTACATAGTAGCTACGTGACTGGGTACCTCACTCCCTGACTCTTGGTTTCCTTGGCTGTGAAATGGTCATAATAACGCCTACTTCATGGTGGTGTTGTGAGGACTAAAGTAGACAGCGTCTGGCAGACGGCAAAGTATTCATAAATTATTGTTGAATCAATCAATATATGTGGAAATAGAGTTTGAGACGCTTAACCAATATTTAGAATTTAAATCTCTTGCCATCTCCAGAACTGGCTTTGCAAACGGAAGCATTCTTTACGCATTTTACTTTTTTTTTTTTTTTTTTTTTTTTGGCCATGCCTCGAGCCATGCGGGATCTTAGTTCCCCGACCAGGGACTGAACCCGGGCCGTCTGCAGTGGAAGCGGGGAGTCTTAACCACTGGACTGCCAGGGAATTCCCTCATTTGTGTATTTTAATACTCTTTCAGTTGCAAGTGATAGAAATGCATGTGAACTAACGTACGCAGATAAAGGGAATTTATCCTCAGGGTTTCGGGGGGCCCTCAGGGGACCCAGTGGCAGGCACGTGGCTAGCCCAAGGGACTATGGAAATAGGGACTCCTTCTGTTTACTGCCCGTCTCTGATTATTTCTAGTATTTATTTGTTTCACTGCGGAGTTTCTCCATTGGATGTAAACACTGCTGCTTGTAGCTCACGGGTGTCATACCTGAGAGCTTTATACTCGACTGGTCCCAAGTGAAGAAGTCCTGTTGACTCCTTTTGGCTTAGGTAGAGGCTCTGGGTCAACCAGTTGTGGCTTGGGGGCAGTAGCCCGGGGAATGGGGACACTAGGCAGCCTGTGGGTGTCCACGACAGTTGGGGTTAGGGATGGGGGAAGTCGGGGCCACCCTGAAGAAATGGGCAAGAGCTGTGCTCTTTGAGGAAAGCGTATCCACCAGTGGCAGGAACCCGGTGATCTTCCATTATGTCACTCTATAGAAAAGCTCTTGCAGATTAGGGATACTGGAGATGGCCGTGTCAGTAGTTAGAATAAAGCTCAATGCCTTGGTATCAGAGACAAGGGTTTGGATATGTTTGTGTATAAAAACTGTGGTGTCATCCGTTCAGGGTTCGGGACTGGCATTCTGTGAGCTTTGTCACAGGACCTATGTCTTCCGGGCTCTGCCTTGTGTGGCACGAGGGAAGAACGAGTACTTACCAAATTCCTGGTCTTAGTTGTACCAGGCATGGTGCTAGGTGGTTTCTGTGTTTTGTTTCTTTGATCCTGTAGAGATCAGTGTTGTCAATAGGTATTCTCACCTCAGAGAGATGGAGACATGGATGCTACCTGAGGTCGCTTGTCCAACTTCGGCAATTAATAATTGTCAGGGTTGGGATTTGAGTTCCACCTGCTCCAAGGTCTTTGCTTTTTCCAGTAAGCGGTGCAGTTTTCCTGAGGGCTCTTACCCTCCTCTGCAGCCCAGTTGCTCCAACTGGCCCCAGCTGGTTCAGTCTCAGAAAAAAACCCGGCTCAGTTGCCCGGTTGTGATCCCTGGGGAGCTGGGCCTCAGGTTGATCCAAGCTGAGGACTCCATACCATGCACCTCGAGCCAACTCAGTGCAGCGGGTAGGGCATCTGTGTGCTGGTTTACGTCAGGACTTAGAACTTGTGCCCTGGTTCTCCACACGGGAATGCATGTGACGGTGACCACTGCGGCTGGAAATGACCATGGTCTACACAAGCTGCAAAGCCATTTATTTATGCACATGCATGGACACTCATGTGCGTGCGGGTTTAGACGCGTGTAAAACGTGATCATTATCATTGCAGACATCCTCGAGTGTGTGACGTTTTACGAACTGTGGATAGCAGCCCATTAGTGGATTCTAGAATCAATGTAATCGTTACCTTTTAAATGAACTAGAATAAGGTAGGACAGAGTAGAATGAAACATAGTATTAGTAGTCATCACGAGAAGGAAGTATCAGAATTGTTTCATGACAGTTATTTTAGTGATACAAGTGTTTTTGTGGGGAGCGGGTACGTATATACTCGCATACTGGAATCTGTGGTAAATTTTTTTTAAACTGTTTTTTTAACTTTCTATAACAAAAGAGTTTGAAATTGGCTGTTATAAAACTTGAAAGTTTGGTTGCCAGTTTTTCAGAGTGGGGGGGGGCAAGTCAAGAAGGTGGAAATAGAAAAAGTTAAGTACACTATAAAGATGTTTTGGAGAACTGCTCCTTAATCACGACTGTATGTCTATCAAAAGCCCGAGCTCTGCACCCGGCAAAAGCTCACAAACTCCCAGTCCTCATTAACAGAGGAATAGCCTCTACGTCCCAATACTGAATGCAAACGAATTCGTACTCTTCTAGGGTCCGTGTCTACCAGCCACTCCTAAGCGTGATTAAAAACTTGCACTCTTCCTGGGATTATTATAAAGGTTTCTGATTTCGGCATTAAGCCTGGAATTTAGTATCTGTGTATCACTTTTAAAAAAGCTTTATTTTGAAAACAGTATAGATTCACAGGAAGTGGTAAAGATAGTGCAGAGGGCCCAGGGCACCCTTCATCCAGTTACCGCCAGTGATTATGTCTTATGTAACTACAGTACAGTATCAAAACCAGAAAATTTACATCACGTGGAACTTTAAATGGTACCTTTTATCGCCAAGAACTTTGATATGTGAGACACAAGCGTCACTTGTAAATAATAATTCCATATGTGCACGATATATCTATAGAACCTTCCTTGACTTGGCAAGGGGTTGGTTGCATTTGTTCTCCATTTGCTTACACGCCTAGGAAAGACTGGAGCATTTTTTTAAAGCTAATTAATCTAAACCATATTTTCAAAAATTGGTTAGTTTAGACCTGAGACCTTAATAGCAGATGTTCTGTCTGAATTTCCTGAATAATTGCCTCCCTTTGTGGCTAGTACAGCTCTGTGTCGCCTGACCTGTGAGCATTGGGTCACTCATTGAGGACGCCACCCACTCTGGGGTCTTGGTTCACCTGATGGTCAGCCCATTCATCAACCTTCTTCTGCTTCGTAGAGAAAATGATAGATTGAAGAAATACACCATTGCGTTTATAGCCACTGTTACTTCGAACTAGGAATCTGTGGTGAATGCAGCTAGTGAATGCCCCAGACCTGACTTCAGTTCTAGGGGAGGTTCCCCCATCTTTCAGCTTGTCTAGAGGCAGCCTCTTTCAGAGACTACAGAGTCCTTTTAATGTCATCCTAAGGCAGAATTTCTCCAGAATTCTGTTCAAATTGCTTGCATCAAAAAACCCAAAAGATGAAACAAAAAACCCCAACCCAATACACATAGAGCATTCTGACTTCAAACTTAAAAGATGTGATGAGTATCCATGTACCATGGCTGCCATTTTGTACAAATGATTGGCAGTTGACTGTGTTCTAATTTTAAAACCAGTAATGTACACAGCCCGTAAGTTTCAAAGTGTGCCAAGTTGGTGGCTAATACTTTTTTACTCCTGACCTTTTAGCATTGACTAGTTTTTTTTTTTTGGCTTTTTTGCTGTACGCGGGCCTCTCACTGTTGTGGCCTCCCCCGTTGCGGAGCACAGGCTCCGGACGCGCAGGCTCAGCGGCCATGGCTCACGGGCCCAGCCGCTCCGCGGCACGTGGGATCTTCCCGGACCGGGGCACGAACCCGTGTCCCCTGCATCGGCAGGCGGACTCTCAACCACTGCGCCACCGGGGAAGCCCAGCATTAACTAGTTTTGATTGAGATTAGGTGTTCTAGGATTCTACACCCTTATATGTGTAAAAAAAAAAAAACCCTCTGCAGCAAAGATATGAGAAGGACTCATGTCTTCTCAGAAATGGCTTAGAAGCAAAGCTCTTTACTAGACTTTGTGCAGACCCACTGTTTTCCACGTGAGTCTGTTTTCTAAGAGGTGCTCTCCTCTCCAAAAGCAGCAACTCCTCCACCAGGCAGCCAACATGTGTCTGACCCAGAAGACTTAAAATGAACCTTACTCTCTGGTTACCAACAAGCGCACGCCCAGGCGAAGCTAGCACGGCTGAACTTATTATTAAGAAATTACGATTTAATATTGTCTATGTGAGCGAGTCGCCGCTCTTGACACTTGCCAATGGAAAGTCAGTGGAGGAACTGGGATTTATCCCCGGAGACGTAGAGTTTCCATTCTCTCACACAGAAGGCCTTCCCTGCCGTGGCTCATTAAAAACAAGCCTGAAAGCTGGGACTTGACAGACAGTGACAGCCCTCGGTGGAACCTTCCGACTGCTTAGCGATGGGGAGCTGGACGCAGGCATCCTGCCGGCTTCTGGTTTCATCTAATCCCGGGCTTCAGCATCCAGGTACCAGCTCCCTCCGCCGGCAGCGGCCTCCGACTGTACCGTGCTCGGTAGCGCCCTCTGCTGCCTGTTTCCGGAGGAAACCCAGCTGTGGTTTCAGCCTGGCGTCCCCTGCGGCCCCATCACCGTGGCTCCAGCTGCTCTGTGAGAACAGCCAGTGCTTCATTTTCATGAAATTGCCAGTTCTCCACCCTTTTTCCCAAAACCATGAGCTTAGCCATGTACCCATCCCCCGGGGGGAATATGACACACCAGAGTGATGAGTTCATTCATTTTCCTACCAGAATGTAGTGTGGAGGGTTACTGGGGAAGCCAGTTAGGGCCGAGAATACTTCGGTTCTTATTTGCAAGCACTCTGATGAACCTAAATTAATTGGGTCCAGCTAATCGCCTAACGGATGAATGGGATTTCCAATACATCCATGAGTCCTGTAACAGAAATACCCTGAAAATAGGCGAGAATATAGGCGATGGTTATTTGACTAGTTTGTTCTCCAAGTATCTTGGAATCTAGACTTTGGAAGAATTTACCTTATTCTTCTGGCCTCCCTCATCCCATTTCATGGTTACGATAATTCTTTTTTTTTCTCTTAAAAAAATTTCTTTTTTATTTTTTAGAATTTTTATCGGAGTATAGTTGCTTTACAATGTTGTGTTAGTTCCTGCTATACAGCAAAGTGAATCAGCTATACTTACACGTATATCCCCTCTTCCTTGGATTTCCTTTCCATTTAGGTCATCACAGAGCATTGAGTAGAGTTCCCTGTGCTATACAGCAGGTTCTCATTAGTTATCTGTTTTATACATAATGTCAGTAGTGTATATATGTCAATCCTAATCTCCCAGCTCATCCCAGCCCCCCCCTTTCCCCCTTGGTATCCATACATTTGTTCTCTAGGTCTGTGATAATTCTCATTAAGTTGAGGTTACTAATTCCCTTTCTACAAACGGTCACGTGGCTGGTGCACTGAGAAGTGGGCTTCCAGCCACCTGACTCCATTCTTTTTCACGTGGCTTCTCCTTCCAGAGGAAGGAGTTGTGTTTGTTCAGCTGTACACTCGTGTTTGTTCCTCTGTGTGACCAGCCTTACTCACTGACGAGACAGCCCATGCTTGAGTGAGAGCAATGGAATCTCGCCTCTGATGGGTGATTTATTCACGATTGTTGATGCGCCCCACCAGCCCCGTAGACTCAGCACATTTTGAATGGACTTTATGTGGCATTGTCCAATGAACAGCATCTCTGATAGATGGTCATTAACTTTCTGTTGGGCCACTTTTAGTGACAGGGGGCTCCATGTCTCCAAAGGTAGCCCATTCATTTTTTAAGACAAGATATAAGAATAACACTTCCGAAGGGAAGAACCCAATTCCAACTCTCTAACACGCCTCGCTCTGGGAGTTGGTAAGCTCAACCAGGGATTCGGAAGTGGGAGCTGTTTTGGGGGTGATGGGCTTGGGAAGGGTCCTGCTGGAGCCCCCCTGACCCAGCAGCCTCTGTCTTCTGCAGCAAAGAGATGTGTGACCAACAGAATGCCTTCACCATGTGTCCCCTGTGTGACAAGTCCTGTGACTACTGGAACCTCAGCTCAGCCTGTGGAACGGCACAGGCCAGCCACCTGTTTGACAACCCTGCCACTGTCTTCTTCTCCATCTTCATGGCTCTGTGGGGTAAGTTGTCACCATGAGGCTTGCTTCTATGGGGGGTACCTTTAAATAGGTACAGTGACCAAGCTCTAAAGCCCATATCCGTCGGTTTACTTCCTTAGTATTTGGGGTTTTTTTGGTTTTCTTTTTTTTCTTTTGGCGGTACGCGGGCCCCTCACTGTTCTGGCCTCTCCCGTTGCGGAGCACAGGCTCCGGACGCACAGGCTCAGCGGCCATGGCTCACGGGCCCAGCCGCTCCGCGGCATGTGGGATCCTCCCAGACCGGGGCACGAACCCGTGTCCCCTGCATCGGCAGGTGGACTCTCAACCACTGCGCCACCAGGGAAGCCCTGGTCCTTATACCTTAAAAAGCATTTTAGGGACAATAGATTTCTCTACTTTACATATACATGTGAATAGAACTAAGAATATCCTCCGTGGCTTTATAAATATATTTTTTAAAGAGATAGAGTAATGTGAATCTGGTATTAATCTCATGTAGGATTTATTTGGAGATTGAACCCATCCATGCCTGCTTTGAAAACCCCTCACACACTCATAGGCACCTCCAGGTACATCTCCTAAGACATGGCAAGTCCTAGATGTCATTTGGTGTCACACTCAGAATGGTGGGGTGACTGCCACAGTCACAGAGTTAGCTGGGGGTAAAGGTGGGCCCAGACCTGGTCTCTTGCCTCCACGCTCAGTGCAGTTCCCGGGACAAGGCGAGTGTAGACTGCAGAGATTTTACCTAATGCCAGAGGGATGTTTTCAATATTCTCCCCCAAGGGATCTCTGAAGGAAGGAACAAATAGTTCCTTCATTTTCCTCCTCCTCCCTTCCCCCCAGAGCCTTGGGGTAATAAACTTTCTCTGGGCCACAGCTATCTGACTAGAAGCACACGCATGCACACGTGTACACACACACACACTTCTATTCTTACAAACTGGGATAACCACCCCGTGGTCACTGAACATTTCTAAGGAGACACACCCACGGGTATTAAGGAAGGGACCAAGGGGATATGTTTCAGCCTGTTGGGAGTGGCAGCCTGCCTTTCACTCATCCATCCAGTGCAGGCCCTCATCTTTCCCATTGGATTACAGACCGGCAGGGCCACTGTCCTGCTGCAGAAGCTGCTAGGTTTATCCGTGATTCCAGGGGGCCTGGAGGACACACCAGGATGGGGCCGTGAGTCACACATCCCGGGAGTGTGACCAGGAGAGAGGCGAGGTCTGTTCTAGCACCGCTGCCAGAACTGGTCCCAGTGGCCTCTGTCTCCTGCGGGCACCTCTACGTGGGTGGAGACAGAACCGAGCTGGAAAGATTCCCACGTGACCAGGCCACCGAGGAAGGTGTTTAGCAGAGACTCTGTTCTCCCAGGGAGAATGACCACTGCCCAGGAATGTGGGCAGTGTCAGCCCACAGAATAGGGGCAGGGGGTCGGAGGAAAGGGCACTTGTGGCCGTGTAGCTCTGGAACTGTTCACAGGAAGGGTCAGGAGAACAACCTGAAGTTGCAGCTTGTGACCCACGCGGTGCCAGGCGGCTCTGTGCCTGCTTCTCAAACGGCGGTGTCTTGTAATCACCCCAAATCCATCTCCGATCTTGAACCGATCGGAGCGCAAAATACGCACCCATGCTTTGATATGCTGCGCCCCTCATTCCCATGAATCTGTCTGGCAAATATTACTGTGACTGAGCAGCTGAAGCTTCCTGACTCTGGTCCACAATCCCTCAAGACCTCTCCTGGGATGTGTGCTTCCTTGTTGTGGGGAAACTTGGTTTTCAGCTGTACCTTCCCTGCTCTCGCGATGGATGAATAGATACCTCCCACCCCTTCTGAGGTTCACAACCGTTTCACCACCCCCAGCTCCCCTCTCTTCCTCTCACATAGCAGCAGTGGAGGGAAAGCAAATGCGGTGGGATTGTGTCAGCGCTTTGTGGCTTAGGGTTTGCTTTTGTTATTTTAACAGCCTTGCTGTGTGTTTTATGTGATTGTGTATTTGGTTACAGCAGCCAAGATCCCCTAGGCGTGGCTGCCTACAAATTACAATTAAAAATAAGAGTAAATGTTTCTTGTTAAATGTTTACTATTATTTTTAATATGAACAGACCAATCACAAGCACTGAAATTGAAACTGTGATTAAAAATCTTCCAACAAAAGCCCAGGACCAGATGGCTTCACAGGCGAATTCTATCAAACATTTAGAGAAGAGCTGACACCTATCCTTCTCAAACTCTTCCAAACTATAGCAGAGGGAGGAACACTCCCAAACGCATTCTACGAGGCCACCATCACCCTGATACCAAAACCAGACAAAGATGTCACAAAAAGAGAAAACTACAAGCCAACATAACTGATGAACATAGACGCAAAAATCCTCAACAAAATACTAGCAAACAGAATCCAACAGCACATTAAAAATGATCATGTACTGCGATCAAGTGGGGTTTATCCCAGGAAAGCAAGGATTCTTCAATATATGCAAATCAGTCAGTGTGATACACCATATTAACAAATTGAAGGAAAAAAACATATGATCATCGCAATAGATGCAGAGAAAGCTTTTGGCAAAATTCAACACCCATTTATGATAAAAACCCTGGAGAAAGTAGGCATAGAGGGAACTTTCCTCAACATAATAAAGGCCATGTATGACAAACCAACAGCCAACATCACCTTCAATGGTGAAAAACTGAAACCATTTCCACTTAGATCAGGAACAAGACAAGGTTGCCCACTCTCACCACTATTATTCAACATAGTTTTGGAAGTTTTAGCCACAGCAATCAGAGAAGAAAAATAAATAAAAGGAATCCAAATCGGAAAAGAAGAAGTAAAGCTGTCACTGTTTGCAGATGACATGATACTATACACAGAGAATCCTAAAGATGCTACCAGAAAACTACTAGAGCTAATCAACGAATTTGGTAAAGTAGCAGGATACAAAATTAATGCACAGAAATCTCTGGCATTCCTATACACTAATGATGAAAAATCTGAAAGTGAAATCAAGAAAACATTCCCATTTACCATTGCAACAAAAAGAATAAAATATCTAGGAATAAACCTACCTAAGGAGACAAAAGACCTGTATACAGAAAATTATAAGACACTGATGAAAGAAATTAAAGATGATACAAATAGTTGGAGAGATATACCATGTTCTTGGATCGGAAGAATCAACATTGTGAAAATGACTATACTACCCAAATCAATCTACAGATTCAATGCAATCCCTATCAAACTGCCACTGGCATTTTTCACAGAACTAGAACAAAAAATTTCACAATTTGTATGGAAACACAAAAGACCCCGAATAGCCAAAGCAACCTTGAGAACAAAGAATGGAGCTGGAGGAATCAGGCTCCGTGACTTCAGACTATACTACAAAGCTACAATAATCAAGACAGTATGGTACTGGTACAAAAACAAAAATATAGATCAATGGAACAGGATAGAAAGCCCAGAGATAAACCCACGCACATATGGTCACCTTATCTTTGATAAAGGAGGCAAGAGTATATACAGTGGAGAAAAGACAGCCTCTTCTATAAGTGGTGCTGGGAAAACTGGACAGCTACATGTAAAAGAATAAAATTAGAACACTCCCTAACACCATACACAAAAATAAACTCAAAATGGATTAAAGACCTAAATGTAAGGCCAGAAACGATCAAACTCTTAGAGGAAAACATAGGCAGAATGCTCTATGACATAAATCATAGCAAGATCCTTTTTGACCCACCTCCTAGAGAAATGGAAATAAAAACAAAAATAAACAAATGGGACCTAATGAAACTTCAAAGCTTTTGCACGGCAAAGGAAACCATAAACAAGACCAAAAGACAACCCTCAGAATGCGAGAAAATATTTGCAAATGAAGCAACTGGCAAAGGATTAATCTCCAAAATTTACAAGCAGCTCATTCAGCTCAATATCAAAAAAACAAACAACCCAATCCAAAAATGGGCAGAAGATTTAAATAGACATTTCTCCAAAGAAGATATACAGAATGCCAACAAACACATGAAAGAATGCTCAACATCACTAATCATTAGAGAAATGCAAATCAAAACTACAATGAGATATCATCTCACACCGGCCAGAATGGCCATCATCAAAAAAATCTACAAACGATAAATGCTGGAGAGGGTGTGGAGAAAAGGGAGCCCTCTTGCACTGTTGGTGGGAATGTAAATTGATACAGCCACTATGGAGAACAGTATGGAGGTTCCTTAGAAAAGTAAAATAGAACTACCATATGACCCAGCAATCCCACTACTGGGTATATACTGTGAGAAATCCAGAATTCAAAAAGAGTCATGTACCACAATGTTCACTGCAGCACTATTTACAATAGCCAGGACATGGAAGCAACCTAAGTGTCCACCGACAGATGAATGGAAGATGTGGCACATATATATACAATGGAATATTACTCAGCCATAAAAAGAAACAAAATTGAGTTATTTGTAGTGAGGTGGATGGACCTAGAGTCTGTCATACAGAGTGAAGTAAGTCAGAAAGAGAAAAACAAATACCATATGCTAACACAGGTATATGGATTCTATAAAAAAAGAAGGTCATGAAGAACCTAGGGGTAAGACGGGAATAAAGACACAGACCTACTAGACAATGGACTTGAGGATATGAGGAGGGGGAAGGGTAAACTGTGACAAAGTGAGAGAGTGGCACTGACATATATACACTACCAAACGTAAAATAGATAGCTAGTGGGAAGCAGCCGCATAGCACAGGGAGATCAGCTCGGTGTTTTGTGACCACCTAGAGGGGTGGGATAGGGAGGGTGGGGGGAGGGAGACGCAAGAGGGAAGAGATGCGGGAACATATGTACATGTATAACTGATTCACTTTGTTATAAAGCAGAACTAACACACCATTGTAAAGCAACTATACTCCAATAAAGATGTTAAAAAGAAAATAATGGTAATGCCCCTCATCACATGATTATTACGATCAGTGGTACTGTGCTGGGTGGGCCTGGGCCAGGGCCCAAGCCTGCTAGGAAGAAAGCTGGGAGAAGAAGTGATTCTCCACGGAGAGAGAGCGATGGGGCTGCTGGTGGGGCGGAAACAGGGGTCCCTGAGATGGGTCAGCAGGACCCGGGACCAGCAGAGCAGTCTGGCCCAGCTCCTCGGGGGTTCTGGCTTCAAACTCCAGGGAACTTTGGAATGAGGGTGAAGCCCTATTGAAAAGTAGGGAAGGGAGAAGTAAAGGGACGAGGTTAAGGACAGTGACTTCAGGGCCAGACAGTCGTAACCGTGGGTCCCAGTCCCGCCCTGTGCCAGCCAGCGTGACTAGCCCTGTGTCCCCGAAGTCAGTCCTCTTAGCCAAGGTGCTGAGTGACCTGGGACAGGGGTGGTCCTCGACCTTGGAGCATCACTGTCTTCGTCTCTCAAGTGGGTGAAGTGATACCTGCACCCTAGTGTTCTCGTGACCGTCAGTGGGACGTGTATGCAGAGCTTTCCGAGTGGTGCCTGGCCGTGATTCCCACCAGGAGCTGTGAGCCGCTCTCCGTTGTCGCGATGGTCCTCTGTGTCCCCATGACTCCCCCTCAGTGACTCTGTTGCCCTGTCCTCTGTTCCCAGTCTGACTTCTCTCCTTCACAGAGACCTCGGTCTGTGTGCAGAGCCCTCCTCAGTCACTGAGAGCAGCGCAGGAAAAGGAGGGGCGTACCCCTTGTTTGGAGACCATCCCCAGGCCAAGGCTAGGGTCGGGAGGTGGGGTACCCACCCGACAAGGCCTCAAATCCCAGGGAGAAAAGATACAGATCCCTGTATCACGGTGTAGCTAGTAGCTATCATAGCACCAAGTGAAACAAATGTAGCTTTAAGTAACCATACGTTCAGCCAGCAGGTGGGTGTCTGTTTTGCTCTGCCCCATGCTGTTCCCAGGTGAACAGAGGCAGGTACGAGCCGAAGAAGCGTTTGCGGTCCTGTTACTACGCTGCAGACCCGAATGGCAGCCGACAGTCCGGTGCGGCAGGTAGTGGAGGGCGCCCAGGCCTTTACCAGGGGTGGTGTAGAAAGGTAGGGGTGGCCTCAGGGACTGTCACGCCCCCTCCTTTTCCAGGGCACCAGATCTAAGGGTGTTAGGAGTGCACAGGGACGGGCGCCTGGGAGGCTGATCTTAGGGGACTCGGTCAGGAAAGGATGAGCTGGTCAGGAACGGAGGAGGACAGCACTGGAGGGTAGCGTGGGAGAGGGGACAGTTTGCAAAAGCTGGGGATGAAGAGGACAGCAAGGCGATGCCCTCGTCAGCAATGCAGGTGTGAGGTGTGTGTTGACAAGCGGTGCGAATAGATGTGGACAGATGGGCTGGGCCAGATACCCAAGGTCCCTGTATCCAGAGGGAAGAATCTAGACAATAGGGACCCAGTGTAAGTTTGGGGGTGTGTGTTGGGATCCCCCCTCTCCCTGCCCCTCTGCACTGCCCAAATGCCATTGCTCTTCCAGACTCAGCTCAGATGCTCCAGCAGCTGGCACCCTCTCTCCTGCATGCCCACAGCCTTTAATCTGTGTCATTCTTAAGGCCCTGATCACATTATACCTTGTACTGTAGTTATGTAAAATCTCTTCTCACAGACTAAACAACTTGAGAGCAAAATCCACGTCAGATTTACCTAGTCTTCCTCACGATGTCTAGAACATTGTTTTGTATATTTCAGGTACCTCAGGTCGGCTGTTCTTTTGTTTTTTGGGTTTTTTTTGATAGGGAATTGGTTCAAGCTTGCTTAAATAATAAGAGATTATAAGAAAGTAAGAAGCAAGCTCGTGGATGCACGAAATTAAGTATAGCCAGGCCCCTAGGCAACTGGAGCGGAAGGAGGAATCAGAAACCGCTTTCCTTCTTTCACGTGCTGCATGGTTTGTCCCATTTCTGCTTCTCTTTGTGTCTCTTAGTTTCAGTTTTCAAAAGAGAGGATCCGATTGGCCTATGAGTGGGCTCTGGATCAGGTGTCCAATCCTGGCATAAGAAGCCATGCCTGTGGAGCAGAGGGGGCTGGTTCTTTCCGGAGCATGTTGGGCTGCCCTTCAAGGGCTGTGGTTGGAGAAGGCAGGCTAACCAATGTGTCGGGACGGTAGGCATTCAACGAGTATTTGCTAAACAAATGGAAGAATGAGTGAATGGCACTTCGGGGAGATGAGTCTTCCAGCGGCATGCGGGATGAGGGGCGGGGACACTGAGACCCTGGACTCAGGTAGAACTACTCGGGGATGTTACACAACCTCAGAACGAGGTGATTTGGGCCCAGAGAAGGGAAGTTGTGCTGGGGACGGAAAGATGGAGAAAAAAGCGAGCGTGCTGAGGAAATTGCAGGAAGAGGGAATATATAGGGAAGACGAGGTTTGTCATAGAAGACGACAAACCATCAAACCCTTCCATTCTTACTTCCTTTATCCTTCCATTCTTCCTTCATTTATTGAGATCCGTGTTTACCCTTTTCTTATAACCTAGAACTAGGGAAAAGGGTGTGTGTGTGTGTGTGTGTGTGTGTGTGTGTGTGTGTGTGTGTGTCTCCCTTTAAATATATCTCTTGGGCTCTCCTGGATGTGGAGTATTTTGAGTTGTCCCAGCTAGAAGTTGGGGTTGGGGAAGGGAATCGATGCTTAAAAAGTCCCTAAATTTGAAATTTATAAGTTTATCCTCCCTTGGGGAGCCCTGAGGGTGCTCAGAATTAACAGAATTTTTTTCCTTTCTTTTTAAGCTACCATGTTTCTCGAAAACTGGAAGCGATTACAGATGCGACTGGGCTACTTCTGGGATCTGACTGGCATAGAAGAGGAAGAAGTGAGTTCTCTTTGGGTCTTTGCTTTGCCCCTGGAAATAGATTGTCTTGAGTGAAATAACCGCTTACATTTGCTATCACAGCAGCCAAGTCACCTGCCGAGTCTTGCTGTGGCCCCTTTCCTAGCTTGGCTCCATGGGCCAAGCCAGGGTTGATGGGCACTGAGGCCAAGAGTTGAAATCCTCTCTCTTCTTTTGAGCTGTAAGACTTTGGGCCTGACGGGTAGCCAGATGTCCTTGTGACCCTCTCTGGGAAAAAATGGCATGAGAAGCAAGCCTCGTGGTGACCTCAAGGTTTAACTCAATGTTCTTCCACCTCCCGTCCTGTTGGTGCTCGAGAGCGTGAAGCCAGAGAACGTGACCCAGAGCACGGATGTGTCTGGATGCTTCTGTGAGCCTGCTGAGGGTCAAGGGGAGGCATGGGTGCTAGGTCTCAGTTGCCCTGATGCATATGGAGGAAGAAAGAACCACTGATCCAGTACCCCGTCAGCCAGGAGAGCATGTGTGAAACAGGAGCGTGAGCTAAGGGAAAGGGTAGGTTCTTCCAGAGTCTAGTTGTATGGACAGATGATTTTAAAGGATGAAACAAATTGACCTTCCCTCGGGGCTCCTTTGAGAACTAGGGCCGCCTTTGATGTCAGCGAGTTGACGATGACCAGTGTGGGCCTGGTTGCTCACGGTTATCTTCTCCCGTGCGCTGCCATTGCCTGAACAGCAAACGTGAATATCGGGTAGGGGCTCCCGACGCCGTGGGCAGTGTCGATGAGATGCTGAGGACAGTGTCCGGAGCACCAGGAGGTGCCCCCAGTTGCCTAAGTAACATGTGCGTAGGCTGGCTGAGAGCATATGACCGCTGTGCGGGGAGCAGACTTTTTCTGGATTCTCCCTCATTCATTGATGTGCCTCTCCTTGGACTCGGGACCTCTGGCTTTGTGACCCTGATGCTTTGTGACCAAGCTAGTGAAATCCCCAGTTTAGTCCTGTTCTCAAGGCTGTGTGGCTCCCTTGTCTGTGATGTGACATCCTCTCCTCTCCTTAAAGCTCCAAGTCGTCAGCTTGCCTTTGAGCAGGTGGGCATTCCATGACCATGGATTGAGTTCACACATTCACTCCATCCCAGTCCTGTGCATTAAGCAGATACCCGGAGGCTCACAGCATCGTGGATTCCGTGGCAAATGAGAGGATCTACATACGAATTCTGACTTCAGAGACGATACGCATTAGTTGTGTATCGTGTAGGAAGATGAGCAACAGAGAACAATAAAGGCAATTGCATTTCTTGGGGAAAGATGGCCAAAGTAGGGCTTCCAGTCGAAAAAGTTGTCGAAGTCGGACTGTGTGGGTGATTTTGTCCTATTGGTTCGATTTGATTCTGAGGAGAAAGGGAGAGAGGAGAGAGGAGAGAGCTGTGGCCGGGTGTGGGAAGGTGGTGGGCGCACAGGTCCTCCTCTCCTACAGCAGGGCCTAGGAGGTCTCGAGGGAAGAGAAGAAGCAGCAGCCTGGCATCCACGCCTGTGTGGGGACAGAAACAAGCTAAGTGTGTCTTCTGAGTAGCGCTGAGGAGGCCAGCAGGTCTGCCTGTGAAAGAGGAAGTGTAAACACACTCACACAGAGAAAGGCATCCGTTATGACACAGTGCCCTTGACGTCTCAGCCCCTGGCAGCAGTGGGATGCTAAGCCATTCTGGTTTCTGCAGCCAGGTTTCCTGTTTAACCCGATGAGCCATGGTCACTTCCTGGGAGGGGCGTGATTTCAGTAACTCCTGCGCAGGCCAAGCCTGGGTTCACCCCTGGCGCAAAGAGCTGGTCCTGACGGGCTCTCTGTGTGAGGTTACTGGGGGCGGGTCAGTTCTGCAGCATCGAGGATGTGCCCCCGCCCCGCCGTGTGCAAGCCCAGGGCCAGGCATGGTTGAGAGGAGGGAGGGCAGCTGTGTCTTTCCTTCCATGTATTTAGATTTTGGACTCAGATATTAAGCACGCTTTAAGTTGAGTAAAGTCTGGACGTGCACATCGGGCACCTCCTGTGGACCAGGTTTTGGTTTGGGACATGGAACTCCCTCAGGCACGGTCTCTGAGCATCTCCAAAGGGTTGCATTCAACTAAGGGGTTGTCTGGTCTCTGAATAATTAGAATACAACGGTGAGTTTGAGAGAAATTCCTTCTGGTCTAAAAACTGTTTTGTTTTTAAATCAGGGTTTTGAAGACTGGTTGAATTTTAGTGAGCAGCAAAGGGAGGAATGGGTACCCACAGGAGGAAACAGCCGACAGGAGCCTTGATCCAGGGAAGCTCAGGGTGTGGCTCAGAGTCAGCAGGATACCTGGAAGGTCTAGTTGGCTGCAGGGAACAGGGGTTGGGCTACAGTTGGGGAGGGGCAGAGCAACAGATGCAGGCTGGTGGCTAGGCCAGGGAGGGTCCCGACTGTATCTCCTCAGGTCATGGGATGGCAGGGAGAGCAGGACTGGAAGGCGTCTGTGACTTGCCCTAGGCCTTAAATGAAGTGTTGTGGGCAGATTTAACCCACATTCAAATGGGGAGCAAGAGGACGCAGACACCACCTGGGCTTCGGGGAGGAGGTTGCAGGGGTCCTTGAAGGTCATGATGAGAGCTTTTTGTCTGTTTTAACCACATGTTGTCTCCAGGTCTCAGGGATCCTGCCATGGCTGTAACCCTCAGACAGCTTCTACCCTGTGGTCTTCACTAGGAAGCAGCCCTTCGGGAGTTGGGGGGAGGGTGCTAACTCGCACAGAGACCAGAGCCACCCACCCTCTGTCCCTCCCGCCTGGGGTGCGCACACCACGTGGGACGCCAAGGAAAGCAGCAGGGGCGGGGCTTAAAGCGCGGAGGAGGAGAAGGGGGCTGGAGAACCCACCTCCCGGGGCAGCAGCCCCTGGCCCAGGGGCCTCCCTGTGGAACCAACCGGCTGGGATGGCCCGAGAGACCCCTTTGAAGGCCGTCGAAGGAGGCCTGCCAGACCTCAGGAGTCTTCGCTCTGAGATGGGATGGCCTTGAGCTCAGTGGCCTCTCTTGCCCGATTCCCTGCTGCACTCAGGCCCCGCGTGTCCCTGGGACCCCTCAGAGAGGGTGGTCTCAATGCAGATGTCCTCCCATCCCTCTCTCCCGCCCCTGTCTACCACGTCAGGCTTAGCTGCCCCGACAGCTTCCTGTCGCGTAGGACGCAAGACCCCTTGCCTCCCCGCAGCGCGTGGTGGCGTGCTTCTCCTCCCAGACCTTCCACCCTCCATTCTCTCAACGGGCCTGCATTCTCTCCTGGGCTCCTTCCAGGCTTTGCACCGGCTCCTCCCTCTGCCTGGAAGGCTCCAGTCTCCGCCTGCCCTGACCTTTCTTAGCTTTTCCATCCCAACCAGAACATGACCCTCCTCTGGCTGGCCTTCCCCCAATCCCCATTCTGAAGCAGCCAGCCTGACATTTCTTCTGTTGCTCTCATCCCCACCTGCTGGTTTCTTATTTGTGGGTTTGTTGGCTTGCTGTCACCTTCCTCCACTTGGAGATAAGCTCCTTGTTCGTAGCCTCAGAGCCTGAAGAAGAGCTCCCAAGAGCTCGGAACGCAGTAGATGCTTTGGTAACTCTTTGTTGGAGACATTTGTTGACTGCCTCTCCGGGTTTACCTCTGTCGATCAGCGAAGGCTGGTCCTGTGCTGGCCTGGGGCCTTCTTTCAGGCCAGCTCCTGCGGGGAGCAACCAGGTGGAAGTAGCTTTGCAAAATATTCCCAGAGCCTTGGCGGGAGGGGTTATGTATTTGTGATGATTCGGCGTCAGACCCCATCCAGGGAGGCCGTGTTTAAGGCTGGGTGTATTGGAGCAGCCCTCACGGGGTCCAGACTCTGCTCTGGCCAGGCGCTCATTTGTCCAGGTCCCTGCCTTTGAGGAATCCTGTGACCTCACCCGATCTTCTTGGCTGCGAGCAACGCGATCCTTGTCTGACCTGCTTCGGTTGGAAAGCAGAGCAGCCTGACACTCTGCTTTGAGAGCCTCGGACTCCTGTCTGCGTGCCAAGAGCTCTCAGCTTGTTCTAAACAGATGAGGAGGGTCTGAGCTGGGGCCCAGAATGCAGTGAAGTGGGCCACAGCCACCACAAGAGGGATGTGAGGACACTCCTCTACGTGATGTCACGTCTTCGGAAAGTCAGGGCAGATCAGGAGCATCTTACAGTCAGCAGGGAAGGCCCCTCAGCTCCTTTGCCGAGGATGACAGGATAGACGCACTTCTTGCTTGAAGGGCTTTAGAATCCAGAGGATGGTACAAAAAGGCACGGCTTTAGTTCTATAGTTAAAATCTTCCATAGGAATAACATAGAAGAAACGCAACCAAATTTCAGAAGCCACAGCACATTTCTCAAAGTATTTCTGCAGGAGGTTAATTGTTGGAGGCGAAAGTTTTGTAGGACATGGTGGGTTGAAGAAGATTCAGCATGTGTCTTTACAGGAGAACTTCTCAGAGCTTTTATTAGGCTCCTTGTGACTCTCAGGTGACACAATGTATGGTATTTTCCAATCTGTTAGACCCTGGAATCCTTTTTTAGCTAAAACCCTCCTGGCACACACATAAGGATATGCTGCGTTGGAGGATGGATGAAGGGGAGAGACAAAATGAAGTGAACTTCGCAAGCGTTGAGAGATTTCTGTGTTCTCCCCACGGTGCTAATTGCTGCGAGAAACAAAATAATGGAGACCAGGTAGTGGATTCTTATCTTAGGATAAAAAGATTCCCACATGCAAAACAACTAGGAAACAATAAAGGAAGATGACGTAATCAAGAACTACCTGTCGTGTAAGCTATAAAACTCTAGAATATTTGAGAGGGGGAGACTCCACCAGCTGTGTTTCAGCAGGCAGAGAAGGTCCCACCTCCGAGGCTGGGACTGCACTGTGGAGCCCGGGTGATAATGGAGAGCCTTCAGAACTCTGGAATGGCTCCTCCTCTGTTATACTGGTTAGTCTTTTTTTTTTTTTTTTTTTTTTGCGGTACACGGGCCTCTCAGTTGTGGCTTCTCCCGTTGCGGGGCACAGGCTCCGGATGCGCAGGCTCAGCGGCCACGGCTCACGGGCCCAGCCGCTCCGCGGCATGTGGGATCCTCCCGGGCCGGGGCACGAACCCGCGTCCCCTGCGTCGGCAGGCGGACTCTCAGCCACTGTGCCACCAGGGAAGCCCAGTACTGGTTATTCTTACTAGTCACGTGCACAGTTTCTCCTCTCCAGCATCATGGCATGTCTCGGGAAAGCCAGAGACAGGTCAGGAGTCCAGCTCGTTGGCTTTCAGGATCTCTGAGGCCTGAGCAGTGATGAGGGAATGTGTGTTCTCCGTGTCTGCTGGGAGCCAGCTCCGGAATCCCTGCCTGGGAGTTCTCGGTAAATGATGCAGGAGGCCGGGTGTACGCTGTTAAGTTCTCTTTGAAGTAAGTCATGCGTCTTCCTGCCGCAGCGTCTGCACTGATGGGGCCGTGGTCTTTCTGATCACCCAGGCACTCGTTCCCATGCCTGGTGACTCACCATCCAGGTTCGTATTGCTGCGTGTCCCTGCGCTGTCTCCTGAGCATCAGCGTGCTTGCCAGTGAGTTACTCACCAAGGCTGAATAGCAAACAGGTCCAGGCAAGTGAGTTTTAAGATTCCCTGTGGGCACCTTCAACTGTGATGTTTACTGGTGGCCGTTTTTGGCTTGCAGAAGAATGGCGCAGGGAAGACGTTTGGTCCTGGCCCTGACTCCCGGCCGGGGAGGCACATCTGTTTCTCCAGCTGGGATTTGGCTCATTGCAACTTAAAGTTGAGGCCTGAGGATAGACAGTGGGATGCCCAGAGGTAGCCCCCGGGCCTTTGGGCCAACTGCTGTGTGCAACACTGGGCTCCTTTTTGTATCAGCTCCTCGTTAATGCTTCGTCTCTCCTTTCTCAACCCTGGCGCCACCCCCAGGAACGTGCTCAGGTTTGGTTTCCAGTGTGGTAACAAGTGGTGTGTGTCCCCCTCTCCCGCCACAGTGTGTCCCTGGTCTTGACGCCTCGTGGTCGTGTGTAGTGTGGCAGCCCTTGTCCCATAGCATCTGAACCCGTGACCTGACTTCCTGTCCTCGTGGTGTCTGGCCATACCCCGCGGGCCAAGGTGGCCCTCCGCCTGTTTACTAACCACTCTGTGTCTCTGGCTTTTAGGAGCACCCCCGGCCTGAGTATGAAACCAAAGTTCGGGAGAAGATGCTGAGGGAGAGCGACAAGTCTCTGGTCCAGAAATTGGGAACCGGTGGGACTGAGGATGCGGTAAGATGCTGGCACCTGGTGCTTGCTTTCCTTTTTTTTTTTCTTAAGATCCTATTGTCATTTCACTGGGAATGCCTTCGCGGATGGAGACTGGGCTGTGAGAAGGGCCGACAGTGGTGGGACAGGGCGGAAAGAGAGCATGACGTCTCTCCGTGTCCCGTGGGCAGAGGTTGTGGGGAACAGGCCCCTCCCATGACTTGATTTCTCTCTCCTTCCCGGGTGGTAATGTCTGGATGAAACGGGAGGGCAGGTCGGGAAAGAAAGAAACCGTTTCAGACCCAGGTCCTCTGGACTCTTGTCACCTACACGTCGCATAGCAGTAGCAACCACCACCAGACCAACCAGCGCAATGACAGCGAACCTTTATTCAGTCCTTGCCGCGGGCCAGGCACCGTTCTCAGCGCGCTGTATCGTTTTACTCTCGAAATAAATTGATGAGGCTGGAGCAATTTTTCTGTAAATGAAAACTAATGAAGAAAGGTATGTCTGCAGCTTAAGTCGTTGGCCAGAGCTCACCAGACAGTGAATGGTGGGTGGATCTGGGATTCCAACCCAGGTGAGTCTCTGACAGTCTGGGCATCTAACCGCTATGCAAGGATACATCGAGAGATGGCCCTTAGGGCTGGCAGAGGCATACCCATGCCTGTATGTGCCTGAGCTGCTCGTACACTCTTCCTCACATTTCATTTTCTCTGGATGGGCCTCCAAAGTACGGAGGTGATTGTGAGTCATATTTCTGAGTTTTATGGTGGCATTCAGACATGGAAACGGAGCTTCAGGATCTGTGCTGTGATCTGTAAATACTCGCAGTGCCTGTGAGGTGGGGGGCTCCTCTTTGGCACCGCCGGTCTCCTCTGAGTGCCACCCTTTTTTGAAACCAAGAGTGTGTGTGTGTGTGTGTGTGTTGATGTCTTTCCTAATCTGGTTCCTGAAAAAATTCAACGAGATCGACAATCTGTTGTTTTTACACGTGTCTTTTCTCCATCTTGGATTCGAATTAAAATTTCATTTAATTTTACATTCTTTAAGTTGGAGCCATTCATGTTAACATGCAAATTTATTCAAGCACCAATACGGAGAATGTGGTGTTTTTAAGCCCAGAATACTAGCTGCCTCTCTTTCTTTCTGTCTGTCTTTTTTTTTTTCCTTTAAGAAAGCAGGACTTAGAAGAGAAAGGGGGTGGCTGTCTAAGTTATTATTCCTCCAGAAAAAAGTAAGTCCAAGACCGCCAATTATCTGGGGAGAAAAATGGATTCATTCTTAGGAAAGAGTAGTCATCACCATCACCCTCATCAGAAAGCAAACATATTGTGTCCTGTCGGGTTTGGCACTCCCATGCAACCTTCTTTCTCCACCGCAGGGCAATATACAATGGATAATTTTATGGAAATCACATGTAACTTTTAATGACCACTGCCTCAGTTAATTTTAATTCCATAGACGGGAATGCCGAGGAGCTGGAATTGCGTACACTGAGGCTGTAGTTCTGATATAAACACTGCTTGGATATATTATATGCACGATAGGTCAGATAGCTTTCAGGGACCATGAATAACTGAAAAACATCTGAATGCGTTATGAATGATACATATGTTTACGTGTTAGCATTCAACATCTATTTTCATTACACTGTGGAGAATGTAAAGCTCAAAGCATCTAATGCCTTACAGGCACTGGGGGGAAAATGACCTTCCCAAATGAGCAGCGTAGGATAAAAATGGCCTGGAATTTGATTGTCAGCGTCCTTCTTGTGTTCCCTCCATTCTGTTAATACTGGAAATGCTTGTGTTCTTGCTGTAAATCTAGCCAAGGGTGGGAGATGAAGGGAGGAGCACATGTTTGCTGTCTGATGGGAGGGATGCTTCTCTTGCCTACTGGAAGAGTTGAGGTCAACGCCCATGGCAAGACAGGGCTCTAGGGTGGGATACTTAGGAAAGACACATTCTTCCGGGAAACAGACAAGGACCAAGAATCAAAGTCTAGATGATAGGCTTGGATGTGCTTCTTTCATCCCAGAGGCTCACTTTGGTTCTGCCTTCTTTGTAACCCTGAGGCTTCATGTCCCATCTCTCTTTATATTCCTTCCTCTTGAATGATAAAAGCTACCATTTATCGAGGCCCAGATGGTAGAGAAAATTACCAAAGACCACATAGCTAGTGGTGGGAGAGCCAGCAGTCATACGCAGCTCCACCTCATCCCCAAGGCCCATTGCTTCTCAAAAAAATTATTTTAAAGGTATCAAGTTCATGTTTTTTTTATTTACTTATTTTTTAAATTTTTAAATGTTTTTTGCGGTACGCGGGCCTCTCACTGCTGTGGCCTCTCCCGTTGTGGAGCACAGGCTCCGGACGCGCAGGCTCAGCGGCCATGGCTCACGGGCCCAGCCGCTCCGCGGCATGTGGGATCCTCCCGGACCGGGGCTCAAACCCGCGTCCCCTGCATCGGCAGGCAGACTCTCAACCACTGCGCCACCAGGGAAGCCCATCAAGTTCATTTTATGAAACTTCTTTGTAAGTGATTTAATTCTCAGACCATAACATTCACCCATTTAAATGATACAATTCGATGGTTTTTAGTATATTCACAGTTTTGTGCTGTCATTCCCACGATCTAAGTTTCAAATATTTTTTATCATCTTAGAAAGAAACTCTATACCCTGGGAGGCAAGTAATCTATTAATACGTTCTGTTTCAATAGGTTTGCCTCTTCTGGACTTCCATGTAAATGACATCATGCAAAATGTCGTATTTCTCCTCTTTCACTTAGCAAAATGTTTTCATGATTCATCCATGTTGTAGCTCTGTCTGATCTTCATTCTTTTTTATTGCCAAATAATATTCCGTATTTTAGATACACCCAATTTTATTTGTACATTCATCAGTTGATGGACAGTTGGATGGCTTTCACTTTTCGGCTATTATGAGCAATGCTGCTATGAACATTTGTGTACCAGGTTTTGGGTGCATGTATGTTTTCACATCTTTTGGAAATATGCGTAAGAGTAGAATTACTGGGTCATACGGAAACTCTGTGTTTAACATTTTGAAGGACTGCTGTAATATTTTTCAAAGGGGCTTCACCATTTTGCATGCCAACCAGCACTGCATGAGGGCTCTTAATTTCTCCACATCCTCACCAACACTTGTTATCTGTCTTTTTTATTTTATCTATTCTAGTTGCGTGCAGTGGTATTTCATTGGGGTTTGAATTAGCATTTCCCTAAAGGATGTTGAACATCCTTTCGCGTGCTTATTGGCAGATTTTATGGCTTCTTTGGAAAAATGTCTATTCAGATCCTTTGCTCATTTTTAAAGGTGGGTTAATTGTCTTTTCACTACTGTATGAAGAGTTACTTACATAATCTGAACACCAGTCTCTTATCAGATAATACGATTTACAAATATTTTCTCCCATTCTGTGGATTTTTAAAATTTAATTGATGATACAGTTTACTGCACAAAAGTTGTTTTTTTTGGTTTTTTTTTTTTGTGGTGCGCAGGCCTCTCACTGCTGTGGCCTCTCCTGTCGCGGAGCACAGGCTCCGGACGCGCAGGCTCAGCGGCCATGGCTCACGGGCCCAGCCGCTCCGCGGCATGTGGGATCCTCCCGCACCGGGGCACGAACCCGGGTCCCCCGCATCGGCAGGCGGACTCTCAACCACTGCGCCACCAGGGAAGCCCCCACAAAAGTTTTTTGATGTAGCTCAATTTATCTGTTTTTCCTGTTGTCATTTGTGCTTTTGTGTCATATCTAAGAAACCACTGCTTAATCCAGTGTCATAGAGATATACTGTCAGGGTTTCTTCTAAGAATTTTACAATGTTAGCTCTTACATTTAGGTCTATGATCCATTTTGAGTTAATTTTTGTGTATGATATAAGTAAGAGGTCCAAATTCATCTTTTGTCTGAATATTTAGTTTTTCGAGCCCCATTTGTTGAAAAGATTATTTTCTCCACTGAATTATCTTGTCAGCCTCATCAAAAATCAATTCACCATAAATGTAAGAGTTCATTTCTGGGCACTCAGTTCTATTCCATTAATCTATGTGTCTGGCCAATACCACATTGTCTTGATTAATTACTGCACCTGTGTAGTAAGTTTTGCAATTGGAATGTGACTGAATTTGTGCTTCTTTTCCAAAATTGTTTTGACAATTCTGGGTGTCTCGCATTTCCATATGAATTTTATGACCAGCTTGTCAATTTCTGCAAACAAAGCAAGATGGAATTGTTGATAGGGATTGAGCTGAATCTGTAGATTAATTCAGGCAGTAGCAGCTTCGCAACAGTGGTAAGTCTTCTAATCTATGAACATGTTATATCTTTCCATTCTTTAGATCTTCTTTAATTTCTTTCAAAAATGCTTTATAGTTTCAGAGCACAGCTCTTGCACATCTTTTGTTAAATTTGTTCATCATTGTTTTATTCTTTTCCGTGGGATTGCAAATATAATTGTTTTCTTAATTCCACTTTTGGATTGTTCATTGCTAGTATATAGAAATATAGTTGATTTTTGTGTATTGATTTTATATCCCACAGCTTTGCTGGACTCATTTATTAATTTTGGTAGTCTTTAGTGGATTCTTTAGGGTTTTTTCTATTTATAAGATCATGTCATCTTGAAGAGAGATAGTTTCACTTCTTCGTTTCCCAGCCTGGTTGCATTTTTCTCTCTCTCTCCATCCTCCGCCCCTTCCCCCTTTTCCTCCCAGGTGCCCTGACTAGAATCTCTTGTACAATGTTGAATAGAAGTGATGAGAATTGACTTCCTCGTCTTGTTCTTGGTCTTAGCCTTTCACCATTAATTATGATGTTAGCTAGCTGCGACCTATCGCTCTTTAACTCTCTCTGTAAGGCTCCCCTAAGGAGAATTCACGTCATATCACCAGGTGGCCAAGCCCATCTCAGGTCTCTCCCGTTTCAGCTGTCACGTGGGGAGATTGGGTTGTAGCCTCTGCAGTTCTGAGAGTCGGTACTTTGCTGATGTGAAAGACTCATGTTGGTCATTAGCCCATAACTTCGGGGGACAGGCAGTCTCTTATTCATTTTAGGTGGTGGTAATTTGGCCATTTTAATATCTACTGTTATGATTTTCAAGGGTATGGGCACAGAGAGGTTAGTAAAATAGTGAGGTTAGAAGTAATATTTATGGAGTGCTCACTCTGTGTGGGTCTTTACAGGTTTTATTTCATTTAAGTCTCAAAACCATTATTATTCCAATTTTATTATGTGAGGAAACTGAGGCTTATTTATCTAGAAAGAAGGAACTTGCTCAGTGCTTGTATATGGCCAGACGGTCTGACTCAAGAACAGTGATCATGATCTCTATGCTTCTCTGCGTTTAGAGTGTTTGCCCCTCAACAGATCCTCAGACACCTGTGAAGAATCATGGGTTGGTTCTCCTCCTTATTCTAAAGGCAGGAAGGAACGTGGTATTTGTTGGAAAGAAGGGTACGAGACAACCAGCGACCCTACATTTTCTTTAGTGGTTTTGTGTGAACTGTGGTGGGCTGACGCTGTATTTCCACCAAGGACACCAGTGAGTAGAATTAGCTCAGTTTCCAGCAAAAGGTTCAACAGACAGTAGGGAGCACTGGGGACGATAAACACAGAGATATATTGTGTTTCCAAGGAAGAATATGGAGCTGGAACGTCTAATAAGAGAATAGGCTGGTTTTACTTATTTATTTATTTTTCTCCTGGATTAGTTGGAATCTTTTCTGGAATAGTTTATCCTGGACAGATTTGCAGTTTTCCTCAAGTTTCCCTCCAGGGCAAGATTTTTCTCTGTTCATACAAGATGAGAAAGCTCTGAGTTGGCAACAGCTGGCAAGGTGCTGTGGCTGGTGGGATTGGGGGGCGGTCCTGATCTCTGCCTCTCACCCCTCTGACCCTTCTCATCCCAGACGTAACTCCTTTCCTTTAATATAATTCGTGCCAGTGAGGATGTCATCAGAAAACAGAGCTCCTGCCCCAGAGTTCAAAAGAGGTAAAAGAATCTGAGGAACTAATTATAAAGCTGTTAGGATTGGGGAAATCGAGGCAGACAGGCTGGCGAGGCGAAGCCAAGATTAACATCAGGAGGGGGCCGCTCCCACTCTTAGGAAGGACCAGGAGCGAGGTGGTATCACCAGAACCCGGTGGGTGCCGGTGCCCTGCAGGAGGTGCAGCTCCTTCTGGAGATGCCGTCTGAAGCAGGTAGAGGGGGGTGGAGGAGAAACACCCTGAATTGCCGCCTCCTGCCTTTGAGTCGAACGCCAGTGCCCCCCCGTTGGCCAAATCTAACCACAAGTCAGTTGATGAATCACTCCGAGAAATACGGTTTTTAGGCTTCAGCACCTGGCAGAGGAAAGGAACAGCGGGGCGGAGCTCCAAGGGGCAGTGGCAAAGGACTGGCACAAAGGTCCAGTCATGAGTCAGCATCACTTTGGGACCTGCTAGCCACTGATCGATCACTTACGCCAGGTCCTCCCACTGGGGAGTTGAGAGGCTGTTGGAGGATAAAAATGTGGCAGAAAGCACAAGAATGCTGCTCACTGGCACGAGGAAGGGACACGTGAATGGTCAGGGACTCTGACCGGTCCCAGGCTGTTGAGGGCGTTCATGTGAGCGGGGTGGGTGTCCTCTGGTGTGGGCACGTGGGAGGGTGCCTCCGTGTGTGTGTGTGTGTGTGTGTGTGTGTGTGTGTGTGTGTGATGGTGCCATCGGAGTGACACAGGTGGGCTTAGATACCTGAAGGCTTCAGTGAGGGGGGCAACCGTATTTTCGTGTCAAGGAACAGGGAGCACATGACAAGCTGGGAGATGGCACCGGTGGGTCCTGAGAGAGGCTTCTACAAAACCTGTCACTAAAGGGACTGTAAAACGAAGTCCCACTGAACTAGTCCCAGGAGCTTACCTCCCGGGACTTGCCGTTTATCCAGGGTGGGCCTGGAGCTGCCTGCAGTGCTGCATTTAATGAACGTTTTATGGGGAACAGTCGCCAAGAGGAGGCCCGTGGATGGACGGGTGTTAACTTACTGCTCAGCGCACCACCCTGGGGACAGTTATTTCCAAACAAAAGTCATCTAAAGTTAAAGTATTGAAACATTTACGACACATGCCAAATGGACATGTGGAATAAATTATGCATCGTTGAGAGCCTTTGCTGGGAGGCTGGACGACAGCAGGAGGAGGCTGGGGGCTGTCACAGCTGGGGAGCAGGGCTCAGGGTTCCCGTCTGGGGGACCGAGGGGCGTTTTTCAGAATGCCCTGTGGAACAGAGTTCCCTGCGGCCCTCCTTTGGAGGCACTCGAAACCTAATGACCATTGGAGGGTCAAAAAAAAAAAGAAAGAATGATTCTCCGTAGTTCTCTCAGACTCTTCTTAGGGATGAAGAAGGTTCCTCGTTGGCAAAGGGAAACCCTGGGGACAGAAAGGGACTCAGTTGGTTGGAGCATCACATAGCGAGGAGCTGAGGGAAAGCTGGACCCTGGGCCCGTTTCTGGAAATGTTGATTTGCATCAGAGCCCACGGCTTCTCCTCCTGTTCGTTCTCTGCTGTTCCGTGGGCTCTCAGCGTGAAGGCTGAGCTCTGCACCTTGGGGCTGGTCTGGGTCTCCATCCTCACCCACAGTCCTCAGGAGCTGACGGAATAACCGGTGGGAAGGAGGCCAAAGGGCAGCCAAGGAAGCTGGGCCCGGGGCTCTCAGACCAGCCCCTGGATGGGCAAGCACTGACCGAGGCCTGATCAGCTCTGAAACCCTGCCATTGATGCCGCTTACCCCGAACTTCTCATGTTTGCTAAGAGGGACAGTGAAACAGGTCACTCTGTACAGTGTAGCTCCCTGGGTGGAGCACAGCTTACAAAGTAGACCTGCTATTGAAGGCCGCCCCCAGCCATTTTATGTACTTTCTTTTTTATCAATGTAATTTAATTTTATTGATTTATTGATTGATTATTAATTTTTATTCATTGTTTCCAGTTCTGGCTCCTCCGTTTCTGTCTATCTGTCTCTCCGGCTCTCACTCTGCCATCTCTCAGGGAGTGGCCCCCCTTCGCACCCATGGTTCCCCCCTACCCCTCCCCGGGGCATCCTCACCCAGGGAAATGGGTCAGTGAACCAAGGAGCAGAGAAGTGGACGTGGCCGGGGACTGGTGAGTCACCCGTTTGACTGCAAAATGGGGGGCATCGTCTTAGGAGGAGCTGAGGACTTGAATTGGGAATTTCAGGGCTCGGCCTCCCTCTCCCTCACTGGGGGGGTCCGGCCCCGGGGACGTGTGGACCTTGCCAGTTGCCTCCGGGCAGCAGCTCCAGAACAGCCAAGGGACAGTGGCGTGTCTGCCACAGCAGTAAACGAGATGGGAGTGGAGCAAGCAGAGTCCCCGGGAAGCCCCCGGTACGCTGGCTGCCACCCCGGGAATCAGTGTGGAAGGAAGTGAGGAAGGATGGAAGTTTCCTAAGAAGGAGCCTCTCTGCACAGAATTTAGCACTGGCAGAAGTGGGGTTGAAGGCTAAGTTGGTGTGCGGGTACGTTAGCATTGCAGGGGTTTTACTTATCACCATATAAATTATACATGAGAACATTCTTCTCAAGAGAAATCCCACATTACAGAGAAAACACAAGTCTCCCTGGACTGCATCTCTCCCAGTGTTAAGTGTCCCCCTAGAGAGAGCTACAGTTAGCAGCTTGGCTTGTATCTTTCCAGACCTTTCCTTATGCACTTTTATTCTTGTATGAACCTGTGTTTGCTTTGGTTATGGGTTTCTTTACACACACACACACGCACGCACATTCAGGAGAGAGCCATGAACAAATGGTCTCATTATGTCAAGGAAGTTTCTTAAGTGAGGAAGACTGTTTCCCAAACTTTGCCCCCCCGGGGCACCCCAGCGTGCCACAGGGAACTCACAAAAGTCATGGCGTTTTTAAACACCTTTGAGGGCAGTCCAGCAGTACCTGGCATCTGTCAGACACTGCAGGAGCCGCTACCCCAGCAGGGTCCGCGTTAAAACGCAAGACATGCCCACCAGCATCACCGCGTCTTAGAGAAGCCGAGTTTCCTGTGGCAGCAGCACAGCTTCTGCACAGTCATTGTGAACCAGAGGATGCAAATATCAGGTGCAAAGGGATTCCCGGGAGGGAGGAGCCGGATCGTGTCCTGCAAGTGGACACATCCTTTTAGTGAGGAATTAGGGTGAAGAATGAAATAAAAGATCAGTTTTTCTTTCAATTTCTCTGTATTTTTTCCTAAATGGCTACTAGGCTATCTGGGCATGAATACTTATTAAGTTATTTGGACTTAACTCCTCCCTAAGTGGAACCTTTAAGTCTTTTTTTTTTTTTTTTTTTTGCAGCCGAGGGCAATTGTGTAAACATGGCGGAGCTGTTAAGGGTACAGGGAACTGAAAACGTTTGGGGACTCCTGCTGGGTAAAAGCTTTCTGTCCATAGAGGCTTAAGAGTGAAGGAGACGGCCAAGGGCAGAGAAGTTTAAAAAGATACATAGAGAGTTTCAAAGAAGCAGAAATTTACTTGGGGGCAACACTGTGGCAATGTGTGTGCAGAGGAAGTGCCGGGTGGGCTAGCTCCTTGCACACTGGCTCCTGGGCTTCTCACCCACTCCTCTCGTGGGCCTTGGAGGGGATCTGCCCCAGCATCTTCTCCCTCTGTCTCTGACTATTTCTCTCTCTTTCTCTCTGCCTGTGTGTGTATACGTGTGTGTGTGTGTGTGTGTGTGAGTGTGTGTGTGCGTTAGGAGGGGACTGACGGTTCTGATTATGGACATCCTTTAAAATCCATGAGATTTAAAAATAAACCCGACAACTCCTTATCCAGAAGACTTTGCTTGACTTACAATCTCCGGGTGGCTCCGGCTTCACAGAGAAAGATGCCAGAGGAGCGTAGAATGTGCCCATAAACATCTCCCTTTGTGGAGCCTGTGAATTATCCATTCCAAGGAGAGACTTCGCAGGTGGCCCAGGCCATCAGATGGCGGGGGCCCGGGGGCTCTGGCCCTCTTCAACTGACAAGCCCATTCTCAGCAGCATAAGTCCTGGCTAAAATAAGACTTTGTCCTATGCTCAGTGTGTACATTTCTACTGGCCTGCGTCTATATTAAGACGTTACAAATAAGGAGAGTCCCAAGACCTGGGTTATGGAGGAGAAGCTGGGGGCAGACAGGCAGCCTGGGAAATGAGAGCGCAGTGGGACGGTGGGGGGCCGGGCGGAGCAGCGGGTCTGCCTCCGAGCTAAGGCTGGGCAAAGTCACCATGGTATTTCAGACCAGACCCTCATGGAAAACACAAGGCCCAAATATGTGCAAGGATGGGGAGTGTTGGAAGAGCCAAGTGGCTCACAGAGGCCAGCACATAGCATTGGGATGTGTGATGTTTGCCACGATTGACTCGCAGTTTGGACTTTCTTTTTTCGTCTAAATGATTTTTCCATATACGGCCTGAAGCGCGTAAATTAAATCTGTCTTTTGCTGCCCGGGCCAAGGTCGTTATTTCATGTCCCTAGAATTCACTGAAGCACACACGAGCCTGTCAGGGTCCTTTGCTCTCTTGCCCTTCGTGTGCCAGAAAAATCAAAGTGTTGGTTTAAAAAATTCCTCCAGGGTCAAAAGGTGTCTGACTCCGTGCGAGTCTTTGACGTGACGTCCAGAAAGGAGCTTTCAAAGAAAACAGGTGGGACGGCTCTTTTGTGGATGGAGAGGCTTCCAGACTATGCCCTTTTAGCACTGATCTCCTGAGCTAGTGAGGTCGCAGGGGCCTCCGTCTCCATACACCACTGAGGCCCGGCAGCCGGGCTCCAGCTGGTGAGCAAGGGTGTCTGCACAGCACCTGCCCCATCGCCCAGCGGACGCAATGTTCTTATAGACATTGCTTGCTTAACTTTCACGAAGAATAAGGAACTAGGAAGAAAAGAAAAAAAGGTCCTTACTTTAGGTTGCTTCAGATGCAGAGCCTGAGTCCCTGGTGCATGTGCAAAATTGATTCGGGAGGGGGGAACCCCGACAGTGGAGTGGGACAGTGACGGAGAAGAGAAGGCTGCGAACAAAGGGCGCATCGTCAGTCATGTTACCGGCGTGGGCAGCTGGCTCGTCATTTCACTGAGGAATTCTGGGAGCTGACCTAGAACATGCACGTCACAGTTCTACTGCCTGAGGGATGAGAAGCTGGGTGTATGTTAGTTCCACCAGTCACCACTGAAGGAGGCTCCGAATGGTGTGTGTGTGTGTGTGTGTGTGTGTGTGTGTGTGTGTGTGTGAATTCCCCTGCACTTCTGGCCTGCTTTGAACATGCACGTGAGCAGAAAAGGCTCAGGCCGCCAAAAAAGTCTTCAGGCAAAGCGATCCAGAGGCTGCCAGTTGGAAGTGGGACCTCTCCACTCTATGGTAAGGCTCATGGAACTTTGGGGCTGACACCGGCAGTATCAGGATCCTAGGTCCTAAAGTGCTTCTGTTAAGACCTAGCCAGAAAGTCAGAAGCCCAGGAGTTCAGCAGAGGGCATTTCGTACAGGGAAAGTTAATTCAAAAGGTGTCAGGATTGCCAACAAGCTGAACAGGGGTGGTGAAGCAACACAGAGGTCAGTAGCGGCTGGGGCTGGGAAGCCAGGGCGGGAGATGGTGTCCCCAGAGCCCAGGGCCAGGGCCACCTGGTGGGAATGGAGCCCTGGTCGAAGCTGTGTGCTAGGAGATGCCAGCCAGGGAAGGGCAGGCCACAGCAGGCACCGGAAGGATGGAGGAAGTGCAGCCACGGCATGAAGCCGATGGACAGACAGGGGGAATACTCTGGATTCTCCTTTCCATCCACCTGCCAGTCTCCCTCCAGTACCTCCCTGAACTGAATCTGGCCGGAAGCCAGTTGGCCAGGGAGTCTGGGAAATGTGTCTTCAGGGACCGCCGCTCCTACATTATGAATTAGAGGAACGGGCAGATCTGAGAGGAAGCAGGCTAGGACTGGCACTGGTCACAACCCTGACGTAATCCCATGCCTTCCTCTTCCAGTTCCACCCCTCTGTCTGCTCCATGACTCTGTTGGGTTTGTCACCCCCAAAGCAGAATCTGGGAATGTCTGAGGAGTTTGGAGGGACTCCATTTTGGGAAGGCATCGGTGGTCAGTGAGGGGACACACTCTACACCCTTGTTTGCCCCTGTTTTGAAGTTTCCTAGGGCTGTTCCTGTGCCTTTTGTTCTCCGATTCAGCCACAGAAGGACCTTCAATCCCTTGCCTGCATCCTGGGGGTCGTTGAGGAAGCACCGTGTCTTTTCAGTTATGTTGTAACGTATCTGACATGTAGCATCGTGCAAACTTCAGGTGTGCAGTGTGTCAATCGGAGACACATATATCATAATACGGTTGCCATTGTAGCAGTCACTAGCACCTCTGTCATGTTACCAAATTATCCTTTGTTTTCAGTGGCTGGAATCATTAAGTTGCAGGCTCTTGGCAAGTTTGATGGTTATGATACACTTTTGTCGTGTATCCTCACTGCTGTGCATGAGATCTCTCAGGCTCATTAACCAAGTGCTGCAAGTTTGTGCCCTTAAACAGCATCTGTCCTGTCCCTCCACCCCCATCCCCTGGTAACCACCATTTTACACTTGGTTTTTATGAATCTGGCTTTTTCAGATTTCCCATATAAGTGACACCATATAGCACTTACCTCACTTCGTCTGACTTATCTCACTTCACATAATATGCAGAAGGTCCATCCGTGTTGTCACAAATGGCAGAGGCTGTATTGCTTTTTCGTGGCTGAATACTATTCCGTTGTATAATATATATATTCCATTCGATATAGATGTATACAATATACATATTATGTATAGTTCACATATTCTTTATCCATTCATCTGTTTAAGGGCACTGACGTTGTTTTCATATCTTGGCTGTGGTGAATAATGTGTCAGTGAACATGGGGGTGCATATATATCTTTGAGATCCTGTTTTCATTTCCTTTGCGTATATACCCAGAAGTGGAGTTGCTGCGTCAGATGGTAGATCTCTTCTTAATTTCTTGAGCAGCCTCTGTACTGCTTTTTACAGTGTCGGCACCAATTTACATTCCCACCAACAGTGCACAAGGCTTCCCTCTTCTCCTCACCTTTGCCAGCAATTGTTATTGCTTGTCTTCCAGATGGTGGCCGTTCCAGCAGGTGTGAGGTGGTATCTCACTGTGGTTTTGATTTGCATAGGAAGCACCACATCTTGAATGCACCCTTTTGTCTGTTTAATTCTCCCTTAGGCTTGCCAAGGCTTGGTTTTTGCTCTGTGTCAGTGAGGTAGGTTTGCTCACATTTCGAAGGACATGTTTCAGAACCTGGAGCATGCTGCATTTTTTTTTTCTCTCCCAAGTTATTGCCATTTGAACATGTTGGCTTTTATCTGTTCAATAAGACAAGATGTCAGCATTACTAGAAAGATCAATCTGAACAGATGCTAAGCTTTTCTCTCCTCCTCTGCCCACCCTGAGAATTCCCCATGCTTTCGGTGGTTACTTCATTCCCTCTCCCAACCTCCTGGAAACAGGCATGTCCACGTTATTTCAGATGGGGCAGCCCAAGTGAGATTTTCAGGACTGATTATGTACAAGGCCCACAGCAAAGCTAATGCCAGTCTCCACTTCTCTGGTCACCTCTCTTGAGTTGGGTTCACTTACTTAATAGTTTGTACTTAATACGTAATACACCCAAGAACGTAGAGATCCCTATTTCTATTTTTTTAAACATCTAAGATCAGATCACTAGGTGTATTTAATATTCATAGGCTACGACCTGCTATGAGAATGACATCCCGCTATCCCAAGCAGGCCAGATCTGGAGTTCAAGGTGAACTATACACTGGAATGGGGTCAGTGGAGGTGCCAACCCAGAGGCAAAAAGAAGTAGGTCCTTTAATTGGAGCGGTGAGCAGAGGCTGCTAACTTCCTTACGTGTCTTACACTGTCTTCACATTTGGGGAGCTAGGAGCGGAGTGACACAGGGAAGGAGGTGATCCATGATTTAATGGGCCTTCCATACCTGTAATCTCTGTAAAACAAACTTCTTTGAAGGGAGAAGCCCCAAACCCACTCCTTTGGGCCTTTCTTATTTCTGTTATCTTGGCTTCCAGCTGAAATCTCTGAAGCGTGTTCAGAGGAGAGCCTCTGAAATGCAATTGCGTGTCTTCTGGCCTTGCTCGGGCATTCCATTTCCTCTGACAAATGAACACTGGCTTGTCCTCTGACTGGCAGGAGATGAGAAAAGGTAGAGCGGCATCCCGAGCCTTGAGGGATACCCAGGGCCTCTCTGCAGCTCCCCACTGGTCCTCACAGCGGTCGTGTCCTTTCCCAGTGTTGGAAGCTGGCCGCAGCACAGCCTGAACTAAGTGCTGGCGTTTGCAAAGGGACAGCTCTTCCCACCAGTCATTCCTCGTCCACGGATTGTCCAAAGTCAATTCCTCGTCTGGGAGCTTCTGTTGCTTTTCTGCAGCAATACTCATGTTGTCCCGACAATACCACATCCAGGATTTTCTGCGTCAGGATTTTACTTCCGCTTGGTCTAGGGCTGGTGGGCCTGTACTGAGGATTTCCATGGCATGTTTCGACCATTTACATCCCTGTGGTGGAACTAGATAGCCCTGCAAGGGCTAATACCCACCCAGGGCCAAGCCGTCCTGCTCATCCGTGGCCCAGAGTTTGCTCGACTCCGGGACCGTTGGACCCAGCCTCATGGTCCCCCAGGAAGGCCAGACGAGGGGGCGTGCAGTTGACATCCAGTTCATTTTTATTATCATGGCGCACAGCCTACCAGCCAACTTCCGTAACTTTTAAGCCGAACTTGGGCATCTGCCTTGAGTTTAGAGACTTTGCAGCAGGACGTCTGCCCTGGAGATGTGATCAGCCAAATGCCTTCACTCCTTAGGGTGGGGCGACTCCCATCCAGGAATCTCAGAGACCCTGTATATAAACATGAATGAATGAATCCTCCCAACACCACACTCTTTGCCAGCTGGATGATTTTAAGGGAAGTGACCAGCTCAGGGGCCTGTAGTGAGTCATGAAAGATCTCGCTCGGAACCAGGGAGTTTGGACTTTCAGGGCCCTGGGTGGAGTCAGGGACCGCTCTGGACTCTTCCACCCCCAGTACTTGGAGTGTCAGGATGGGGGGGTCAGCAGTCAGCACAGAAACTCTGGGGATGCCTGGCTGCCTTCCAGCTCAGCACCTCCCCCTTCAGCGCCTTCCTCACCAGCCCCCTCAAACCATGGCTTGGTCAAATTAAGTAACTTTTGTTTTTTCAGTATACACAACTAATATATGCTAACTGTAGAAATTCTGAAAAGGGAAGTATAAAGAAGAAAAACAATTCATCCAATTTTTCATCTCCTAGAAAACCTATTATAACCCTCTTTTTAATGTATATTGTCACATGGTTGAGAAAAATCAACTGTGTATTTAATTTTATATTATGATTTTATATTATGATTTTTGTCAGTCTGAGAACAAGTCCCAATCTTCTTAAACACCATTCTTGAGCATCCTTTCAATGATTGCATAATATTTCATCATATGGATGCATTATAGTTTTCTTAACCTTTCCTTACCCTGTAGTTAACATAGGATGAACACACAGTTTTTTTCCTGAAACTTGGGTTATTTGGATTAATATATCGTATGAACGTATCCCAGTTCTCTTAGTCTTTACCTTATGGTTGGACATACGCTGACCACGCTCGTGCTTGTTATTTCAGGTGGGTTCCGTTAGTAGGAGACATTGCTGGAAGCTCAGGATCTTCACTCAGTTCCTGGTTTCCTAACCGCACATGTTTTGGGGCTCGGTGGGGGAGCCATGTAGACGCAGCCCTTGCACGTGACCATAGAGGCAGCTTCACCGTCGTTGCCTGTCTTGCCGCTGCTCAGTCGTTCACTGTAGATGAAGCCGGGTTGGGTCACTTAATTCATATCCTAGGACTCTTCCATCGATCGGGTACCCCTCTGGGAGAGCGGGAGGCCTTTGTTCTTCTCGTGTGCGTGGCGGGCAGAGCAGCTGTTCTGGCGCATAGGTGGGTCATTCTCTTAGGCTCTGGGGTTCGGTTCTGGTCAGGGAGCCATTTCTCACATCCCGGGAATCGGTGGGTTACTTGTATCAAATCCTGGAGCTGTTCACATCTTCCGACCCCACCGTTAATGTGGATAAATGATTCTGGGGCAGTGGATGGATTGTGAGTGGCTTCTCCAATGAAGATATTCCATCAGTTGAACTGAGGCCAAGTTTTGGCAGGGAAATCAGTGGGACAAATCGTGAGCTACGGTTTTAGCTCCAAGAGGAAATGTGTCCTGGTTGGTAAATCATCAACCAAAAAAGCGAGAAACTGCTTGTGATAACTTAAACTTCTGGAAGCAATTTAGAGGGCAAGTAGGGTCACTCTGACTTCCGAGAAAGGGAGAGGATTTCTTGTTGTTGAGATGACGATTTTTTTTTTCTTCCGGCTTTCCAACATGTACACACAAACAATGTTGACCTATGGAAAATATTACTAATCCACAGAAGAGCACTTGATACATACTTTAATACGATGTTCTTTACTTTAGTGCCATTTTTCATCTGACTAGGAACTCCCTGATTGTCACTTTATCTCCCTGTAATACCAAGGGTGGACCTTCACACCCTTTTGATGACTCACGGAAATGCAGTATTAGCCCCTAAACTGATCTAAGAGGGCTCTTCGGATGTGGAGTGCATTTGGTGTCTTCCCCATCTTTGCTTTTCCAATCATATATAGTTTAGGATAGTGGCTTCTTATTACTTCATGCTGTGATCCTAAACTGGGCACCTTTGAAATTCAAAAAATGTGAATTCTTACTCAGAGTTAAAATAAGTAGATCTCATTAAAACAGAAGAAGAGGAAGGAAAGGGAGGGGGAGGAGGAAGGACTATAGGTACCACTCATGGTACCACTCAGCAAGCACCATATTATAACCCCATTCTTGGGAATTCCCTGGTGGTCCAGTGGTTAGGACTCCCAGCCTCCACTGCCAAGGACCCAGGTTTAATCCCTGGTCGGGGAACTAAGATCCTGCAAGCTGTACAGTGTGGCCAAAAAGAAGAAAAAAACAACCCCATGTTATTAACCCCATATTATAAAATAATCTCCATGTTTTTTAGCCTTTATTCCATAAATGGAGCTTGGGAGATATTCCTAGGTCTCTGGAGGCCCAGGTAACAAAGCTGGCGGTAGCAACAAGCCTGTCAGCCTCGGGTTGGCGGATGTTTCTTGGGCCTGGTGCCCAACCTGCCGTGGCCTTAGTTAGCTCCAGCGGGAGGTCCCGGACCCAGCCTCCCTGACTTCTCCATCGTTGTCTAATCCACGTTTGACCGGCAGGAAGTGGAACCTTCCTTGACCTTCCTTTGGACTCAGAGCCTTGGACATGTAAGCAGAGACTGGGGACTGGTGTGAATTTGGCTAAAGTGACTGTTTTTTAAGCCTTTGCTCACCCAAGGTCACTCTGGTGTGATCCGGTAGAGTGGCAGATAAGTTGCTACATGGGAGAGTGAAGAGAATGGGCCGGAACTTCGGTGGGCCTACGAGAAGCAGGGAGGTCCTCAAAGTCAGCAGGCTCTGGGCCACATCCCGATACGGGATCTTGTTTCTTCTGGCTTGAGCATCTTTCCCCCAGTCTCCTGGCTCTGGCAGAAGCTGGGAGTTGGCAGACAGAAGGAGGGCCTGAGGTGAGTCCCCAGGAGAATGAGATGAGTGTCTCTGGGGCCCACTGAGTCCTGATAAGAAGGGTTGCCGGGGGATCCCGGACCCCAGGCTCTTTTAGCCTATTTCTTGGATGATGGAAGAAGGATTCAGCCTGAGTTGTCCTTGTTTCAGATCCAGCTGAGGAGTTTGGCAGCTTGAAACCTGGACGGTGGTCGGGCTGCCAGTGTGAGTCACGCCACAGGGAACGTGGTAACAACAGTTCTGTAAACAAGCCAGGATCCCGGTCCCCCAGAGCCCCCGTGGGTCGTCTTCCATACTTCTTCCAGTAAACTCCATAAACCTTCCCTCTTTGTGCCGACTCCCTCGGCTGTTCAATTCGTGCATTGTCACCATGCTGGTTATAATGATGGCACGCAGGGCCCAGGGATTGAACATCCCTTTAACCACCTGCCAGAGTTTCCCCAAATGGGAACCGTGCCTTGCCTGTCTGCTTTCTGCAAGGAAATGTTTAAAGTGCTTTGAGACCCCAAGAGACCTTAAAATACCGAAGTTTATTTAATATCCATATCTTTGGGTTAAAAAAAATGAGTAAAACAAGAATAAATGCACGTGTTTTACTCTTGGTCAGTGACACCAGTTTTGAAAGACTCAGCTCTCTCAACCAGAAGCCTTGGAGTCGCCCTCAATTGCTCCCTTGCCCCCCCCCACCCGCCGTATCCGAGAGCCCCGCATCTGTCAGGGGCCACCCACGGAATGTCTCTTGTGTTTGTCCCTTCCTCTTCATCCTCTCAGCCCATCTTCCTAGGCTATGTCAGTGACCCCCTAACTGGTCTCCCACCTCTTATCAGGCTCCCTTCCAGCCCATTCTCTGCGTCTGTGTCAGAGGGATCCGTCCAGAATGCAAATCTGATTATGACACTCCCATGCTTAAAATGCTCTGCGGAGTGTTTGGGATGATTTTCAAGCCTCTTGGCTTTACCCACAAGGTCCTACATGACCCACCTCTCCAACTTCATCTCCCACCTTCCCACATGACCTTCTCTGCCAAGCGTTGCCAAGCCACTTACAATTCTCTGGGTGTGTCTGGCTGTGTCATGCCCCGGTGCCTTTGTACATGCAGGTCTCTTTGCTTGGAATACGCTTTCCCCCTTTTTATCCAGCTCACTCCTTCTTATCCTAGAAAACTCAGAATTAAAGTCGTCTCCACCGGGAGCCGTCTCTCACCCCCCGGGCAGACTTAGCTGTTGGCCCTTGTGTTCATATCCTAGGGCTGCTGTAACAAATTACTGCAACCTGGGGGGGTCTTAAAACAACAGAAATTTATTCTCTCATGGTTCAAGAGGCCAGAAGTCCAAATTAAGGTGTTGGCAGGGCCACACTCCCTCTGAAGGCTCTGGGGGAGAATCCTTCCTCACCTCTTCCAGGTTCTGGTGGCTCCAGGCATTCCTTGGCTTGTGGCCACATCACTCCACTCCCTGCCTCTGTTTTCACGTGGCCTTCTTTCCTGTGTGTGTCTCCTCTAAGGACACTGGTCATCAGATTTAGGCCCTCACACTAAATCTAGGATGAGCTCATCCCAAGATCCTCAACTTAGTTTCATCTGCAAAGACCCTTTTCCAAGTCGAGTCACATCTGCAGTTTCTGGGGGTCAGGACTTGGATATATGGTTTGGGGAGCCACAATTCAACCTACTACAGCCCTGTAACACCTGGTACATTCCCTTTAAGAAGGGAGTTTCCCAGAGATGTTTATAAGCATTCATTGATATTCCCGTCTCTCAAGATGAAATCTCAGAGATTTCTCTTCTGTTTGACCTTGTGTCTTTGGCTTCTAGGCTGGCTGCATCTCACGTGACCCTCTCATTAAAGTAAGAAATAGCTACCTACAGGCTGTTGGTAGGTCCTTTTCTTCAGCTTGAGCTGATGCAGGCAGGTTTATAGGCAGAAACCTGGACATCACCTCTGGGAAGCCCATCCACCTCAAGGAACCTGTTTCCGAAGTCTTGTTTGGGTTAGAGGTACATTTTCAGGCTAATCGAGTTCAAGGAATACCCAAAGGAAGGCCTTGGAATATTACTGATCACAGGGCGAAGCCCAGACTTGTTCACCTACATTCTAATGTGTATGGTCTTGGGTATGATGATTATGTGCACATTTTCTGAGTTACCAAATGGCTGAAAGGGAGCAGTTGGACATTTCTGAGCATGTCTGGGCGTTGCCTGGATTCCCCGTTTTTCAAATGAGAGCTTGGCTTTCATGGGAAGAGCTGGTTTTAGGGACTTAGTAAATTAAAGTGCCCTGCATTTATGAGAGCTACAGCTTTTAAACTCTGGGCCTCAGTTTTTTGTTTTGTTTTTCTTTAAACAGAATTGATAAGAACATAACTTCCAACTTCCTGTTTTTTTCTATCTGTTTGTGGTTAGAATTTGCCCCTTGAGTCCCAAAATCCCACCTGCCAATCAGTCTGTAAATGATTAAAGTGGCCCTACTGTGTGCTGTAAACTTCTCCATAGGCCTGGATAGATAAAGCCATCTTTTGACGATCTCATATCCTTTGGAAACATGAAGCTTCTCTGGTTCAGAAGGTTTTGTCTTTGGTCACGTAAGGATGTGAAAATAATTTGGCAGGAGACTTCTAGCTCCTGTTTCATCACTGTCTTCTCTGTCTGAGGTCTCCTATCCCAACCCACATTAATGAGGCTGTTGATGTGAAAGAACCTATACAATCAAACTGTTCTTTTGCAAAAGGGAGGATTGATTAATTCGTAATGCCGGGTAAACTGTTTACAAAAGGCTTCAGTGTTATGGGTCATCTCTGCCCTTTGTCACCGACAGAGAAGAGTCCTGAGTACCAGGCTGCCGCCTTCTCTTTGCAGAAGGGAGGACACCGTGAGCATCTCTGAGGAGCTCTTGCAGCCGACAGGACCTGGGCTCTCCCTCCACCGTAATCGCCCGTTACCCAGTGGTCCGGCGTCCCGGAATCAAAGTCTCTGTTGTCTCAGGCTTTCAAGGAGGTCTTCCCATCTCTAGGAAAACTAATAAGCACACGAATGTCACTTGCAACTTCGGCCCCCTTCTCAACACCTTCCTTCTTTCACTGCCTCAGCACCAGTGTGCCGGCCATTCCTCTTCCTCTACCATGGAATCCTGAACCCCAGATTCACAGCTCAGCACACTCCACCTAAGAGATGTTCCAGGCCCTGCCCTCTGGCTCCAGTCCCACTCTGATTCTGCAGTTTCTCCCAATTCCCACCACTGTTCTGGATCCCCTGGAGCCTCAGCCTACCCCATCCCTTCTCCTCTGCACTTTCATCCGTGACCCATATACCCTCTGGCCCAAGATGTCTCCTGTCCTTACAGAACAGTGGGTCTGGGGCATGAGTTCTGGGTACCGGCCAGAGGCACCTCGATTGAGGTCTGGGTGCCCCCAGAATTCCTCGCTGTCAGATCACACTGATAGTACAGAGCGGGCAGGGAAGGAGGACAGTGGTGATAGTAATGGGCTCACTCATTTGCCCTAAAAGTTGTTGCTTGCAGAAAATGTAAAGAGATTCTCAAAGGGATTGGCCAGGTTGTATATGAATGCAGAGCCATGTAGGTGAATAAAGTTGCGGTGAGCCTCATGGGCAAGGATGCTGGGAGGTGTTTCAGGCCCCCTCACAGCTCCCCTGGAGGCTTCTGGTTGGTTGCTAAACGCTGGGTTGAATGGGACCTGAGTCTGGTCCAGTTCTTGATCTCTTTCTGGTTGTCAAAGTGAGGAGGTTTAAGTACTTAGAAAGAGTTGAAATGTAAAATATTTTGACAAAGAACACACTCAGGAGGAGGAGGACCACTGACCGGAAGGGCACCCTCCTCCCTCTTTTTTTTTTTTTTTTTTTTTTTTTTGCGGTACGCAGGCCTCTCACTGTTGTGGCCTCTCCCGTTGCAGAGCACAGGCTCCGGACGCACAGGCTTAGCGGCCATGGCTCACGGGCCCAGCCGCTCCGCGGCATGTGGGATCTTCCCGGACCGGGGCACGAACCCGCGTCCCCTGCATCGGCAGGCGGACTCTCAACCACTGCGCCACCAGGGAAGCCCACCCTCCTCCCTCTTAAAGGCACGACCCAGAAGTTGCACGTGTGAATTCCATTCGTCTCCCATGAGCTGGAACTCAGGCAGGGGCCCCTCTGAATGGGAAGGGAGGCTGGGGAGTGTGGTTTTTATTCTGGACATCCATGGACCCAGCTAAACCCGGGAGCTCTGACATTGTGAGACAGGAGAATGGATTTAGGGAGCAACCAGCAACCTTCGTGGGCGACAATACAGTTAGTTAATACCCAAGTGGAGACTCTTGGAAAAGCCAAACTAAAGGGGGTTTGCAAACGATCTCAGGTGACATTTTGTGGAATCATTTATTCAGTAACTACTTATTGAGCACCTGCTATGTGCCAGGTACAGTGCTAGGAGCTGAGGGTGCAAAAGTGGGTAAGAGACGTGCTCTCCGCCTTCATGAAGCTTATAGTGTGTGGGGAAGACAAACTTTCAACAAGGAAATGACTCTTTATACCGTAATTTTACTCAGTGTTTACAGTATCTTCTAGGACAAGGAAGTAGGTGTAGATACCGCTCAAGATACTTAACAGGTCGGGTAAGTCAGATTTTTGGGGGGAAAAGGATAAAAACCATACATAGGTGTCTTGTTTGAACAGCTGGGAGGTGGGCATTAGGGGTCCCCCGCTAATATGGGGGACGCTGGAGGAGAAACAGTTGGGAGAGAGGTCCTAGTTCAATTTTGGACATAGAGAATCAAGGTATTTCTAAAACATCCAGGTGGAGAAGTCATTCAGGCAGCTGGATCCAGAGCTCAGAGGTGAAGTCTGGACCAGAGATATAAATTTGACATTCAGATGGCATTGGACACATGCAAGAGGACGAAATTGGGATGTCCTCTCTGTCGATAAATATCTTATTATTTAGAATATATCAGTTAGAAAGTGATGAACATAAGCCAGTTTACCAGAATCAAATAGAGTGTAAATTCCATATACGCCGTCATTTGGAGGGAGGAGAGACCAGTGGAAATCTGGGAAGGCTGGAAGTGTTGGAAGAGGTTTCAAAGATAAGTCCTGAAGACTCACGGATTTCTGATAATCAGACTGATGCGCTAGAAAGCTAATTGAGCATCTTCTAGGAGAAGAAAAAGATCTGACAACTCAGTGGGTCTGGAGAGGACTTCAGAGCCTCGAACTGGCCAGGAGACTTGCTTCCACCGTGTCCTAACTGGGTCACCTTGGGGAGGCACTTGGCTTCTCTGAACTACTAGGATTGACACCTACCCTCTCTAACGCACAGGGTGGTGTGACTGTCAAGATCAAACAAGATACAGACCCAGATGAATTTTGTAAATCGTAAAGCTAGGCAAATTTGGAAAGATAGATTGTTAAATAAAATTCAAGGTCCAGAGAGAACAAGTCATTTTCCCAAGGTCCCCTGGCTGGCAAGAGCAGGCATTGGAAACAGAGCTCTCTGGCCTTCCAACTTTCAGAGGTGACCGAGCGTTTTGTGCTTCCCAGCTCCAAGTCCTCAGGCAACTTATTGAACCTCTCTGACTCTTGTTTTCCTCACGTGTGACTTAGGCAATAACACCATTAACTCAAATATAAAAGTTTTTTGACTGTTTACTGTGTGCCGGGCACTGTTCTGGACCACGGGATCATGGCCTTGAGCAAAGCAAAGTGCCTCTTCTCAAGGAGCTTCCATTCTGGAAGTAGAAAGGCAGACAATGACAGAGATGAACAAATACATATATTATGTATCCGAGGGTAGTGGGTGCTACGAATATTATTTCTTACGAAGGTAGACAGGTAATGTAATGTCTGAGCAGACACCATCATGAAGTAAGATAGCAAGCAGCATGGCTATCTGGGGAAAGAGCCTACAGGCAGAGAAAGCATAAGTGCAAAGGCCCTGGGGCAGGAATCTTCTTGTTGTGTTTAAGGAGGGGTCAAGAGGCCAGTGTGACAGGAACAGACAGGGCAAAAGAGAGAGTGGGGGAGTGGCCAGAGATGGGATCATGTAGGGCCTCCCCGGCCATGGCAGGGACTCAGATTTCCTTCTGAGTGAGGTGGGCAGGATTTTAAACCAGAGACTTAAGTGATGATATTTGTCCCATCGGTAGAGGTTTTGTGAGGCGCAAATGAGGTAATGCATATGAAATTGCTTTATGAACCGGGAAGTTAGGTTCAAGACTATTTCCAGGGTCCTGTGAATGGCCAGGTAGTCAGAGAGCCGGGACAGGACGGCAGCCCTGACCCCCGGGCCGCCCCATCTTTCCATGATCCTGACTCAGTCTCAGAAAGCATGGGGCACGATGTGCATCTAGAACCAGGTTGAACCCTTGGTCAAAGTCAAAGACTCTCCTCCCCAAGCCAGAGGGCTTTGCAGACCTCCTAGATGTGGCAGTGCTTGGCCTTGGAGGGAGCTGCGTGGGGTTTGCCATCTTAAATGGGTAGAAAAAAGGGAGCTGGAGCTGTCCAAGGCAGTTGGGGCCTGGACAGCAGAGACTGTCTTAAATTAAACGCAGACCTCTGCTCAGGGCTGGACTTGAGAAGCTAAAACATCAGAACTGAAGAGGAAAAACCAACGGTTACGATAGGTTTTAGAGAATTCCTTTAATATCTATTTAGGAAGCCACAGCGCGGCCAGAAACAATAGAGCCGGAATTTGTAAGTATTCCTAGTTGTTTATACAGTCTTAGGCATGGATTATGCAGATGTACTAGTGTGTGAATTGAGGTTCGAGGAAGTGACCTTGAGTTACACACCACCCCGAGGACCAGCTCTGATAGATGATCGTATCTGGCCGAGGGCTCTGCCTGGCCCTCGCCTTGCGTGATCCCGGAGGGTGGAGAGGGAGGCCCGCGCTGCGGTTCTTGGCTGGGGAGCCGAGGGTTGGAGTTCCGGCACCCTCGCATCTTCACTTTGTGTACGATGGGTTGAGTTTACTCTTTTCTCTCTGCCCTCCCTTTTATTTTTCTATCCTTTTTTGCCCCTCCCTTCTCTCTTGCCACGAGCAGAGGACATTAGCCAATGTTTGCTCTCCCCTCTATTAAAGTTACACTTGTTTGTAAGATAACCTTCTACATGTCACACACCCAGAGTTCACGCCCTAAAAGAAGATGTCACTTCAGAATCTCCATTCCCAATACAATATACCATAGGTGGGCCTCGTAAACCACTAGCGTTTAAGAAAATAGTGTCGTGACTTTTTCCAATGAAACTTTGTTGAATTCCAACTATATAAAAGCCATAATGATGAACAATCTGTGAGTGAAATGACGTTTCTTAACCAAAGGTACGAAGTTCCCAGAAATGACAGGCCATTGATACTCCAACCTCAGTTCCTTTAAGTAGGTAAGTTCTAAAAACATAACCACCTTCATATCTGTAGTTTTCAAATAACGCTTGTTATAATCTAAGGTTTCTTTGCCTGTGGTTCCCTCATATCTGAATCTTGGCCGACTCGGAAGTGGAAAGGTTTCCTCTAAAAGCACAGAAAACATGGGGTACCACTGAAATCACGTATAAGAAATATGTATAGGATGGATATAACGCGCGCGCGCACACACACACACACACACACACACACACACACACACACACACACACACACACGTATTCCTGTACTTACTCTTGCTGGAGAAACTCTGGGGGTTTCCAAGGGCAGGATCAGGTCCAAGCGGTAAAAGTTTCAGGGAAGACAGATTTCAGATTCCTTGGGGAAGCACTTTTTTAACAGTCAAATCTGCCACCAACAGAATTGCTGCACCACACAGTTCAGTACAAGGCTGTTTTTTTTCAAGAACTTTGTAAATACCAGAAGCTTCCAAGGACAGGATTGTTATAAAAAGAGCATTATTTTATGCCTGCCCATTTAAAAACCGTGCTATTATAGAAAGGAGAGACAGAGCTGCTGTCATGGTACGTGGTGAGTGTGACTTTCTGAGCTGGGTGTGACTGGTCGGTGATGTCGCAGAAGCCACATGGCCAGGGGCGGGGACAGATTGTGATGGATACCGATGGCAATCTTGGTAATGCAGGAGTTGAGAGCGGTCTCAGACATTTATGTGTTCCGGCAAGTAGCTAATGCTTTGAAATACTTAATTGCAATTCCGCAAATGTATTATAGGCCATGAATCCCTCCTTTTATTTTATTTTTTTGGCGGTACGCGGGCCTCTCACTGTTGTGGCCTCTCCCATTGCGGAGCTCAGGCTCCGGACGCGCAGGCTCAGCGGCCATGGCTCACGCGCCCAGCCGCTCCGTGGCATGTGGCATCTTCTCGGACCGGGGCACGAACCCGTGTCCCCTGCATCGGCAGGTGGACTCCCAACCACTGCACCACCAGGGAAGCCCCCTCCTTTTTTTTTTTTTTTTTTTCCAACCTTTTGGGCTCTTTTGGATCTAAGACTGAAAAATTCCAAAAATAGCATGCATCCTTGTCAGGTTCTTAGATCCTGGGTTTTCTGAATAAGTAGCCTCCCATTGTAGTGAGCTCCCCACTTCTGGAAGTGATCAAATAGAAGGCTAGTGCCAGAAACATTAAATGAGGACTGTCTGCTTTGAGGGGTTAGAGGAAACGAATACTTTGCTTTTAAAGTTACAGTGAAGCCTAAAGAATCAGCGAATGAAGACCCGTATCATCATGGCACAGTTTTACGGTAAAGGACATTTTGTCATATTTGCTTTAGATCTTTTTTAAAAAATGTCCTTACAGATACAAGTGAGGCGTAGGTATGTGCAGTCCTTCTTTTGACACTGCTGCTCCTTCTCTTCCTGGAGGTGACGAATATTCTGAACTCTGCCTTGACCATTTTCATGGATATCTTTGTGCTCAGTGAAAGCATACATGCACCCAAATACTCCATAGTATTTTTTTGCCTGTTTGTAAACTTTATCTGAATGGTATCATACTGTGCGTGTTATTTTGTTGCTTGTTATTTTGCTATTGTCCTTAGATAGATTCACTTCCATGTATGTAGCTCTACTGCGTTCACTTAAGCTGAATTACCGTATTCCTTAGATTAGCATCCCATCATCCCCTATCTATCTTCCTGTTCAAGGTATTGAGGTTGATTCTTCATTTTTTGCTACCAACGATGCAGTTATGAATCCTCTCACACGTGCGTTTGGGAGCATTCATATAAGAATTATGTAGGAATGGAATTACTTGCTCTTAGAGGGCACACATCTTTATAGGATAAAGTCAAATTGTTCTCTAAAATGACTGAACTAATTTATACCCCTACTAATTTATACATCCCTACCAGATCTTGCTGATAGCAGATTTTAATTTTTGCCAGTTGATAATTATGAAATGGTGTTTCATTAGAGTTTTAAATTTAAATTTAGTCAGATGTATTTTTTGCATATGTGTGTGCCTCTTTCTGTTTTAAGAAATCCTTCTCTACCCCACAAGGTCATAAAGATATTCTATGTTTTTTCCCTATAAGTTTTAAGATGTTTCTTTTCCACATGAATCTTTGAACTAACTGGAATTTACTTCTGTGTATAGCATGTACAAAATGGGACCAGTTTTCTTGGTTTTCTACATGATGTTTTTATTTTACATTTTCTGGGTTACTAATGAGAATGGACATCTTTTCCTTTGTTTATTCATCATGTGAATTATTTGTTTTTTAGGTTACTCATCTTCCTATTGAATATTGTGTCTCTTGATTGATAGGAATTCTTTATATATCATGGATACTAGCCTTGTTAGTCGTGTACTTTGCAAATATCTTCTCCCATCCTGAGGCTTGTTTTCTTTCTTTACCATGATTATGGCATCCTTTGATGAATATTGTCCTTGTTTTCATTGTCTGATAGAGTTTACTTGTAAAACCTGAATCTGGTATGTATTCATGTAGCAGTGGTACAGTTTTTTTGTTTGTTTGGGTTTTTTCTTTTGTTTTTTTGCGGTACGTGGGCCTTTCACCGCTGTGGCCTCTCCCGTTGCGGAGCACAGGCTCCGGACGCGCAGGCTCAGCAGCCATGGCTCACGGGCCCAGCCGCTCCGCGGCATGTGGGATCTTCCCAGACCGGGGCACAAACCCTTGTCCCCTGCATTGGCAGGCGGACTCTCAATCACTGCGCCACCAGGGAAGCCCCAGTTTTTTTTTTTTAAATCAGTTTATTAGATCAAGTTTGCTGACTGTGACTTTCAAAATCTCTGTAATCTGCTGAGTTTTGTCTTCTTGCATTATCGATTACAGAGTGTGTTATGTCGAAATCTCCCCTGTAGTGAAACGTTTATGAAAATTGACCGTATACCAAGCAGGAAGCAGGCCAGAACATGTTTTACAGAATTTATATTATAAAAATCATATTTCCTGACCACAGTGCAGCGATTTCAGAAATACATTTTTAAAGTTTACCAAAATTACCCCCACATATTTGAAACTGAAAAAATTTCTTCCAGAAAAACTCATGGGTCAAAAAAGAAATGAGAAAATATTTGGAATTTAATGACAGTTAAATTGACTGAATTTGTCAATTTCTCATGTAGTCCTAACACTTTTTGACTTGTTCGTTGCCTGTTTAGTTAGAATGGGGAGACTGGTACATTTATCTAGAACTGGTTCTTTCCTTATTGCATCACCAGTTCAGGCACGCTTAAAGAAATTGTTTAATATATTTTAACAAGCGTTAGTATACTTTCTGTTCTTGGAAGGGGTGTTCCCCTCAGTGAGTGTACTGCTGCCCAAAATGGAGTGCCCCTTGCATTTTCTGTGTAGACAATCCCATCTTCTGCAAATAATGACAATTCTGGGGTTTTTCCCTTTCCAATTCTCACACTGTATTTGTTTTCTTATCCTACTCTATGGCCAGTGGGTCTAGTACAGTGTTGAATAAAAGTTTAAGTAGTGGGTATCCTTATGTTATTCCTGATTTTCAATGGAATGCTTTTAATAGTTTATCTATAGATAGGATATTCACTGTGGTTTTTTGTTGATACCGTTTAGCAGATGAAAAGAAGTTCTCATCTGTTTCCGTTTTGCTAGGGTAATTTAAATGATCAGATGCTTTTTCTGTATCAATTCACATAATCCTGTGGCTTGTCTGCTTTAACCTTTGAAATGTACTGAACTTCATTAACAGAGCTCTTAAGTTAAACTATACGCGCATTCCTGGTAGAAACGAACTCATTATGTACTTAGTATATTGCAGTATTTGTTTTGCTTGTGTTTTATTTAGGATTTTTGCACCTATTAGTGAGGTTGGGCTAGAGTTTTCCTTTCTTGTACTGTGTGTCTGCTTTTGGTGCCAAGGTTGTAAAAGTTGGATGTCACGAGTTTGGAGTGTTCCTTCTTTTTTATTCTCTGCAGTACATTATAGAAGGGCAGGATTATTTGTTTCTCCAAAGTCTGGTAAAACTCACTTCAACAGTGTCTGGGCCAACTGCTGGGGTTTCGTGGGTAGATTTTTAATTTCAGATATTTTTTACCAGCTTTGTCCTATTCGGGTTTTTATTTTCTTCTTGATTCCACATTGTTTAATTATATTTTCCTAGGAAATGTCCATTTTGTATGTATTTTCAAATTTATTGGCATGATCTTCATAGAATTTTCTTTTGAAGTTACTAACCTTTGTGGCATTTGCAATTATATTGCCTTTGTGATTCCAAATATTGTGTGTTACCTTTCTTTTTAAAAATCTGATCAGTATGTCAGATGTTTATCTATTTTATTAGTCTTAAAAATATTTTGGTTTTATTTACCTTTCTGTTTTAAATGGAATGCGATTCTGCTGTTTGTCTTCTGTTTTATTTTTTCCTGCTCATCTATTATTTATTACTTCTTTCTTTCTTTGGGTTAACTCTTGTTCTTGGAGGCGCAGGCTCAGCGGCCATGGCTCACAGGCCCAGCCGCTCCGCGGCATGTGGGATCTTCCCGGACTGGGGCACGAACCCGTATCCCCTGGATCGGCAGGCGGACTCTCAACCACTGCACCACCAGGGAAGCCCTAACTCTTGTTCTTTGTTGTTGGATGTTTAACTCACTAATTCCCTGTCTTATTTCGTTGCTAACAAGAGCATGTATACTTTGTATCCTTTAACTTTCCATTTATTCATTCTTTCCTTAATTCAATAAATATTTTGTGCCAGGCACTGTTCCAGGTGCTGTGGATTCATCAGTGGACAAAACAACCCCAAAGCCCTGCCCTCATATTTTTAAAATTCTATTTTGAATTCTTTATTCCATGAGTTATTTAGGAGTGTGTTTTGCATTTCCATTGACGTAGAGGTGGGGAAGTTGGTGTCTTGGCCATTTCTAACTTACTTGCATTTTGTTTAGAGGATGTGGCATGTATGATATTGATTTGGGGGAGGTGCTTTTGAGATTTGCTTTATGATCCGGATTGTGTTTTTAATTTTTTTTCTTTTTGTAAGAGTTCCACGTGTGCTTGAAAAGAATGCTGACCAATGATCTTAAGACTCTTTTCAACTTGGCGATTTGGTTAGGGTCACTAACCCTCCTGACTGACATGTTGATCGAAGCTGTGGTTAAAAGGGCCTGATTCCCGTTGAGGTTGACTCAACGGTGAGTCGGGAGCCGTGCCTGGTGTGCTCTCTCTGCTCTAAGACGACAGTATAATGAGGGCCGGTCCCTTTTTCTTCCAGGGAGCAGTGGGACAGAGAAACCCATTAGAGGGTGTCCACAGCAGCAGCCTGGCTGCTGGGTCATGTTCCTCAGACACTTAATGTAGCACTTAAGTGTGTAGCAGCCAACTAGCGCTCAGGCACTGTTCCCCGTGCCATGCAGATACCAAGACACTAAATCTTCCTACCAGGCCTTGTAGAGTTTAGTATTATCCCTCTTCCTCGGGTGAGGAAAGTGGGCCACAGAGAGAGTAAGTCTTAAGGTCTCGCGGCCAGGGCGGAGTCAGGATTGAATTCCACAGTCTCTGACCCAGGGGCCAGGATGCCGCCTCCCATACAGACCTTATGTTAAACTCGTGTTCAGAATACCTGACCCCGGCCCCACTGCAGATGTCCAGTATTCAAATCCCTCCCGGGGCAAAGTGCTAAAAGCCACACCCTTCACACCTCTCCAGGTTGGCTCCCATCGGTAGCTACGTTTTAGAGCCACTGTCAGGCCATTTCCTTCACTTTACGGATGGAGAAACTGAGGCTGGAAGGGGGGAAGGGATTTCGCTAGTTCATGGCGTACGAAAGAGTAATCTGCTTCCTGAGACTTGCCCCTCTGTGACCTCTGGGTGAGGGGACGCTGACGAGTTGGCGGTCCTGGCATTGCCTTGGGAAGCCTGGCCCACCACCTGCTTGTGGGTCTGACAGCTCATCCTTTCCTGAGATGCTCCATGGACACTGGATCTTGACCTTCTTCTTCTGTCCCTGTATCATTGTCTCTGTCTCCTTGTCTGGCCGTCCCTCTACCTCTTGAGTAAAGCCTTCCACTAAGGAATTGAAGCAGAGATTCTGGAAGCCTCGGGGTTTGGTAGGGCTGTGGGGTACATTCTTTCATTGGGGAGACGGTTTTAGAATCAAAGGGAGCTGGTTCAGGTCCCAGACTTACCACCCTCTGGCTTTGTCTTATGGGACTGTGGGACTTACAATCCTCTCTTTCTCATTGATAAAGAAGGGAATGAAATACCGACCCTGGAGTATCTCGAGAGCACCAAACGAAAGCACGTTGGGAGAGTGCCTGCTTTTTGGCAACGTCAGCGGCAGGAAAGTGTGGTGATCGAGGCCCTGCTCTCTGCCAGGCACAGAGCTAGGCTCTGGGGCTGCAGCCGTGGAAAGAAAGAGGCAGAATCCCTGCCCTCAAGGGGTTTGCAGTCAAGTAGGGAGAGACAGACCGTACGTGAGCAAGCAGATATGTGTATCACGTGTCGAGGAGCGACATGCACTGTGAAGAAGGACAGAGCAGAGTGAGGGGTAGACGGTGAGGACACAGCAGCGGCCTCTCGGGCACAGAGATCACTGAGCAGGAATACTGCAAGTGGTGGGACGAGGCAGGCGGTGGGGAGGGGACAGGTTCCAGGCAGAGGGCAGCCCGCGCCAAGGTCCTGACGTGGATCAAGCCTGCTGTGCTCGGGTAACAGCAAGGAGGCCAGTGTGGCCGGCGCAGAGATTTCCCGAGAGAGGACGTGGCCAGAGGTGGAGGCAGGGAGGCAGCTGGGATCAGATCCTCTAGACCTTTGAGGATGGTGGATTTACTCTGAATGAGATAAGAGCCTCCCTGAGAGTCTGAGTGAGGACTGACATGATCAGACTAACGTTTTTGAATGTTCACCTTGGTTGCTTTGTGGAGACTAGCTTTTGGGGGGTCAAGGGCAGAGCAGGGAAACCAGTGGCTGCTGCGCGGCCCAAGGGGACAAAGCAGTGGCCTGAACTAGGCGAGTAGCCATGGAGACGGTGATAAGTATTCATCTTTTGCCTGTATTTCAAAGGCACGTCTCTCAGTATTTGCTGACGGTGTGAGTGTGAGGTGTGACAGAAAGAAAGAAATCAAGGATTTTGGCCCAAACAGTTGGAAGAATGTCGGTCAAGGAGGAAATCAGGTGTTTAGTGGTGAGCGTGTTACCTGGTGACAGCTGTCACCCGTCCATGTAGTGGTGAAGAGAGGCACCGGGAGCATCGGGCTGGAGGGTCATCAGCGTTTCGATGATTCTCCAGCCATGAGATTCTTTGAGCTCACCCAGTGGATGAGTGTAGTGAGAGAAGAGAGATGCCCAAGAATGAAGCCTGGGCTTGTCTAAAGTTTGGAGACAGAGATGGTGAGGACCAACCAAAGAAACCAGCGAGTGGCGAGTAAAATAGGAAGAGAAGCAAGGAAAAGCGGCGTCCCAGAGGGTCTGGTGAGGACAATGGCTCCGGAGGGACGTGGCCATTGATTGCAGCCCCGTTGCTGGCAGACATGGTGATGCAGGGCGACTGGACCTTCTGGTCTGGGGATGGGGCACAGGGGATGGCCTCTTGTCATCACCTGCAGACCACCAAGGCCATTGCCATCTTCCTCCAGGACCGGGCCAGCTCTGGATGCCGGCGGGTCACGGTAAGACTCAGGGCAGGAACACGGCACCCTACACGTCAGTGCTGTGAACCGCTGCCAGGACCTGGACTTAGATTCATGCAATCATTTGAGCCTGATCTTGGCCTAAACCCAGGCCTGAACCTAGGAACTTTGAGCCCGTGTCACAGAGGAGGGGCTTAAGGGAACCCCTAGTGGCACCATAAATTCTGGAGTCCGTACATACATCCTTGAATTGCAATAATTACCAACCTGATGTCAACCAGCTAACAACTTAGGGCTTGAAGAAGATAAGTGTTCTGCCTTAGATTACACATCTCCTGACTAAGCATGTGTGTTCCTTGAGTACCTTACCTTAAAAATATAGTAAAACGGATAAAACCTACGAGTCCTCCTTGATTCTTTTTTGTTCCCTCGTGCCCTAGAGCGTAGGTACCTTTGGCTCTGCCACTGCAATATATCCCTTACGTAAGCACCGTCACCTTCCCCATCCCTGCAAACCTAGTCCAACCCCCCATCACTTCTTGCCTGAATCACCTGCAGGACCCACCACTTGCTCTGTCCGGGGTGTCGTTCCCTTGTCGTCTGGTCTCTGCACGTTACCTGGGTGAGCTCTGTGTTGCTCGCCCATGTAAGAGCCACTGGAGACCTCCCTGTCAAGGCCTGTAAGACCCACAAGACCTGGCCCCCACCTCCCTCTCTCCCTCACCCTTTTCACCTTATTCATCACTCTTGAGCTGCATTCACTCTTTTTTTCTCCATCCCTCAAATATAATAGCTCATATCCAACCCAGGGCTTTGACGTCCTATTCCTTCTTCTGGAAGGTTCTTTCGCACTGTCCCTTTGGACTGCCTGCCTTTCCCATTCTGCTCTCAGCTCATCACCCTCCCAGAGAGATCTTTCCTAGCCCGGGCTGTAGTGGGCCTCCTGCCTTAGGCCACGTGATTTTCCCCACAGCATCCATCAGGACTGGAAATGGCCTTGTTTACTGATTTCTTACCTCCTTGTTTACTGCCTGTGCCCTCTATACGTCAGCTCCCTGAAGATGGAGAGTCTGTGGGGCCTGGCACTGCCCTGTGCTCCACGTCTGGAGTGGCGTGTGGCATAACAGGTGTTCAGTAAATGCCTGCTGACTGTTTGGCAATCTCAAATTCTAAAATTAATTTTAGGTCAAATTTCTGATTTTCGGGCTTCCCTGGTGGCGCAGTGGTTGAGAGTCCGCCTGCCGATGCAGGGGACACGGGTTCGTGCCCCGGTCCGGGAAGATCACACGTGCCGCGGAGCGGCTGGGCCCATGAGCCATGGCCGCTGAGCCTGCGCGTCCGGAGCCTGTGCTCTGCAACGGGAGAGGCCACAGCAGTGAGAGGCCTGCATACCACAAAAAAAAAAATTCTGATTTTCATTAGGTTTCCAGCTTTATTTTTATGACCAGAGTAGGGTAACTTTTTCCAAGGACAGTATAATAAAAGTGGTGATTCTGCCAGAACCTTCGAGCCAGTTGAAGTCCAGGTCAAGGGACCTTCCTTCCCAACGTAGGAGCCGTGGGATTCAGCCCCCTCCCCTCGCAGCCTGTGTGTCCTCACAACCAATGTGAGGTGATCGAGGTGATCTCTCTGGGCTGCTCAGAATCTTCCTGGGACAGGAGGAAACCCCGGCAACCACTCTTTGGAAACTCTCATCCCAGGGTCACTTGTCTGATGCCCCAGCTACAGCTAGAAGAGGCACAGAGCAAAGGAGAATTTCACCCCGTGGAGGATGCAGAGTTTCAGGAATCCACAGAGCTGGCCAAATTATGTTAACACGAATCTGGCCAAGAGCTTTGGCTGCCTCGTTTTTCCTCCTGGAGATCCAAAGTCAGTAGCAACTGTGGATTCCCTGATTTCAAGCACTCACTCTTGTTTGGCTTCTTTTTAAAAGAGTTGGTCATTTCAAGGGACGTGTGAGTGGGAAGACAGTGCGGCTCAGAAATGGGCAGTTCTGAAGCCATGGGTTTTGGTCTGCCTTCGGGTCCAGTTCCAGAGAGGTCTGAGGCCCTTGTCACCTTGCCCTCAGCGTCTCCATCCGCCCCATCAGCTAGTGCTGTTGAGGGTGCCTGTGATAAGGAGCATCTCCATCCTTAGGTCCAGCCGGTCCAGTGATTCTCTGAGCAAAAATCCGCTTGAGTGATTTTAAACTTGATTTTGCTCTGCTGTGTCTGGTTGTGCAGGGTCCACAGAGAGCTGGCTTCTGTAAGTGGCCTGAGACTTAAACTTGTCACAGCTAAGCGCACACACTGCCCACGTGGGGAGTCTGTCTTACGTCAGCATCTTACAGCAAGCAACATTTTAGCTGCCTTGCTTGGGAAACATCATTTCCCCGTTGAGGACTCAAAGAAGGGAAGAAGAATGCAAAATAGGCCTACGTTCAACAATTTCTTGAGCGTTTACTATGTGCCAGACACTGGGGTAATGACTCAACAAGGTCATATCCTAAGCTAGGCCACAAGGAAGACAACGCCCACAGCAGGACGGCGTTTTGCCTTCAACCTGCGCGTGGCCGTGGGTACCCTGCAGGGGTCAGACTTCACCTGCTGTGTGTTACACTGGCATGGGAGGGGAGCATGTCTCAGAGGTGGGGGGAGCAGGTGGGTTTGGAGGGAATGTAAGAGGCCGGCGTGGGGGTCACCCAGAGCCGGTGAGCTTAGGAGCAGAACCTCGGTCGCCGTGGGCGAGCCGGGGTGCTGACTCTGGCGGTCACAGCTGGTGAGGAGCTGGGAGGCCAGGCCGTCCTTTAGAGTGCCAGGTTCCGGGGCCCACAAACAAGGGAGTGAAACGATGCCAATTCTCACCTCCGTGTCTTTTTTACTCAGAATTGACTCCTTCTCTTTCACATCTGTAACTGTCAACTCCAACATCTGCCGTCCTCTCTCCAAAATCAGGCCAAAGATTCTGCTCTCCGCGTCATTCTCCCTCAAACATGGAGCCCCTCCAGCTGCCTTGCCCTGGATGCCAATAGCACCCCTTTTCTTTCTGCCATTCTTCTTGAGATTCCCACCTTGGCTTCCTTGCAGCCCGTGTGCCCTTGAATAATCTTGCTGTCGTGGACTTCCGTGGTGGTCCAGTGGTTAAGACTCCGCACTTCCGATGCATGGGGCACGGGTTTGATCCCTGGTCGGGGAACTAAGATCCCACATGCTGCACGGCATGGCCAAAAAAAAATAATAATAATAACCTTGCTGTTTGCTTTCCTCCCCAAATCTTCTGAAACTAGTCACATGACCTTCCTCATCAATACACCTGTGGCCTTCGCTGCCTACTTCCTCTTTCCTCCCTGCATCTCCATTTCACATCACGATTTGGAGCCTCGGTCCCTAGAGACTTTAATTTTTTTGTGGACGAGGAGGCTGGTGGCTCATCATCTGAAATACATCGGGCAGGAGATGTGGGGTCTCCCCGGCACTTGAAAAGCATGATGAGGGAAGGGCGCTCCCAGTTTCGTGACAGGCGAAGGAACCAGAAGGGCTGAATGGAAGAACCCCAGCCGCGGATGAACCCGGTGCCACCCAGGCCCTGTGATGCTTTGACCTGTTGGCAGAATAATAGGCAAATCTGGATAAATTGGGGCGCCTCTGTCCCCAGGCTTGGGTAAAGCAGCTGGGATTTTCACCTCTTGGGTGTCAACCTGTTATATCCAGTTTCCCAAGGACTTGAGTAGGTGCAGATGGGATTAGTCAAGACTTTACACCTCCCTCAACCAGGAGGACGGGAGTCAAGCGTTTGTCTGGAGTTGGGACTTTAAGGATTGCCTGGAAGCAAATCCTTATTGACGGTGGTAGCCAGGGCTTTGGGCTCATTAAGGGAGCGCCCAGTTAAGCAGAGAGGTGGCTGGTCTCGTCGTGAGGGACCGTCCTTGCCCTTCCCACACTCGGCTGGCTTTTGCCTCCTGGGCTCCCTTTCAGGCCAGGCTGCCTTCCCTTTGCTGACTCCCTAGCACTGCACGTTCCAGAGCCTTCCCTGCTCCCCGAGGGGACTGAGGGCTCAGCCCATTGCACAGGCCCCAGTTCCGGGGTCGATTTTTGACATCTTCCCTACCACTGTTGTTGTTCTCCGTGTTCTTCTTCATTTCTGTTCCCCTACAAGGTCCTAATCACTGAAGTAGGACATGGAAGAAGCAGGCTTGGGGTGCTGATGAATACTATTTCGTAGTGGTCTCGTCAGATTTTCCTGGACATCCACGACCGTAATACAACAGTCCTCATAGTATGTGCATTTTCTTAAAGCTTTTAACTCTCAGTGGAATTAAGGCAAAGGCAGGAAAGGGAGCAGTTGTGGGACATCAGGCCAGACCTCCTAGGATCCTTCTCAGCAGGCCGGTATTTGCTGTGTAGCTTTGGGAAAGTTCCTCTCCTTCTCTGTGCCTGCTCCCGCATGTGTTTAACAGAGGTCATCATGCCGATCCCCTCCCTGCCTCGGAGGGAATGAGAGGATGAATGAGATCATGTCTGTAGTGCGTGGAATTCCTTGGAGAAAGGCACTGCGGAAATTCACAGATGTCGGGTGTTTGGGCAGTACTCCGAGTTCTTGGAGAGCACGGCCTTGTGCAGGGGACACCTTGATGCAGCTCTCACTCGGCGACGAGCCACAGCATCCGTGACCCGCGAGGGGGACCGATGTCCCCAGCCTCCGTAGCCCAGGCTGATGGATGCCAACTGCATCCGGGGAGTTCCTTCAGCAAGGAAACTGCACGTGCTTCGCTGGAAGCTTATCCGCACTTTGAGGGGGGCGGGCTTCCCAGTGTAGAGCTACACGAACTCTCACTTCCTTTTGTTCCATGTTCGATGTGGCGAAAGAGCCGAAGGTCACTCCTTCATGTTTATTTAGCATCTGTTCTCCGCCACGCACAGGATCAGTGGTGAGCAGGACGGACCCTCTGAGCTGAGGGCCTGGTGCAAAAGGCATATAATTAGCATGTAACGTGAATTGTGCATAATTCTCACAGGTGGAGATGGTACCTCGTCCAGTCGTTTAGAACTCAGGTGGTTACAATGTTTCCAAACCCTTCTCAGTCTAAGACATGCCAGGTGCTGAGCTCAGTTGGTTACAATGTTTTTTGACTCTTTTTAGGTGGCTTCCCTCTCTTCCTTCACGTTCTCCTCCCCAGAGTGGTGACTCCGTCACCCCTGCCCTCTGTCCGTCCCAGGGTGGATGTGTGCCCTCCCACACGCTTCTTGAGCCTCCTCTTCTCGAATTTGGACCTTTCACCCTTGCTGTCAAGAATGCCGTTGCATAACACCTAGATTTTCAGAAACACTAGGTGGGACTTAGTCGATGCAAATGAGGTCAGGGTAACAGAGTGGGATCATTGTATTTCCATGGTCTGCACAGGAAGGAACTCAAGGATATTTCTTGAATAGGTGTTATAAACCCCCAGGAAGACCGCGTTCCCTCCAGTGACAGTGACCCAGTCCCGTGGGAGCCGGAGCAGCTGGCATCCTTGGCTGGCCTGCTTGCTGCCTGGTTTTGGTGCCACAAGCTAGCTTCCCAGAGGGCCCTGGGGAGGGATGGGTGGTCCTCCAGCGTAAAGGCCCTCAGTCTCCCCTTAAGATGCCCCCAGACCTTAAACGGAATGAATTGCCCCTCCTTTGTGCTTGCGTAGAACTTAAATATACTGCTATTTTGTTTAATTAAAAAAAATTTTTTTTTTTGCGGTACGCAGGCCTCTCACTGCCGTGGCCTCTCCCATTGTGGAGAACAGGCTCCAGACGCGCAGGCTGTGGCTAGCAGCCATGGCTCACGGGCCCAGCCGCTCCGCGGCATGTGGGATCTTCCCAGACCGGGGCACGAACCCGCGTCTCCTGCATCGGCCGGCGGACTCTCAACCACTGCGCCGGCAGGGAAGCCCTATACTGCTATTTTATCGTTAGTAACCTCGACCAAGTTTGTGCCCCTGCTTAATGGTATTAGTTTGTTACCCCTTCCAGACCATATGCTCCTTTGTTGGGGGCGGGAAGTATCTAGTTTGTCTTTGTCTCTCCGTTAATCCAGCATACAGTAAGTGCTTAATAAATGCTTGAGAGGGAAGGAAGGAACGTGGGAATTTTTTAGATTGAAATCCATAAGGAGAGCTTTGGAAATTCCTGTCTGTGGTACCCAGCTAGAGGTATAAGGAGGTTAGTGTTTTAATAAAGAAGCCTTTTTATGCAGGCGATGTGAGTAGTAGTTCCGTAGGGTCAACGGAGCCGGCTGGGGGCCCGTGAGAACACACGTGTGCTGTTCCTTTCTTGGGGGTGCAGTGGGCAGGTGGTGGTGGGCTCTGCACGGGTCGGGGGGTGGGAGGGGAGCTGCCCTGGGACCTGATCCTGCCCACTTGCACGCTATGTAGAGGTCAGTCCACCGTGTCTGGGGACTGGACTGTTTCTCTGATACCCAAGCTGTGCCTTTTACACATGGGAAGGAGGTACCCAAAATATCTGTAGGTGGGTGTGACGTGCCGCATCCCACGCGCTCAGAGGGACAGAGAGGTTTAGAAGGGACTGTGGTTAGTGGGGGTTTCCTAGAAGTGAGGTTTTTCGAGCCAGGCTGAAGTTTGGCTCAAAGGCCACGAGAGCTGTTGGGAAGACATTGCCCTCCATGGCCGAGTGATGTCCCCAGGTGGGAGGCCGGCTCCCCTTCTAGCAGAGAGGGTGGCTCCCTGCACGGCGCCCAGGCTCTGTACACCAGTTCTTGGGACTGAGCCACGTTCTTGCTGAACTGTCAACTCCTCGGTGGCCGAGACCTTTTCTGGTTTGTCAGCAGATTCTGTGTTCGGCCCATGGCAGGCGCTTGATGAGTATTTGTGAGTCGGTGCTCTCTTCCCTCAAAAGGACGGTGGTGCCGCTGTTGGCTGTGACCCAGATGCTCCAAACTCGAGAGCACCAGGGCCTGGCGGGCGTGTGGGTGGGACATCTGGCGTGGCAGCCCAGGGCAAGGGCCAGGCCTGCCTGAGCTTTGAGTGTGATGGGGCGAAGGGTGGGGGGGGGAGGGTTGTTTACACTCTCCTCTCTCCACCCTCGCACCTGCCACGGTGAATTATAGATGTTGGGACACTGTGCCACGTGGGGGCAGAAGGAGACCCGAGTGGAGCAGGTTCAAAAGAGATGAAGCTAGGGATGGAGGCAAGACAGCTGGGAGGATGAGCCTTGGAAGAGCCAGACTGGCCAGCGTGCCCACTCGAAGCATGGTCCGCTGGCGTGGCCTCCTCCATGAAGCCCTCCCTGCCCTTCCCCTGCCTGCCGGCACTGAGCTCTCCTCGTTCCCTCCTCCCTCTGAAATTCTCTTACCCGAGTCATCTGTTTGCCTCTGGGGCATACAATTATGGTGACTGTTTTCTGAACGGAAAATCAAGACATGGGCTCGAACAACGAGGCTGGTGGTTACAACTGAGGTCGTCCAGCAAAATGCCCTCTATGTGACCAGCACAGCGGTGATTCTGTGGCTCTACCCTCGACCCCTGCCCCAGTGTCTGAGTTGCCTGCTGGCATCTGTTGTGATTTGTTTTTAAAGCCCTCACTTGTCTCCTCAACCAGATCTAGGTCTCTTTGAGGGGAGGGAGTATACGTGGCATTCCCTTGCTATTTTGGAATCTCTTACAGATCTCTGCCAGTTCTTCTGCTTTTGAGAGTGGGAGAGAGACATTGGAATCTTTCCTTTGTTTCTTGATTTTTGTTTTCCCCTAATGCGATAATTTAGGATCTTGCCTGAGCGGTATTTTCCATCTTTAATTGTGGGGTTCAGTAGAGAGAAGGGCATGAGACGACTTATGATGATAATAGGTCAGACAGCTGAGATAGCATCTCCTACAATCCAGGAGCGGGATTCGCTTTAGAATCCACAGGGTAGACATGTCCCAGAGCACAGCTGAGAGGAGGTACCTCGAGGGGACCCTGGTAATGGCATCAGGGCCCCCGGTGCTCACAGGGCCCTGTGGGTCACCGTTCCTCTGCTCTCTCCTGATGCGTTTAGACATCTCCATGTGGCAAAGAAAAACTCAGCGTTTCCTTGTCCTTCCATCTGCCCCCAAATAAGATAAAGCTTCACCCATTTCACTGAGAGGAGTCCCTTTCTTGGGTGCTCACAGAGGATGCCAAGCAGACGGTTTGCTCATTGAAGGTGGAGGACTGTAGTTCATTGTGTCATTTCCCACCACACCAGGCCTGGCAGTAGACACACCACAGAATTCAGTAAACCCTTAACACACAGGGGACAAGACGGCCGGTCCTTCTGTGTTGCCTGCTCCCCCTGCATCACTGCCTTTACAGTCTCAGGGCCCTTCAGCGCCCAGCAGTCTCTCCTGGCCTGCAGGACGTAACCTGAGCTGGGGGCACAACGGTCCCAGGACATTGGAACTGAACAGCAGGCACTGCAGGGGCTCTTAGTGTCTTGCCTCCTGCCTGTGTCTGTCTGGGGCTGCTGGGAGCCACTACCAAATGTAAAATAGACAGCTAGCGGGAAGCAGCCGCATAGCACAGGGAAATCAGCTCAGTGCTTTGTGACCACCTAGAGGGGTGGGTTAGGGAGGGTGGGAGGGAGGCCCAAGAGGGAGGGGATATGGGGATATATGTATACATATAGCTGATTCACCTTGTTATACAGCAGAAACTAACACACCATTGTAAAGCAATTATACTCCAATAAAGGTGTTAAAAAAAAAAGATACATGCACCCCTATGTTCACAGCAGCACAGTTGACAATAGCAAGACATGGAAACAGCCTAAACGTCCATCGACAGAGGAATGGATAAAGAAGATGTGGTACATGTATACAATGGAATACTACTCAGCCATAAAAAAGGAACAAAATAATGCCATTTGCAGCAACATGGATGGACCTAGAGATTCTCATACTAAGTGAAGTAAGAAAGAGAAAGACAAATATCATATGATATCACTTATATGTGGAATCTAAAATATGGCACAAATGAACCTATCTATGAAACAGAATCACAGACATAGAGATCAGACTTGTGGCTGCCAAGGGGGTGGGGGAGGGGTGGACTGGGAGTTTGGGGTTGGTAGATGCAAACTATAACATTTAGAATGGATGAACTACAAGGTCCTACTGTAGAGCACAGGGAACTATGTCCAGTCTCCTGGCATAAACCATAATGGAAAAGAATATTAAAAAAAAAGAATGTCTATATGTGTATAACCCAGTCACTTTGCTGTACAGCAGAGATTGGTACAACATTTTAAATCAACTATACTTCAATTAAAAAAATTAAAATTTAAAAAAAGCAGACTCCCTTACACCCGGTAGCTGACGTCGGAGATCCTCCACACTAGGCACAGACCCAACCTGAAAGGAAGCACGGTTGCAGAGGAATTAATTCTTTAACCCAAGGCCTCTGCTTTCCTTTTTTTTTTTTTTTTTTTTGGTTTAGAACAACAGAAGTTTATTCTTTCACAGGTCAGGAAGCCAGAGTGCAAAATCAAGATGTCGGCAAAATTGGGTCCTTCTGGAGGGAGAAGCCATCCCATGCTTCTCTCCTAGCCTCTGATGGCTGCTGGCAGTCTTTGGTGCACCTTAGATTATAGATGTGTGACTCCACACTGGCAAGACCTCTGCTTTTCAATCCAGAGTGTTCAGAAGGGCAGAGTGCAGAATGCTACCAGGCCTCGGTGATCTTTCCCCACGCATGGGGCATGAAGAGCTCCCGCCCCCGAGAAGGCGTCGACAGCACCTTGTGCCTTGCAAAGGACCATAGTTATAGAGCTTAGCTTTGACTTTTGTGCCAGCATCTTAAAGTTGATATATGTTTACATGTCCTTGGATTAGAGGGGGGTGGGCCTGGTCACGGGTTCAGCTCTTGCTCTGCGGATGGTCCCTTGGTTCTTTACAACCCTGGCGAGGCCACGGGGAACTAGGCACATGGAGAATCCAGGCATGGCTTGAAGAGTTCATTGACTTAGAAGGCAAGGTAGAACTTAAGAGTGGAAGAGTGGAGGGGACCCTTAGGGACTGTCCCTCCCAGCCCCCAGCCAGGAGGAGACCCCCGGTGTCATGTGTGAAATGGCTAATCACACAGTAGGCACCAGTGGGAGTTTCTGAGGTTGGAGAGGTGATGGGCAGTGTTTTCCACGCTCGCTGGTGTGTTCTGCTTGGGCCATCCGATGTGTGGCTGCAAGAGCTTGAGAAAAAGTTAAAACGCGGGATGAGCAAACACAACCCAATTGGTGATTTTCCTTGAACAGAGAGATTTCTAGCACATGGGCTTTGGCAAACTATGATCAGAGTAAAGAAAACAGTTGACTGTGTCTCCATGCTTTTGAGTTCCGTGGGTGTCACTTGCGCTCTGTTATTTTTTCCCTTCACGGGTTATTTGGGGAAAATTGTATACATCCCAGGGTTGAACTTTGGGAATTACATCCCAGGAATTAAACTTTCGTTTAATTCCAAACGAATGCAAAGCTGCACAGCCCCAGAGCTGCAGACAGGCACAGCCCGAGGGTGGCCTTTGAGAAATGTGTTTCTTTTTGCTCAGCTCCGTCTGCCCCCGGCCTTGACACACACACGCACACACACACGCACAGTTCTTCCTTTGCAGAAGCGATGGGCAGACCTCTTTCTCTCTCCATTCTAGAGCAAATCCTTTTGAGGGTGAAGGCTACTGTGGTGATATTTTTGTCTCTTTGTACGGTTAGCTAATAAATTAAAACGTATCACGAGCAGATCTGAGGAAGTTGCTGAGGGGCAGGCCTGTGTGTCACACACCTGTGGAATCTCCAGCAATGCCTGCCCAGTGCCCTGGGGACTCAGCAGATGCTCACGGATGATGGTGGTGCCTTTGAGGAGTCCCCACATTCCTTGAATTTCTCTAACGAAGTGTGGAAAGGCGTCCTTGGTGCAGGAAAGAAAGGTGGAAAGCTGTTTCTCTCATCTCTTGACTTTTTTTTTTAATATAAATTTATTTATTTATTCATTTATTTTTGGCTGCATTGGGTCTTCGTTGCTGCACGCGGGCTTTCTCCAGTTGTGGCGAGCGGGGGCTACTCTTCATTGTAGTTCGCAGGCTTCTCATTGCGGTGGCTTCTCTTGTTGCGGAGCATGGGCTCTAGGCATGTGAGCTTCAGTAGTTGTGGCACACGGGCTTCAGTAGTTGTGGCTCATGGGCTCAGTAGTTGTGGCTCGTGGGCTGTAGAGCGCAGGCTCGGTAGTTGTGGTGCACGGGCTTAGTTGCTCCATGGCACGTGGGATCTTACCAGACCAGGGCTCGAACCCGTGTCCCCTGCACTGGCAGGCAGATTCTCAACCACTGTGCCACGAGGGAAGCCCTCTCTTGACTTTTTTGCAATGATCCACCTGGAAGAAAACCTAGACCTTCCGAGAGCCCCTTTCTGGGGCAAGTAACCTGGTTCTGAGCGAGCCGGTGCCAGCCACGCAGGCCCATTGTCTCCCCAGAGATGGAGAGCTCAGTGGGCGGGGAGGTGGGAGATTGCATGGAAGCTGGAACCTGGCTCCTAGACCCACATCCACCTTCAACATCCCGTGGAACCCACACGTCTCCCCAGCTGAGCCTCGGTTTCCCACGGGTAACGTGGGACTCGTCAGACCCGCTTCACATTGTCGCCAAGAGGATTGTTTAAAACGTGTTTTATTAGAACACGTCAAACACACCCGAAAAATAGAGGAAATAATAGAATGCACCTTCGTCCTTCCTCACCCAATTTCAATAACTATCAACTAACTCCTGGCCAGTCTTGTGTCCTCTGCACCCAGCCATTATTACCTTCAATACCAGAATACGAGGACTTAATGGGACGAAACAATGGTGTGCAAGTACCTTTTAAGGTATCTGACAGGTGGTAGATGCTCAGAAAATGTCTGTGGAATCTGAACTTGTAATAGTATGAGCTTTATACTCATTACCTCCTGACATCTGTGGGTGGCCAGAGGGCACAGTATTTCTCAGTGTCTCACAGGTGAGAAGACCTAGTCCTTAGGTCAAGGGACTTGTCTAAGGTCCTGTGACCACCAAGGAATTTGAGGCTGTCCGTGGAACGCAGATCTCCGAAATCCCATGTGAGTTTGTGGTTCTATGCTCCGCCACCCCTGTTGATTTTTCCTTTTGGATATCTTCTTAGGTAGGAATAGGAGACCTGTAAAATTTTATGTAGCCTCACAGTGTGAAGAGAACATGTTTATGGGACTATAATAACCACTTACGCACAGACACAACTGCTTACCGTCTTGGAAAGATCAGCGAATCCAATTCAATTCATCAAATGTTTTGTGCGTTACTGGGTGCCTTGACTTCCAGAAAGCACAAGATACGTAAGATGCAATCACTGCTCTCACGGAGCTCCCCGTCTCATATGCACCAAGACACACAGATAATCAGAAAGAGCAGAAAGCAGAGTGTATATCAGCAGCGCAAACTAAGTGCTGAGGGCGCGTGGAAGAAGTTTGTCGAACTCCTAGCTGCTGCCTCTAATAAGGATTATCAGTACTCCCCCAAACTTGCAATCCTGGAACCATGGCAATCTGTGCTTGGATTTACACAATTCTAAAAGCTGATTACTAGGTTTAAGGATGTCTGTACAGTCTCTTCACGAATGAATAGTCTTCATGAAGTCAGTTTAACAGACCCCTAGTTTCAGAAAGCCTCTACCAGTGGAGGCATCACCTACTAATCTATTAATATTATCTGCCGTAAAAGTCAAGGCCAACTGGGGAGAGTCAGCCAAGTGTAAAGTTAGGGGGCCTGATCTGCGTGAGACCACTCTCACTTCTGACACCAGTTGCAGGTTCAGGGTCCACAAGACTATCCTTGGGCTTGGTAACTCGCTAGAAGTATTTGTTGAAAAATATTATACTCGCAGTTATGGTTTATTAGAGGGAAGGGATACAGGTTGACATCAGCCAAGGAATAAGCTCATGGATGGAGTTCAAGAAAGTACCACGCACAGAGCACCACCGTCCTCTCCCTATGGCGACAGGACGGTGTGACTTTCCCAGCAGAAGTGTGTGATGATGCAAAGAATTGCCACCCAGGGAACCCCCCTGAGCTCTGGCGTCTGGAGTTTTAATTGGGGCTTAATTACGTGCCATCTGCATGGCTGTCCTTGAGTCTCTGGGCATCTGGGGGTAGAACTGATATGATGCGGCCCAGAGACCCCCATCATAAATCACATTGTTGGACTGTCTGGTGGCCAAATCCCCCAGGCAAGCAAAGACACTCCCATCAGGTGTGGCATTCTAAGAGCCTGGAGATCACCTCCCAGGAGCTGAGGGCGAAGGCCTGACCTCTCTTTGGTTGAGGTTAATTCTTTACCACACAACCACCAAAGGGTTTTCATTAGACAACGTATCAGTGGCCCGCGTTGGGGGGAACCGGAAACTTTGGGGGTAAAAAGGAGATGATATGCTGATGAGCATAGTTCTGAAGATCATTTTACTTTTCAAGGTGAAATTTGGTGAGGAACTTAATTTTTTTTTTCCTTCTGGCTCACGAATGGTCACAGAGCAAGTCAGTTGCAGAGCTGGGGCTAGAACCTCACTTCAAGAGTGTGTCCTTAACACCAACCAGTGGTGACAGCGAGCCTGCAACTCTAGGGCAGCCCTGGGGTAACTGCCTGGTATTTTTCTCCCCAGACTCAAGAAGGAGCGCAAGAAAAGAGCACAGCAGGGACGTCCCCAGACAGGAGAAGTTGGGGCTTTCTTTCCTGCCCTTTTGTCTTCCCTCCTTCTCTCCCATCCATATTTATTGACTACATGGTAAAAAAGGATGGAAAGGGAGCGGAAGAGAGAGGAAGAGAGGATGATATCCTGGTTTCCATCGGGCATTTGTTATCCTAGTATCTTTCTTCTGGGTTGCCTGCTATTTTCGGGGGGGTAGATTTCCCTTCTCCATCTCAGCCTCAATCTTCACTGTTCTGGTTCTGTATCAGAAACAATCAACATGTAATGCATCACCCTTCAATTCAGTTCTGGCTTGTGTGGGGTCCCAGGGAGCCCTGGTTGCCTCTTCCTGGGGCCTGGAGAAGGCTGGATACTGGTGAGACCCGGGGGAGTGCAAGCTCACGTGTTCAGCTGTGCATTTTGTTCACTAGGTAAAGGGATGCCCTGTGCATGTTCTGGAGGCCAACTCCAGCCCCTCTTGGGGTTACACATTCGGGATGACTTGAGCTCATTGGAAAAGACAATCCGCTAGCGGACAGCAGGGAGGCGGCTGGCCCCTGGGGTGCAGAGCAGCGGGCCGAGGCTGCAGATTCCCAGGCAGTGACTTCAAGGCACTGCAGTGAGTCAGGGCCTGGAGCCCGAGGAGATGATGTGCGCTGACTCTCGGGGGGAGGCGGGGGGTGGGAACGTGGGGCAACCACAGGATGGGGGAGGGAGGTTCCCCCAGGCCGACACGTCACTGTTCCTGGCTCTGGGTGGGGAGAGGCAGGCCCGGTCTCTGTGGGGCAGCAAGCAGAATCCCTGCTGAGCCTGGGGTGCTCACGCCTACGTCGGTCCTGCCTGTCTTGTCTCTTTTTTCAGAGAGAGAGAACTGTGAGAAGGATGGAAAGAGAAACTTGCGAGATAAGCCCAGATAACTCCTCTCCCGAAGCTGAAGCTGGGAGTGGAGAGACCGAGTGTAGAAAGCAAGGCTGTTGTCTGGACAGCCCCGCAGGTGGGGAATAAGGCGAGAACCACCTTGAGATGGGTTCTCACCCTGGGCCAGTAACCGCTTAAGGCTCCGAGCCGGGAGATGGGATGAGAAGGTTCCAGTGTACGTGCAGCGCTGACCTGCAGACCAAACCTGTCACTTCTGCACAGTCTCCTGGGCCCTTTACCCTCATACAGATGTGCGGGGAGAGGACAGAGGTGAAGGGTCTGTGGAAGGAGAGCATCACAGAGCTGCAATGGGATGGATTGTTGATTGGCTGAAGGTCAGGTCATTATTTGTTGGCAGAAGGAAAAAATACCTTGCTGGGGGCAGGAGTCCTAGGTCAGGTAAGGGGGGTCAAGCAACTTTTCTCAAACTACCTTGGAACTGGCTAGTTTGTTACCAAAGAAGCTCCATGACCAGTGGAATCTGTGAATGCTGGATTAAACAAAGGTACTATAGGACTTCTCCGAGCCTCTGGTATGTCTTGGCAGTTACAATCCTAAAAAAGAGTTTGTCCGTGTGGAACATCTGCAAATACCTGAAAAATACAATTTTCTGAAGAACACAATATGGGGCATGCAGAAGAGCTAAAAAAAAACCCATTAGGTTGGAATTATTCAGATCTGGATTAAAATCCCAGCTCAGCTGTTTACTAGGGCACTAGTGTAACCCCCGTCAAGTAACTAACCTTCTTGGATCCTAATTTCTTTGGGTATAAAATAGCACTAATAATTCCTATCTCATAAAGTTATTGGGAGGAATAAATGAGATCAGATACATAAAGAATCCTGAAAAGTACCTGTAACTTAGTAAGCACACAGTAAAGGATGGATGGATGGATGGATGGATGGATGAGGGGGTGGATGGATGAGGGGGTGGGTGGATGAGTGGATGGATGAGGGAGTGGTTGGATGAGGGGGTGGATGGATGAGGGGATGGATGGATGAGGGGGTGGATGGATGAGGGGATGGATGGATGAGGGGATGGATGGATGAGGGGGTGGATGGATGAGGGGGTGGATGGATGAGGGGATGAATGGATGAGGGGGTGGATGGATGGATGGATGGATGAGGGGATGAATGGATGAGGGGGTGGATGGATGAGGGGGTGGATGGACGAGGAGATGGGTAGAACTACCAGTCTTGGACCACTACCCCAGCCAGGTAGAGTCATTGTTCTGGGGCACGCCCAGAGCACCAAGCATGATGGTGCGTGTGTGTACATGCACGTACACACTTACACATAAGCACTCACGCATGCATTTTCCTGAATCTTTTACAAAGACGCAGCAGTTGGGAGCTTCTCCACCAGGCTCCCACAGCATCCTGGGCATGGCCACATCCTAGCAGCTACTCCACTTCACTGTGACTGTCTACCCATCTGTCTCTGTCACAGCACTGACAGTCCTGGAGCACAAAGGCCATAGCACAGTCCCTGGAACACAGTAGATGTTTATAAAATTATTGTAACAGGGCTTGTCAGGGCCCCTTCTCAGTTGCCTGGGCAGGTAGGGCCACCACACCAGTGACATCTGAGAGGCTTGACCTCACCAGCCTATTAATATATCATAACCCCTTTTGAGGGTCAAAAGTAAATCCTCAGAGCTCAGTGCTGAACAGAGAGCTAGAGGGGGATGATGACAAAGTCTGTGTGTGGAGAGGGGACAGGATGAGTTCTGGGAGGTGCATCGGTGGGGGGTTCTGCTGTCCTTCCCTTTCTCGCCCCACAGCGGGGTAGGTAGTCACACGCAGCAGCCGCTGGGGCCCGAGCTGGGTTTGTGGAGGCCAGATCCGCCCTCCCAGGCTGTGGCCTGCACGCCCTGAGCCCATTCAGTAGCCTCCTCTGTGCACAGCCTCGCCCCGGGCCCCAGGGGGTGACCATGACCAAGGGGGAGACCAAGCAGGGACCACCTGCACATCCAACCACAGAGCATCCATCCTTCTCCACATCCTCCCCTTTCTGGATTTTTCTTCCTCTCTTTGGCCGCACTTCCCTCTCTGTGCCTGGAGCTGTTGAACCCAGCTGAAACTGACCGTGCCGAGGACGGACTCTGTCACTGTCCTGGCTCTGGCCAGGGTGTCCTCAGCCTGGCAGGACAGAGCTGATTCCTGGCCAAGGAGAGCCCTGGACCCCAAGAAAAGGCCTGCGTGGCTGGGGCAGGATCTCCCCTCACCTACAGTGTGCGGGGAAGGAACGACCCCTTTCAGGGATTATTTCACTTATTAATTTCAGAACGGGTGAGTGAACGGTGTATGTAAGTTACGGTGGCTCTGGCTGTGTCTCCAGGAAGTGCTTTGGAGATGACTCTTCTTCTGAAGGATGGTGGAGGCCTCCTCCCTTGACCGGGGAACCCCAGGTTTGAGGAAGATCCAGGAAGTGCTTCTGCGCGTCTTACCCGGTTTTCCTTGTTGGGGTCCCTTTCCATTTGTCCCGGCCCTTCTTTTTAATGAAGAGGAAGAGCAACGAACCACTCTTCTCTGTCAGTTAACAAAATCTGAAACCAAACCAAAACCAGACGTTGCCTGCTGGCGGCGTTCAGCGTCACCAAACACCCTGAGGAGACAGCGTCTTCTTGCCAGTTAACTGTGGCTGAAAGTTGCTGAAAATGTGTTTCCTATGCAGTCCTAGTGAAAAACAAACGCTGTTTCAGTTGTGTATCGTCTAACTGCCTGCCCGTGGTATCACAGTGACAGGTCTGACCATGGCGGAGGCCAGAACTGATGGATGTTGTAACAGAACAAGGGACAAAGCGTCCTTACTCTTCTGGCCAAAACACATGGATATTGGCGAGGTTCGTGATTTATTCCTTTGCAGGTGAAATCTTGCAAGGGCATAATAATCTTTTTTTTTTTTTTTTTTTTTTTTTTTGCGGTACTCGGGCCTCTCACTGCCGTGGCCTCTCCCGCTGCGGAGCACAGGCTCCGGACGCGCAGGCTCAGCGGCCACGGCTCACGGGCCCAGCCGCTCCGCGGCATGTGGGATCCTCCCGGACCGGGGCACGAACCCGCATCCCCTGCATCGGCAGGCGGACTCTCAACCACTGCGCCCCCAGGGAAGCCCCTGATGTCATTTTTTTCACACGTCTGCTTTGAGTGGAGGGCAGTGAGCATCTCTTAACAGGTACCCTATAAGGTGCTTTGTGCATAGTGGGGAATTTTAAAGCCCAATAAATGCACGATATGTAAGGTAGCTGCATAAATTAAAGTGAGGTAATGAGATGCTGTCCAGGCTTGTGTGACAGGTCAAACAACTGGTTTGATAATCGAAGTGTGCCTTGGCTGTTGGCCCCAAGCGTGGACGGTGACCAGGCAATGCTCCTGCCCTCAGTTCTTGCCTTCTGACTCCTTGAGCTACCGGGACAGCACAGTAGGCCTGAAGGTTTTCCCTGGACTCGAGCGTGATCAGTGCAGCTCTAGCCCCACAACCGGCTTGCGGATGGGGGTGGGAGAGGGGCGTGGATGGGGGGCAGCAATGCCACTGATGTGAGGAATTCTGTGCCCACGCGGCACATGAGGGATTCTCTCCAGGCTTGTTTCCACCCTGTGAGCTCCTCTTGAAGAATCTGTTCACAGAGGGACAAGCCACAGGAATACGGGCCCTGGAGCAAGCACAGCAGGGGAGGGGGCGAGTCTCCAAGAACAGGATTTCCCTAATCGGGCTGAGCTGTAGCATCACCCATAAAGCATTTTCAAAACCAGATTCTGTCACCCCCAAGATTCTGATTTAGTAGATCTGGGGCCGGGCCAGGAATCAGAGTATTTTGAGAAGTCCCCTAAGTGATGCTGACGAGCAGCCAATGTGGGGACCGGTGACATTGCCCTGGACGTCCTGTTCCAAAACCTCCCCCTTGCACAGCGGCAGCCTGTCTTCTTTGTGGTCTGAGCCTCTGCTGGGGGCTGGGCCACCAGCTCTCTTCTTTCTGTCCTCCAGGGCTCACAGCCTGCTTCGTCCCCAGGCCCCCCAGCACAGTAAGGTGTGGCTACCCCCTTAGAGCATCATTGTGGTACAGAGGGAATAGATGCAGAGAGGGATGCAGGGCCGTGGATTTCCTTCCATATCTGTTTAGTAGGAAAAAAATTGGAATTACAAGTATTGAACCTGAAGAGAGCAAGAAAAAGGGGGGATTTCACGAACAACTTCAAGTTTGTAAACAAATGTTCTACAGGTCAGTTTTCCATGCTGTGGGCTAGAACGTAAGGAGAAGGCCCCAAGTTGAAGCTGGAGGCTTGTTGGTGAGACTAAGAAATAGTGTGTGACCTAAAAGGACAAGACACGCCAGAAGGAGCTCAGTGACTGAAGGGTCTCTGTCACAGGTCTTCATAGCGAGCCCGGGATGGCAATGCCCTCCTTGCCTAGAGGCAGGGGGTGGGTCGGAGCACAGCTGAGTACCACTCAGACTGATACTCTTCCCTGTATTGTTTTGCTTGCAAAATGCTGTCCTTATCGGCACATGCCTGTGGGACATGTACTTGACTATCTTTTTAAATTTATTTTTTATTGAAGTATAGTTGAATTACCATGTTGTGTTAATTACTGCTGTATGTACTGCAGACTCAGGTGTACATATATATGCATTCTTTTTAAAAAATATTCTCTTCCATTGTGGTTTATCCCAGGAGATTGGATATAGTTCCCTGTGCTATACAGTAGGACCTTGTTGTTTATCCATCCTATATATACTAGTTTGCATCTGCTAATCCCAAACTCCCAAACCATCCCTTTCCAACCCCCCCACCCCTCCCCCTTGGCAACTGCCAGTCTGTTCTCTATGTCCCTGATTCTGTTTCTGTTTCATAGGTAGGTTCATTTGTGTCATGTTTTAGATTCCACAGATAAGTGATACCATGTGGTATTTCTCTTTCTGACTTACTTAGTATGGTAATCTCTAGTTGTATCCATATGGCTGCAAACGACATTATTTTGTTCTTTTTTATGGCCGAGTAATATTCCACTGTATATATGTACCACATCTTCTTTATCCATTCATCTGTTGATGGACATTTAGGTCGTTTCCATGTCTTGGCTATTGTGAATAGGACATGCACTAGACTGTTCTTTTTTTTTTTTTGTGGTACGCGGGCCTCTCACTGTTGTGGCCTCCCCCGTTGTGGGTCACAGGCTCCGGACGCGCAGGCTCAGCGGCCATGGCTCACGGGCCTAGCCGCCCCGTGGCATGTGGGATCTTCCCGGACCGGGGCACGAACCCGTGTCCCCTGCATCGGCAAGAGGACTCTCAACCACTGCGCCACCAGGGAAGCCCTGACTGTTATTCTTAAAGTGTGGAAAGGCTACCATGGACTACCTGCATTTTCTCCTTAGGTTTTGGCACTAGTGCATCGTAACCCAAAGCAGGGGCACAAAATTGTTCTGTGGCCTCTTCCTGTGTGAAACTAGATTTGACCCACCAGAGACTAAACACTGCACCTAGATGAGCTAGGCTGTTGTTTCCAAGTCAGTACTCACCCACTGAGCCACAGCTGCAAGTGCATTCCGCGAGCCAGGCTGATCTCAGCACTGGAGGTCCAGTGGGGAGCTACGCACAGAGGTTCCCTGTCCTCACGGAGCTTCTGTTTCCCTAAAGGAGGCGGAGAGAAGATAAGTAAATACGTGAGATACCTTCAGATAGTGATAGTGGTGATAGAGAATAATAAGGGCCAGGGGATGGGCAGGGGCCTTGGGAAAGACCTCATCGGAGGGGCGATGCTAGAGTTTGAGAACGGAGCAGAGGACCCAGCTGGGTAAAGAGGTGGAAGAGGAGAAATCTTATCAAGGTCTTGAGCTTGTCATGTTCAATGAACAGGAACAAGAAGGAAGCCGGTGTGGCTGGAATGGAGTAAGAAGGGATTGAATGGTCGGAAATGAGGCTCGAGAGGGGCCAGAGTCCAGGTCATGTCAAAGCCTCGGCGGCCACGGCATTGGGGTTAGATGTATTCCAACCCCTGAGTCCATGGTCATTTGGCTTAGGTCTTTGTGTGATGTTCTAGATAAGGTCATAGGTTAAGGCTTCAGGCATATAGTACTCACAGACGGTGATGATGGCTTTGGCCCAGCCTCCTCCTTTCACAGGCAAGGAGGTCTGGAGAGGGGCAATGACTTGGCTGCCCTGCGCTCTCATACGTTGTTAGGGGCAGCCTGTCTGAGGCCCGTTTTTCCACTACCACAGTATGAAAGGGGGTCCCCTTCAGAGAGTGAGTGGCGAGGGGGTGTCTGCAGTCTCCGAATCCAGGCTGGGCACCCGATAGGACAATTGGGATTGGGGTAAGGGAGGGAGAGACGCTCAGCCTAGTACTGGAACCTAGGAAGGCCAAGGCTGCCTGCTGGGAAACAGAAGAAGGGAAACAGCAAGCCGTCTGGGAGGGCAGAGGGACCGCAGAGTAAGCAGGCTGGACCTCAGGAGGGGAGGGAGGGAACAAGAGTCTGTGTGTCTGTGTCTGCTAAAAAACCAGCCGTGGGAGGAATAAAGAATGTTTTCCATCTGAGCCACAAATTACACTGCGTTCTTCCCTGGGCTTCATCCACGCCTGTAGCCTTTGGTGCCGTCCTCGTACTCCTTTGCCAGCATTGCCTTCCTAGGTTGAGGCCCTTCCCAAAAGTCTGTCTCTATCTCTAGATGACTCGGGGGGTCAGGTAAGCCCACAGGGCTGAGGGGTAGGACCTGGAGGTTCTCAGCCCAAGAGGCTGTGTGTGCTTGGGCTGTGAGGACCAACGCCATGCTGGGGACTGATACCATGGTGACAGGAGTTGCAGGGGGGCCCAGGGTCAGTGAAGGGGAGGGATGTGCGGTCCAATGCTGGCCTCACTTTTGTGATCAGGCCATGAAGACTTCTGGAGGAGGAGCTATTTTAGGAGAGAGAACTAGAGAGAGAAGGTGGTGAAGTTGGTGGGATCTCTGTTTCTAGAGTAGGTGCTGTTTGTGAGGGGTCTTGAAGACTCACCCAGCAGAGGGAGCATTGAACAGTTGTGTCTGAGGGCAGAGTGGGACCAGGTCACACAGGACAGTTATGTGGCTTCAGAACAGGAAGAGTGGCCCCCGGATCTGTGCCGTAGGAAGCATTGCCCAAATTGAACTTGGGATTTCCATGTCACTTTGACAAGGAAACTTCACTTAATGTGTCCCGCTTAGGGCCAGGGCCCGTGGTGGATGAAACAATAATGATGGTGATGGTGACATTAGGTAACAAGTGTTGGGTTACCTACGCTTGTGTGTAGCTGCCAGGTACCTGTGCCAGGCACAGTTCTATGCACACTGCCATGTGTCACCTCATTTCATCTTCACGGCAGCAATCTGGTATGGTGGGTACTCTTTTTGATCTCTTTTCTAGGGATGAGGAAATTGAGATGCAGAGAAGTTGGCACCATGCCTGAGGTCACAGAATCAATAAGCTCAAAAGCTGGGAATCCAACCCAGGCAGCTGCCTCCAGTCTAGACATTGAGAGGCTCCTGGGGCACCACTGGCTCTTCTAACCAGGTTGATGGGATGCCCAGCTCTAGCAAGGAGGAAGAAAACGGGAATGAGGAGAAGGAGAAAAAGCCAATAAATGAGCAAAGAATTTTTTTTCACAAATGCAATTTTATGGTCCCATTTCACAGATGGCTGGCCCCAGCCCTGAACCTCACTATCTTTTTCTTCTTTGTTTTATTTAACATCTGTCTGGTGGGCTCCAGAAATTTACAGCATAACTCCTACCAGTTTATAGCTTTTATTTAGTGAAAGTGGCCTGAATTCCATCTCTGCCCTCTAACACATGCCATCCTGGGAGTGGCTGAATTTGCCTCAGCTATTAATCCTCCTCTGAAACTGTGCTGAGGGGTCCCCCACACAAAGGGATGCTCTCAGTGGGCCTGAGAAATGAAAATGCATAAATTTCATTAACCCTGAGACCTGCAGCCACACAGCAGACCACGCAGTGGCCCCTCACCTGCTCCCAGAGCCCAGGAGTCCCTGGGTCTTCCTGGATTCTCGTCTCTGACAGTGTCCCAAGGACCCTCCAGTGGAAAAGTACCTTGCACTTCTTCTCATCATCCCGTTCTTCCGAGTGTTTCGCCCCTTCTCGATCCACCATCCTCCACATCTTCCATGTATTTTTGTCTCCTCCAACCAGCCAGACCCAACTTGATCCATCATGGAGGCATCCGGCACAGAAACTCGGGAGTGGCGATTAATCAACCTTGAGAGCTTACATTCTTGATAATGACACTGGAACAAGCGACTGCAATTTGACCCTTACTCAGACACAGTTGAACCTGGATCAAGACTTTTCTTTAGTTCTCCACCCAGACCCCATCACTGCCCACCCTTCCCATCCCCAGTTCTCCATGTTTTTTCCCCTTGACCAGAACAGGGTTTGGCTTCACTTACTTCCAGGTTGATAGGAGACCTCCATCTGCTGTAATGGTTGGACCCCTTGTCTTAGGAAATCAAGGCAGACGAAAGTGTCCCAGAAGACAGGGATGAGGAACCATCAGATTCCCACCTACCATCGGCCTCAGGAATTCTAATAGTGTCCAGGCCATGCCCTGCTTGCCACCCGGCACAGAGAGGGACCCAGGCGAGGCTGGTTAACTGTCCCCAAGACTGCTTTCAGAGTTGAGGCTCATGAACTGGTAGGAGACACACTGATTGCACATTTATTGAGCTTACAATGTGTACCTGCCACTGTGCTTAAATGCTGGGTATATGGAGATGAAGAAAACCTGTCCTCTGCTCTCCTGGAGCTGACAGTCCGTGGGGGAGGAAGAAAATCAACAGTTACAGAGAAATTTATAGAGGGTAATGAGGCTGGAGATGTGCAGGGCCTGAACTATGGCATCGGCACTGGCGGTAGAGAGGAGAGGCATGGCAGACGGCGGGTGCGTTGTTGAAGGGGACAGACTCTGTAGGACTTGAGGCTGGTTGAGGTGAGTGTGTGGGAGAGAGTAGCCCAAGTGAATTCCTCAGTTTCTGGCTTTGTCTGCTCAAAGGTTCAGTTCACTGAGTTAGGGAATATAAAAGGAGACGAAGGAGGTTTAAGGGGTGGGTTGATTCATTCTTTGGGGACATTTTGAGCTTGGGACATCCACTGAAGATGTCCACTAAGCAGTTGGGCAGATGAGTTGGGAGCTCTGCTGAGAGCTCTGAACTGGAGATAAAGATCTGTGATCCTCAGCACGTGGGTGGTCAGTAAGGCCAGTATTGTAGCCAGGAAGAGGGTATGGCGACGGGGTGTGCTAGTACTGAACTCAGCTCAGCCCTTTGTTCCCAAAACTTAAGAAGGTGGACTACGGCAGCTCCCTCTCTCCTCCCCTTCCATCCACTTTCCCGTCGTTGTTTTTGCCCCCATATTCCTTTGAAACCTTCTCACAGGTCACAGATGACCTTCATGGCAAATTCTAATGGGCGCTTCACGGTCTTAACTCACTTGATGTGTTAAGAAAACGTGCGTCCACTTCTTGAACCTTCCTTCCCCAGGCTTTGGTGGCAATACTCTTCTAGTTTCCTTCCTATGCTGTGGCTACCCTTTGGTCCACTTATTATTTTAGCTGGCAGAGCCCTGAAGAGGCCGCCTCACATAGGAGGCCGGTGAGTGCAAGCATGGACGCGGACACACTAGACTCCAGAGCCGCAACTCATCAGCTCGTGACCAAGTTCCTTAACCTTCCGGAGCTCACGTCCGCTGGCTATAGAATGGGGGTAGTATAACTTCAAGGGCTAGTGCAAGAATTAAATGAGAGATGTCTCAGACACGTAGCTGATGGTCAGTCACGTCATAAGCAATTTGAAGTGGTAGCTCTTACTGTTTGTGTGCTTACAGGCTACACGGCAATGCCCAGCGGGAAGGAGATGGTTTAAGAGTGTGGTTACCACAGTCTGATCCCCTGATCAGCAGTATCACCAGCACCAGCATTGCCTGGAAACTTGTTAGAAATGCAGATTCTCAGGCCCACTCCAGATCTACTGGATCGGAATCTCTGAGGGTGGAGCCCGGAAATTTGTTCTGATGTCTCAAGATGCACGCTAAAGGGTGGTTTAAGGTAAGAAGGAGTGAAATCCTTGAGCAAAGTGTGAGATCCGAAGGAAAGGTGGAGAGACTGGCTGTCAACAGGAGAGGAGGGACATCTCCCCAAGTGAGACAGGAAGGTCAGTGAGTTAACCTTCTCCCCTGCCTAAACTCTGCTGCTGTCTACACTCTACCCCCCTGTTACCCGGACCCACTGGATAGTACTGTGTGTTACGATACGTTATGACAGCTCAGAGCTTTTGCACCTGGCACTTTCTCTGGAATACCTTCATCTCTCTTTTCATCCTGGAAAACTTTTTTTTTTTTTTTAATTATTTTTGGCTGCATTGGGTCTTCATTGCTGTGCGTGGGCTTTCTCCAGTTGTGGCGAGCGGGGGCTACTCTTCATTGTGATGCGCGGGTTTCTCATTGCAGTGGTTTCTCTTGCTGCGGAGCACAGGCTCTAGGCGCACGGGCTTCAGTAGTTGTGGCTCGCAGGCTCAGTAGTTGTGGCGCACGGGCTTAGTTGCTCCGCGGCATGTGAGATCTTCCCGGACCAGGGCTTGAGCCTGTGTCCCTGCATTGGCAGGCGGATTCTTAACCACTGCCCCACCAGGGAAGTCCCCATCCTGGAAAACTCTTATTCTTCAATCACAAGTAAAATGTCTCTTCATCTTTGAAGTCTTCCCTTCTCCCTCTAGGCAGGTAGTTACTCGCTCCTCTGTGTTCCCATGACATGTGTCATATCGCCTCATAATTTGTGTTTGTCTTTCTCAGTTTCTTTTAGTGATTGGGGCATTCCCTAAGAGCAAAGAATGTGAACTATTCTCCATATCAGCAGTGCCTAGTGCCAGAACAATGCAGGGTACACTTTGGATGTTCGGTGAATGCTTCCTGCATAGAAACAGGAGTAGTAATAAGTCACAGTTATGCAGAACTTACAATTTTCCCAGTACTATCACACATGTCGTGTACTCATTGAGTGCTCAGTAGGGCAGGTTTACCAGTTGTCTGATTGAAGATGAGCTTATGAGGGCACAGAGAAATTAGATAATATGCCCAAGGTTTCTCAGCTCATAAAGAGGTAGAGACAGGGATGAAGCCCTTGGTCTTGTATTTCCAAATGCACCATTTTTCCCTCTCCTTGATACTGCCCCCCAAATATTTGCAGGAACAGAGGCTCAATGTCTGAACGTTCTAGTGGAAACCAGAGCCTATCTATTCACAACCCTCTGATTATTAGCTGGAGGGGGTAAGGCAGGTGATGATGATGGTGCTTGGCTTCCTGACCCTTGTAGCCTTTCCCAAAGAAAGAAGACCATGGCTGGTTTCCTTTGAAGCCCAAATCCAGTTCTGTCCCAGGCATGATGCTTCCTGAGCAGTAGGCATTTATCGTCTTCATTGTCCTTTACTGAGTTCAGAGCAGTCTGCATTGGTTTAACATTGGTGTAACTGAGCATCTCTTTTCTACGGCCCTGCTTTAAGTAAATCTAAAATGTTATAAAAATCTGGATTAAAAGCTTGGGGGAATCTGCAGATACTACCCCATCAAGGAGGTGGGCTATAACTCCTTACCCCTTAAATGTGGGCTGTACATAGTGACTTCCTTCTGAAGAGTAAAGTGTGAGAAGGGGGGCAAAGAGTAACTTTACAGCAGGGAAACTTGACGAACACTTACCTCCACCAAGCAATCAAGGTTAACATCATGAGTGACAGGTCATATTCTAGCCTGTCCCTTTGATATGATGAGATGAAAATGATACTTTACCTCTGTGGTCTTCCTCTCCCAAACCCATAACTTCAGTCTAATTAGGGGAAAAACTTCAGACAAGCCCATATTGAAGAACATTCTACAAAATCCGTGACCAATGCTTCTCAAAAATGGCAAGGTCATCAACAATAAGAAAAGCCTGAGAAGCCATCATAGTCTAGAGTTGCCTAAGAAGACATGGTGGTTAAATATAATGTGGAATCTTGGATGGGACTGGAGCAGAAAGGGGATATTAAGTGAAAACTAAGAAAATCCAAATAAAGTGTGAACTTTAATTCATAATAATGTACAAAATTGGTTCATTGGTTGCAAAAAATGTACTCATACTAACATAATAGGAAAACTGGGTGCAGAGTGTGTGTGTGTGCGCGTGTGTGTGTGTGTGTATTTATATATATATACACACACACACACACACACATACATATATGCACACACTCACACACATACTCTGTACCGTCTTTGAAGCTTTTCTGTAAATCTAAAACTATCCTAAAATAGAAAAGTTTATTTAAAGCAAAGAAAGTAGAGGAAGGAATTCTCATATGTTCCTGGTGAAAATGCAAAAATAGCGCGGCCGTTTGGAAAACAGTCTGGCTTGCTTATAAACCAGATATACACTCAACCCATGACTCAGCATTTCCACTACTTGGTATTTCCCTAAAACCTATACTCACACCAAAACCAGTACAGAAATACTTCCAACAGCTTCCTTCATAGTTGCCAACAACTGGAAGCAATCCAAACATCTGTCAGCCAGGGGTGGTTAAATGAAACATGGCACGTCCACACAGTGAAATAGTACTGAGCCATAAGAAGGAACAAATTTCTGGGAATGCAGCAGGGGTGAATCCCAGATGCAGTGCACTAGGTGCACCAAGTGAGACTCAGAAGGGTCCATACTGTGTGAATTTACTTCCATGACATTTTGGAAAAGGCAACACTAAAGGGACAGAGAGCAGGTCTCGCCAGGAGCTGGAGATTGAGGGAGGTGATGGACCACAGAGAGACATGTGGGCGGTGTTGAGGGGGTGATGGTCCTGTATCTTGATTGTGGTCATGGTTACGTGACAGTACATACGTGTTTATCAAAACTTGCAGAACTGCACACTAATAAAGGTGAATTTTACTATATGTAAATTCATACCTTAATTGGAAAAAATAGCAACTCAGGGATGATTGGCCATTTTTCAAGGTTGCCCTCCAAGGGATTTGCTTGAATAGTAGTCTCGTCTACTGCGTTTACAGTGATTGCATTTCCAGCCACTCCGTTTGTCAAAAGGCCACTTGTGTGGTTTTATGTGAGTGTCGTCGTGCTGCTTCCTGTTTGGAGACTCAGAAGTGGGAGCCATAGTCCAGGGACAAGGACACGAGCATGGACGACAGCTAGGCTCATGGCTTAACAATGGTGAATTAGCTGAGTGCTTCCTAACCACCTGCTTCTGAAATTATCGTGAAGCTGATGAGACCTTAATTTTGTGTGAAGCCTTAGAGTTGACAAAGCTCTCTCCCAGGGGTTCAGCCATGGGACCGCACATGACCTCTGCCACGTCGGTGGGACAAGTGTTATCATCTCTGTGTTAAAAGGAGAGGGAGGGGCTGAGAGTTCTCGCTTACCTGTGTTTGCAGGTGCACTGGCTTGGCCCCTCCCAATTAGGGTTGGCTAATTAATATAAAAGGCATAGCAATTTGGTGCAATAGATGTTACCATTTATACATTCTACAGATAAGGAATATAATTACTTTACAGATGAGGAAATGGAGGTTCTGGGAATTTCCCAAGGTCACTTGACTAGTAAGTATTAGAACCAAGAGTTGAATTCAGAAGTTCTGGTTCCAAGTTCTACTTTTCTTCTACCATCTCATAAACTGGTTACGTGACTTTCACGCAGAGCATAGCTAACTGGATGGTATTTTGCCATGTGTCTGCACATCTTTCATGTGCCAGTGACTGGAGATTCTAATTAGCTTCTGTTACCAGAGCCAGTTATTATACATAAAGGCCACTTGACTCACCGTCATCTTTACTAGTAACTTCGGGAGCTTGGAAGGCAGTCCGTAATCTCTGTGTTCTCTCAGCGCCTGTGTTTGGAAAGTGTCTGAATGTAGGAGAACTGTGTATGTTGGAAGCTATCACTTCTAGAAGAAAGGGCTCTTTGGTGTAAACGTGGGTGGAGAGTGATTTTTCAGCAAATACCACAACACGTATATAGTTGCTTTGAGAGGACGTCGAATTCAGTTGCTTTTTAGTTATGCCTCATTTTTATGCAAAATAATGACGCCACCTTCCTTACGAGGATTAGATCTGAAATCCTTCTCCGTGTTTTGTGGGTGGCAACGGAGCTCCTTCTGGGCAGGGCAGAGACTTCTCCCCTCTGTGTCCTCCGCATCCAGCACAGAGCCCGGCCCATCCCAGGCACTCAGACCACGTTCGTTGAGTAGAACAGAACCAAAACTCATTCTCCAGGACAGAGTTGTCACTGCGGGGTAGAGGCTGGTCTGAAGACACCTCATCCCACTTGGTCCCTGGCCTGAAGAAGGTGGACGACACCTGGCAGGAACCTTAGCCAAAACATCTCAGCCGCCTGGCCCCTCCCTTGGGTTCAGTAGTCATCCTCTGCGATTATACTTATTTCTGAGCCCGTTTCATCTGGGGCCATGTTTCCTGCTGTCTGCTTGTATTTCCCTTCCCCCCGTTTCTTCTAGGACTGTCCGTCTCGTCCCTGAGGACCACCCTGAGCTTGGGCTCATCCTTACTGACTGCTTTCTTGCCCTTTCCTCTCATTTCACGGGCCAAGCACAGGCTTTTTTTTACCTCTCCTTGCCCTGCTCGCCACTCAGGGAGCCCCACTGGGGAGGACCTGGTGACACAGAACCGGTAACTGGAGTACCCCCTTCCCTCCACACCGCTGGTATTTCTGAGCACACCTGGTTTGCTGATCTTTGAGGCAGAACCTCTCATCCCCAGGCCAGAGAGCAGGAAAAGAGTCAGAGAGTCATCCAAACCTTAATTGTAGTGAGAGAGGCCTCAGGACGAGCTCCACCACACACCCCTCTACTTCTTTTCATATTCCCTACGGAGTTATCATCTACCTGCCCATCTTCAGTTTTCCTCATCAGAATCTTAAAGGAAAATACCACTAGTGTGAGTGAAACTAAGAATGAATACTGGAAGAAAAGAGAAAGGCATTCTAGTCCCTTTTGATGTTTGGCCTCATTTGGAAGACTCGCTTCAGTCCTAATAGTAATAGGTTTTTATAGTTCCACCTGTGCATGGTCACGACCTGCAGTGACCTTGTTCTCATTGTATGGTAGAAAGTCTGTTGGGCACAGAGTCTGGAGACCTGATCCTATCAGGGTCTAGGAGGAACTGAGCCTCCCTGTTGACATCACGAGCAAATGAAAGCGCTCGTTACCGAATGACTGCAGCCTTAACGCTCATTGCCACCCCCACTTAAGCCTGCTCAACCCTGTGCTCAGCTCCAGACACGCCATGAGGAAGACACACCATTCTTTCCTCAAATCCCCCACAGGCTCACTCCCAGGATAACCTGGATTCCCAAACTGGCAAGCTTTTTTAGTGTGTGGGTGTCACCATCTCATTAGACTGGGAGCCCCCCAGGGGCAGTGACCATGTCCACTGTTCTCTGTCTCCCCACTGTGCCTGGCCCTAAGGTTTGCACACAGTGGGCACACAGATTTTTAGAAAGAAGCCCTCGAGGCCAAGAAGGCCCTTCGCTTACAGCACAGGCTTTCAAAGACTAGATGGCGCCATTGCTAGAGCTAGATCAGGTGTGTTCTGAAATCGTGGGGAGGAGGGAAGAGAGAAACCGAGCAGGCCCTGGAACTCGCACTTGCTGACTTAGATTCAGACACGCTACAGAAATGCAGGGGGCCCTACCTCGCCAGCATGGAGGGCTTTGCCGTTTTCCTGGCATCCTCCCCAGCATGGCTTCACATGGTCTCCAGAGCAACCTTGAACTGATACAGTGTCAGCAGGACACTATCAATTATTATTTTAAAGAACTGCAGTTCAGATAAATCAGGTGCCTGGGCGAAAATTATGTGGACATTAATCGGCAGAGGCTTTAACCACTCATACCTTGTTGGCATCACCCTACCAGATGAGGGTCCTTAGGGGGTGCTGAAGGAGGATGTGGGCAGGGATATGGTGGTTCCAAGGAGAGCAGCCTGTGGACCGGATCCAGTCTGGTTCTCAGCCAGACTGACAGCAAGGCATCAGCTTAACCTGCATCTTGAATTGTCTGTATTTGTGACCAGGGGAGAACAGTTGTTTTGGAGGAAACAGATGACAGCACATACAGGTTCTTTGAACAACAAGAATTGTGGGTAATTTATACACTTAGGATCTAAGGTCAATGGTTGATGTTTGATTTAAATGATGATCTGTTTTAGGATGCTGCCCTGTGGTCATTTGTATCTGTCATCTGTCTCTTGTTTTCACCTGCTTCTCATTAAAATGAAAATGAAACTTATAAAACCATCCGGTGCATAAGCCAGGATGGGCTTCACGAGTGTGACCACTTTACAGATGAAGAAATAGAAGGTCAGAAACGTTAAGAGACACATCGAAGATCGCACCGCTGATGAGCGGTTGAACTAAAACTTCAGCCCAGTATGAGGCTGAAATCAAATATTGTCCTCTTTTCACCACAGATTTTCCAGGCTACCTAAAAATCGCAAAATTAGGAGGGCTGTTGTTGATGTGTAGGGTAAGCCATCACAGACTAGAAAAATACCTAAATAGAGTGATGAATGATGAATAATATTCACATTTATGGAAAACGGAGAGACATTCTGTACCTGTTATTTGTGGCATCTGATGGGCACTGTTCCCCTGTTTCTCCCCAGGATGATGAAGACAAGCTGACCTGGAAAGATCGTCTCCCAGGTTACTTGGTGAACTTCGCCTCCATCTTGTTCATGGTAATTTCCTGGCAGAAACACCTGCTCATGACGTGTGCGTGTGGATCCTGCTGTGTGAATGCTGGGGGTGTTAGCCTGTTACGCTGTGGGGACGGCGAGGGACTAGTGAAGACGAAGCCACAGTCCTTCTAGAGGGACAGCATCTCCTGTGAGAGCCAGGCCGTTGCTGCTCACCCGAAGCGGGGAAGGTGATTCCCTCAGACAGAACCTCAGCCCTGGGAGGGTCAGTGGCCTTCAGTGGCCATGGAAGGGGGGGGCTCTGTCTTCCCAGCCTTGACCACAGGTGTTTGAAGATGGAGTTTCCAGGGGTGGGTTGTGAGAAGGTGTCTCCCACATCGCGGCAGATGGAGACTTTGGAAGAAGGTCTCACCTGTGCAGGGAAGGCGGCCGTAGAATGGAGGCAGCCTGTTGGAGCTGCAGGCAGGCTCTCCCTGGTGGCTGGTGGAAAAGAACAGCTTCTGGAAGGCACAGAAGACAGCCGGCTCGGGCTCTGTAAGCCTGATTCTTTAGCCTCCCTGTAGTTGCTGTGTTTATTTCCCTGTCTTCTCCCTGAGAGTTTGGAAGAGCCCTTTGGAGAGACCCAGATGGTCTTCACTGTGTCGGAGAAGGTGAGGAATGGGTCTGTGATTCATATCTGGACTTGATCGGTGAAGTGGTAGTAAGTCATTCCTGGGAGCCACGAGGGGCAAGACAACAGGAACTGAAGCGAGGAGACCTCGGGAAGGTGAAACTCAGAGGACTGAGCTCGGGGCACAAAGACACCTGCCCCCTGTCTGTGGGTAGACTCCTTCTAGTATTCGAGATGGGAACCTCTGTCCTTACAGCATTTCCAAGCAGGACTACACGTTAGTTGTGGGGTTGGGGAGGGATTGCTTATTCCAGAAATTGAGGCTGAAATTGTAATAATTTTCTGGACCCACTGGCCAGAGGTAACACTGACCCTGGCCTGAGGTTACTATTTCCATTATTATTGCCATTGTGATCACTGAGGACGGGAACCGTGTCCTAATCTCAGAAGTTTAAAAAGTGAAAGATGCACGGGCACCACCTGCTTCAACACTTCTGAAGTGCAGAGGTGCTGGGTGCCTTGCCAGAGCTTAGAAGCCTACACGTGCGATCTCCTCATTGCTTAAGAAGAGTGGAATTTATTCAAGAATATGTGGTGAGTTGCAGTGTGTTAAGCTGGAACGGTATAAAGTTTAATTTAGCACTTCCAAGCCTCCCACAATATGCATAATGTTGTCAAAGAGTTCATTCATTCAGAAAATATTCATTCAGAAAATATTTCATGGGTGCCAGCTATGTGCTTTGACACTATTCTTAGGCATTGGGCATAAGGTAGAAACTAAAATAAAATAATCTGTCCCTTAAGGAGTTGACAGATAACAAATACGTGCGTAAATAAGAAAACAGATAAGTAAAACAGGCTTCCGTCTCCAGCAGTGGTAGGTTAGGATATTTGTAGCATCCCATCTTGCTGAAAGTAGCAAAAAATCGTGGATAAATATATTTTTCAATCTTCTTAAAAGCTTGAAGGACTGACAGGATGGTCAGGAATACTAGACTGAACTCTAAAGGAAAATGGGACCAAGGAAACAAATATCTGGGCACTAATGCTGCTTTTACCTTGAGGACAGTTTCCCATCTAGGCGAACTTGGGCTTGGGCTTTGGTGGTTTTTATGGGGCAAGGAGGATGGAAATCAGGGGGTATGACTGGCTCAAAGAGAGCTTCTAGCAGGAAGTCCTCACCAAATTAAATTGGAACACCGAAGGGCTACACTCTCAGAATGAAGATGAATAACTAGCCACCCCCGCCCCCAACTTTGGGACTTCAGAGAAAGTTGTTATTTTCTAAGTAGAATAGGGAGAAAAAGGGAAACAAATGCCCTGTCCCCAAGAAGTGGCTGTGGGCAGTCCCCATGGTGGATTTACAGCTTGGTTCATCACAGGAGAGGATCGGGAACCTCAGGTTGTGGACTTGGTCTGGAACTAGCAGTGCTCCCCGGTGCCCGGGAGAAGCAAATACAAGTTCTCTCTGGAGGAAGGCAGATTCACGCTAGGCCTCAAGAAATCCCCCAAAAGAATTTTCAAGGGCAACGAAGAGAATACAACCAATTACACAAGAAGCTAAAGCACCTTGAGAAAGAACAATGAGGACAGCAAAGACGAAAGATATCGGAAATACCAGTTACAGGTTAAAATATCAAGCTTGAAAAATCTGCAAAGAATAAGAAACTATTGAAAAAAATGGCTTAGAAGATTTGAAAACCAACCAATAAGTCTGCTAGAAATGAGTAAATACATGAATATGAAATACATATATATGAATATATAATACATTTTACATGTATATGAATGTTGTATGTATTATAGTGTACATATATATAAAACACCAAACTAGACACAGCTGAAGAGAATTTGTGAACTGCAGTATAGGTTAGAAGAAATTATCCATAATGCAGCATGGGGAGACAAAAGATAAAATATAGAGAAGAGAAATTAAAAGATTTGGAAATATTGGTAGAATGAGACTTAACATACATTGCATTTCAATACTGGACAAAGAGGAAAGAGAAAAGTTAATGAATGAAATATAATGACTGATGGTTTCCTAATCTGCTACAGAATTCCAACCCACACATTGAAGAGCCCCTATGAAACCCAAGCAGAAAAAAATAAAATAAATCTACATCTAGATTCATCATAGTGAAATCATAGACTATGTAAGACCCAAGAGAAATCTCAAATGCAGTCAGAAAACAAAAGACAAGTTACCTTCAATAAAAAGGCTGTTAGATTGACCATTGCTTTCTCATAGCAATTAGAAATGACATGTTATCTTCATGTGCTGAAAAGAGAGCAATTACTTCTCCAGAATTCTATAACCGGGAAGAATATCCTTTAGGAATATCATGGGGATAAAATAAAGATATTTATAGGCAAAAACTGAGAGTTTGCCACCAACTGAATCTTTCACTAAAGGAATTCTAGTTATGTGCTTCAGATATGACCCCATATGGAAAACCATAGTTTTAAAAAGAAATGAAGAATAATCAAAGTGATAAAATCAGTGGGAGAATCTGTATGAACCTCAACTGTGAAAATGATAATGATGACACCTCATGGGATCAAAGATAAGGTAGAATTTAAACTATACACATCACTAATCTGTAAGTTGGGTGGGCAATAAATAGAGCAATAATGTTCTAAGGTCCTTGTCTCCTTGATGATGTATGTGGAAGAGCAAAGGCTAGGAAGAGTCAAGACACTCTTGAAGAAGAATCAGGAGGGATATGGTGCTCTACCAAACAGAAACTTATTGTAAAACAATAAGAAGTATGACAATGTGGTGGTGGGGCGGAAATAGGGAATTAGACCCATAGAACAAAACAGAAAATCAAGAGTCAGATCCACGCAAATGACAATGCATATAAGTTCAGAAAAAGTAGACCCCAAAGAATTTCATCATGGGATGTAAAACAGAGAAAAGTCAAGGATGACTCTGAAATTTTTATCTTCCAAAGGCTAGAGTTATCCCTAGGAATCCTGGAGTTGCCTGCCTGATGGATATAAATCTGGAGTTCAGAGGAGATGCCCAGGCTGGAGCCCTAATCAGATGGTAGAGATGGCACTTAAAGCCATGAGATTGTATGAGATCCCCAGGGGAGTGAGGAGAGATAGAGAGGTCCAAGGACTGAGTCCCAAGATGCTGTAATGTGAAATTTTGGGAGCACGAGGAAGAGCCAAAAGAGAAGGTTGAAAAGGAAGAGCCAGGGGAGAGGGGAGGGTCCCCGAAGCCAAGAAGGTATTGCAAGGGGAGGGCCATCACTTGTGTCAGATGCCACTGATAGGTCTGGGAGGGAGAAGATTGAAAATAGAAGCTTATCTACTGCCTGAGAGAAGACCTCGTAGCATCATGAACAAACACTGAAAATCAGGTCAGTGGAGGGGTATCTCCTCAATATGTTCTTTTTTTTTTTTTTTTTTTTTTTTTTTTTGCGGTACACGGGCCTCTCACTGTCGCGGCCTCTCCCGCTGCGGAGCACAGGCTCCGTACGCGCAGGCTCAGCGGCCATGGCTCACGGGCCCAGCCGCTCCGCGGCACGTGGGATCTTCCCGGACCGGAGCACGAACCCGTGTCCCCTGCATCTGCAGGCGGACTCCCAACCGCTGCGCCACCAGGGAAGCCCAATGTTCTAATTTTTTAAAAATTCCATGGGTGGGGCTTCCCTGGCAGTCCAGTGTATGAGACTCCGTGCTTGCACTACAGGAGGCATGGGTTCGGTCCCTGGTAGGGGAACTAAGGTTCCCTCATGCCGCATGACGTGACCAAAAAAATAAACCGATATTTAAAAAAAATTCCATGGAGACCTTCTAAAGCTAGACTCGAGGCTGGGAAAAATTTTTTGTGTTGTTCAGAGATAATAAATGATTATCTCTTATCTTCCCTTTCACAACCCCGCCTAACTCCAAATCTTGATACCAACAGGAGATTGTGTATCAGAATCAGGAACTCACTGAGGCGTCTCACTCTGCCTGGGGTCCCCCAGCTATATGTAGCCAGCAGGTGCTGGGAATGGGGGTACAGTGGTAGGAAGATCACCTCGTGCAGGCAGGTGCCCTGGACTAGACCTGGCCTAGGCTTGTTGACTGAGATCATCACGACTAGCGTTCCTTTCTACTTTCAGAAGTATTCCAGGTTGGGCAATAAATGATATAGTCCCCTACCAATTTGATATTTTAAAAAGCCTTATTTTACACTAACTTTTTCCCATTTTTTTCCCCCACTTTCTATAAAACCCAATCTTCTTGAGAAAGGGGCTTGGCATTTCCCTAGAACAAGGTGTGGAATCTGAGGTAAAGGAGTCAGGATGGTGTTTATAAAAGAGTGTTTTTTTGTTATGGAATTCGTCAGAGGCATCTATGGCAAGGAACTTGAGTGTCCGATATCATTTCCTCCTTCACCCCGTGTGATGAAACCTTGGCGGAAGACGCCAGGACCCCGACCACGAGGAGGGTTTTAGCGATGCCAGTCTGTCGTCAGTTGGGGGTATTTTTCATGGGATGACAAGAGCGAAGAAGAGCCCAGTGCAGTGTTCCTCTTCCTCACCCGGGGGAGAGGCCAGGATGGACAAAGATGCATTTTCTCTTTCTTCTCCAACCCATTGTGTAGAGCTAAAGTTTCTTTCCTTTTTGAATTAACCCTCTTTTTGTTTCCTTTTTATGTGGGAGGGGATTACCAGAGGCAATGTCCTGCCTCTAGAGCTGGGTGCCTGAGCTTTACTCCCACGCCCAAGACAGTCATTGACTTCTGTTTGTATCTCGGGAACCAGCCATCAGAAACCCTCCTCCATCACCTGGATTATCACAGTGATCTCCTAACTCGTCTGCCTGTCGGTTACGCTGTCCCCCGACAGATCATCAGCCTGTTGGTCTTTTTCAAATAAGTCACGTTACTCCTCTGCTCAAAACTCTCTAAAGGCTTCCCATCTCATGAAGTGTAGAGGCCGACATCCTTATACTACAGTCCCTCCCCTCCAACACCCATCTGCCACTCCCACTCTCCCCCTTCGCTCACTGCTTCAGCCACCCCCTGACTGAACTCCCGGCTCTCCGATTTCCTCCTTTAGGTCCTTGCTGACATGTCACCTTCTCACCTATGCCTTTCCTGACCCCACCCTGTTTTAAGTTGCAACCTACCTCGATGCTCCCGTTTTGCTTTGTTTCTAGAGTATTGATCGCACCTGACATACTATCTTTGTTACCTGCTTATGAGTTTGTCCGTCTTTCCCCACTAGGAGGTCAACGCCACGAGGGCAGAAATTTCTGTCTGTTTTGTTCGCTGCTTTATCCCTCATACCCAGAACAATAACTGGTACACAGTAGGGGCTCAAGACATGTTTCATGAATGACTGCACAAGAAAATAAATTAATTAAGCAGGTGCCAGAGACAACTTGGTATGTCAATGATAGAGTTGTTGGTGCCTGTATTTTTTCAAATGGAGCTACTACTATGGGCTGTGCCCTCAACCGGGCTGCTCTCCCACTGGTGCAGCAGGGGTTGCTCTGCCCTGTGCATTTTTCTTGCTTCTGCTTATTCTTTCCTCCAAGCCTTCCCATAGGAAATGGTCCCACAGCTTCTTCCGTGACGTTTTCTCTGACTCATCCCCCTGCTCTGTGCCCAGAACATTCTAGAATTTCCTGAGCTGAGGCCCGTCACCCTGTCCAGCTGCTACTAGGCTCACCCTTGCTGTCTGTGTGCAAGGTTTTCTCAGAATGCAAGTCCTGGAGGGTAGGGACCAGACCAGCTCTCACAGTGTGAAATTAGGGCTCTGGAATCTGTAGCCTGACTTCCACTGCAATGTGGCTGTGTCCCCAAGTAAAACTATGGGATTCAAACGGCAAGTGCCACAAGAATGTGTTGTACAACCCAGGGAATATAGCCAATGTTTTGTAATAACTGTAAATAGAAAGTACCTTTTAACAATTGTATATAAAAAAAGAACCCACCAAGAACCACAGAGGCCATGATGCAGGCGACCAAGTGCAGGGGGGTGAGATTGCCCAGAGCTGAGGGTCGACAAGTCTTTACCAAACGGGTTCCACACAGGAGGCACCTCTCTGCACTGGCGTGAGGCACAGAGTGTAGTAGAAGACCAATCCCCCCTGTTGGCTTAGTTGGGGGACCTGATCACATACATGAAACACACTTACTGCACCACAATAAGTGGTCAGAAAATATTTGTTGAATTTAGTAAACAAAATCAATAATACAGCCAAAGTGATGAAAGTAGTACTGGGCTTGGTGCCAAAAGACCTGGGTTCTAATGTCAGGATGGGATTGTCGACCTTGCAGCCATAGAGCAGGGTTCAAATCCTGGATGGCACTGAATTGCATCTGCAAAAGGCATATCGTGCGTAACTGTTGTAGGGATTCATGCTAGTGCAAATATGGCTCGAATCATGACATCAAGAGAGCACACGTGGATTAGCTGTTGGTGATGATGATGTTATGACCTTGAGTATCTTGGCTTTGCCATGTACCACCCGGACCTTGGACCAATCCCATTGCTGCTTCTTGGGCCTCAGTTTCCTTGTATATGAGATCAAAGGCTGGACGTGGATGACCCCTAAATGCTAAAACCCTCTAATTCCTACAGTGATCTAGGAGGCTAGCGTTGTAGTCTGTGCCTTGTGACCTTGAGCAAATGGCTTCACTTTCCACGCCTGTTTCCACATCTGCAAAATGGTCCTGGGACGGGGTCGGCGCTCTCCAAGCTCTTCTGGCTTGAAAACTGTGAATCTTGAGGTGCTTGTGGGAAACACCAAAGGAGCGGTTCGGAAGTGGATTTCTATAATGGGTTGGAAAATCAAGATCAGAGAAGTTAGGATGGCAGAGCCCAGCATCTGAGGGCTGGGGAGGGGCATGGAGGTGGAGCCAGGGGGTGGGTGGGGATGGGGAAAGGGCTTCCCTGAGTGAGTGGAGCAGTGCCGCTAGAAGAATAGGAGTCTTGTTACGTTGCAGTACTGCTTGCCTTTCGGCCTGTTTCTCAAGCTCCCAGCTGAGGCAGCAGGTCCAAATCACACTCTGAGTGGCGGGGAGGCGTGTTCTTACCCCAGCTTGCCCTCTCAGAGAAGGAGGATAGAAGCTGATCTTCTCCCCACACCCTGAACCCCAAGGCAAGGGACGTTTCTGGCACCGTTGTTTTCCCCAGTCATCCCCCAACACCCAACCCCGAATAGACACACACACAGTCGCTCTTCGATGCCCTGGCACGCCCCGCATCAATACTTCCATCACTGACCTTCACTGCAAAAGCGATGTGGGGGGAAAAGAATCTCACACCACATTTTCCAGGCCCATACTGTCCGGCAGTGACAATCCCAGAGGACAGGGAAGTGCAATGTCTACATTGTTGGAGGGCGGTGGTGTCATGTCCAGGTTTCCCCACGTCCATGGTAGTCATCCCTCCCCGGTCCTGGAGGCTGGGGTTCTGCTGCGTCCACCTGCACCCCCATCAAAGGAGGGGCCTCCCCACGGAGTGTTTTTCCCATCTAACCTCTCGTCTGCCCTGACACACGCGCACACGCGCGCACACACACACGCACACACACACACACACACCCTCTACCTGGAGGCTGCTGCCATTCTGCCTTTCTTACAGAGGGCTTCTTTTTCTCACTGTGGCCACAAGGCAAGCACTAATGTTTGTGAAGCACATGGGGACCCACTGCTGAGGCTGCCACCAGCACCCCAAGAGGTCCGAAGACTTCCATAGAGGGACACATCTGCAGCCCATTTCCCATCACAGCCTACCGGAGTGTCATTCACACTGACTGCAAAGCACTGCCTAGCCAGAGTCCCCTCCCCACGCCTCCCCTTCTCTTCCCTTTTTTCTAGGGAGGGGACATCTGTCGTCCAGGACAGTGTGTTTTTTCAGAGAAACCTTTCACCTGCCCCATTCTCTCCCCATGTTTTCCGTTTAGTCCTCCACAGCCAGCACCCACCCCCAGAAGAAATGTGACCTGAATCTTTCCTTTCCTGCAGAAAGAATGCTAAGAAATAAGACTCCGCTGGGCAGAAACGCATGAGAACTTTTTGCTCTGAGCAGGTCGCACACCTTGCCCTTCGCCCTCAGCCCTCTGCCGGGCACTGTCTTCTCTTCAAATCCTTGTGCTCCGTGGAAATGGCCCTTCCTCCACTGTGGTGGGAGGGGAAAGGGAGCTGGTCTCTGGGAGAGCACCTTATTATTCTTAGGCTCTGGAAAAAGGAAACGGGGCTGGCCCTCGAGGTCAAGGGGCTGGTAAACTTGCCATCTAAAGATAGTGCCAGAGATCGCTGTGCCGGTGAGAAATCTGAGTACTCCCCTGGTAGAGAAATCTTAGAGCGATGCTTTATTCACCCTGAGGACTGAGAGTCTAAAAGTCTTGCTCGGGGTTTCTTTCCCTTTTTTTCTCCTTTGGGCAGCCTTCATGCACCCACCCCACCAGGCTCTGACCCTAACCCTTCCCAGCTCAAACATCTTCAAGGGCTACGTATTGCCTTTCATCGAAGGCCCAGCTGAAATCCACTAGCTCCACAAACTCTTCCCTGAGCCCCTCTGTACTCTCAGTCCTGTTCACAGCTACACTCTTCATTTGACACGACTGCATTATTTACTATTTACTCTGGTTGAACTTATCCCCATAGTAGATTGAAAGCTCCCTAATGAAAGAAATCACACCACATTGTGTCGCACACACTACCAGCGTTTCAGTCGTAGTTTCTCTCTCTTTTTTTTTTTTTTACTTTTTTAGATATTAGTTTTTATAAGACTTCTAAGCAGGTTTTACAATGTTTTGTAGTTGAATGAAAGTCTCTTTAAATTCTGTGGTGCTTTACAATTTTCAGAAGTTTCACACTTTTTTTTTTTACATCTTTATTAGAGTATAATTGCTTTACAATGGTGTGTTGGTTTCTGCTTTATAACAAAATGAATCAGTTATACATATGTTCCCATATCTCTTCCCTCTTGCGTCTCCCTCCCTCCCACCCTCCCTATCCCACCCCTCTAGGGGGTCACAAAGCACCTAGCTGATCTCCCTGTGCTATGCGGCTGCTTCCCACTAGCTATCTACCTTACGTTCGGTAGTGTATATATGTCCATGCCTCTCTCTCGCTTTGTCACAGCTTACCCTTCCCACTCCCCATATCCTCAAGTCCATTCTCTAGTAGGTCTGTGTCTTTATTCCTGTCTTACCCCTAGGTTCTTCATGACATTTTTTTTTCTTAAATTCCATATATATGTGTTAGCATACGTGATTTCATAGAATCCCATAATAACCCTTTATTTTCCCTACCTCTGTATTCCCCACCCCCAGTGGTAACCTTAGTTTGTGGGTGTGTGTTATAGGCCATTTGGAATCTGATAAACATGAAAGACATTCTCCCCTGGAAAATGCCCCCGTACCGGGAATTTGCATGAGTTCCAAGGTTGGCAGTGCCTCGTTGCCCACCAGTGGACTCCAGACTAATAGCACCCGACGTAGCAGACTCAAGTAATAGGTGGGCAGTAACTGCTGTCCACTGACGTGTGACTGTCTCCCTGTTTTCCCGAACAGATTGCCCTGACGTTCTCCATTGTCTTCGGGGTCATTGTCTATCGCATCACAACCGCTGCTGCTCTGTCGCTCAACAAGGCCACACGCTCCAACGTCCGGGTGACTGTGACGGCCACGGCGGTCATCATCAACCTCGTGGTCATCCTCATCCTGGATGAGATTTACGGCGCCGTGGCCAAGTGGCTCACCAAAATCGGTACCGTGTCACCACATTGCATGTTCGCCCTGGGCCCCCTTGAGGTGGCCAGTTCAGTGTGTGCAGGGTTTTTGGTGCCAGTGACCCAACATAAGAAAAAGGAAGTCCAGTGCACTTGGAGAAATGAGGAGGTGCAGGGTGTGTCCTTGTAGGGCCTCCGCCCTGGCAGGAATCCTTCCTGGAACGTTCTCGATCAATAGCCCAGGTCGATGGCCTTGTTATCCCCCAAGATTAATCATGGGGTCAGTTCTTTTTAGCTCAGCCTAGAAGCAAGAGCTGTTCAACACTTCCTGCTAAAAAAAGGCAGAGTTTCAGTTCTCCTCATTTTCCCAGCAGTGTTTATAAAGTTGGGAAAGCCTCTTGACACTTGAGCCCAAGAGGGTCTTATCTATCCCCATGTTGTCAGAGGTCCCAACAAATCCACGCATTCCACAGGCCCTGAGCAGACTTCAGAGAGGTATATCAGGCTTCCCAAGCTTCCAGCCAGTGAGGAAAATGTAGTGGCCTCAATATTCAGACGTGTCATTTGAGCCGCAGGCTGCCGTTGCTTGAGCACCACTTTCTGGCACTTGTGCTTCTTAGACGTCGGGGTGGAGGGCGAGACCCTTTCCTCACTGCCTTTATCCTGGGTGGCCTGGAGGCATCTCTTTCCCTCGCTGAATCCAGGGACCAGCAGCCCCAGCCTCTCACTCACCTCCGGGGAGTTGAATTAATGATGTGATGTCTTTACTGTACTAACCAGTTGGAAGCGGACACTTGACAGGGTAACCCCTCTTCAAGGGAGCCTTTCCTGGAGGCTTAGAGAATCAGGAAAGGTTTCACTAATGCCAGTGACTCTTTCAGTGCCTTCCCTGGCGTGGCTGCTACTCACGGTGGGCACTGACTTTGGTTTCTATGTGGATGTAGGCGATTTACCATCTGGCCGTTCCGCCGTCTTTGAGCACGTGCGTGTTTATATAGAAGTGTTACCTGTGTTCCTTCCTACGTTTCTTAAGAAAAGTGAGCAGAGAATTCCACTTCAGTGTGTTTGCTGGGATACAGGATTCCATGCAAGCAGTTAGGACGAGCATCCCACACCCCTGGGGGCTCAGGAGAGGCTCCGGGTGAGGGCATCCAGTGGGAGAGCTCGGAAATAAATGGGCATGGATGTCAGCCATGTGCGTGGGGAGGAGGGGCTGGGCAGGAGGAGAGGAGGGCTCCCGGCAGAGGAAACAGAATGAGAAATCCGTCACTGAAGGCTGGGATCTGACCCGTCAGGGTCAGGAAAGGCGCAGGGAGAAGTGGAGTGTGGGCTGGGCTGGTACGATGGGTAAAATTGGGGGTTCTGAAATCCAGGGAGCCAAAGGAGCAGAGCTCAGCAGGTGGAAGAGAACACGAAGCACGTCCAGGATGGCCGGGGAGCCCATGCGGTGGTGCTCAAGGGTCCCGGCATGACCAGGGCACAGCATGGTGGGGAACTGGGCCCGGGGCGTTGGCTGAGCCCAGATGTTTTGGTGGAGGACCTTGAACGTCAGGCTGAGGACACTGCTTATTTTTACAGACGGTGGAAAAGTATTTGCTGAAGTTCAAAGGGGTATCCAGTAAAGAGTACCATCTTACTGGCCTGGTTATTGAACCAGCTGAGAAGTAAGGCAAAGGCAGATGGAGACCAAAGCTGAGATTTCACCTTTAAAGCTGGAAAAGGCTGCATTGGAGGAAGCAACTTAGCGGGAGAGCCCAATAGGCTTCCTAATCCAGAATCCAGACAGACTGGCCTCCCGGTGGCAGGCAGCAGTGGGCAGGGCAGTCCTGCAGTTCTTAGGACATTGGAGGGGGTGGGGCACGGGACTCAGAAGAGCCCCTCCTGCAGACCGTTTGCTTCTCACAAAAGGACAGAGCAGATGCCCGTGTTACCTTCCACACCGACCAATGGGCTAAGCTCTTCCCCTTCTCTCACCCGGGAGGAGAAAGGAGTGAGGTGGGAAGACAAAGCAGGGGATTACAACTAATCACACTCCCTTCGCGTGGGGGAAAAGGCAGGAGTGCAAAGAAATGCCCTCCATCCCCTGAACAGCTCCCAACCTGACACCGCTGTGGGTTTTTTGTTTGTTTGTTTGTTTAACATCTTTATTGGAGTATAATTGCTTTACAATGGTGCGTTAGTTTCTGCTTTATAGCAAAGTGAATCAGCCATATATATACATATATCCCCATATCTCCTCCCTCTTGCGTCTCCCTCCCTCCCACCCTCCCTACCCCGCCCCTCTAGGTGGTCACAAAGCACAGAGCTGATCTCCCTGTGCCATGCGGCTGCTTCCCGCTAGCTATCTGTTTTACATTTGATAGTATGTATAAGTCCATGCCACTCTCTCACTTCGTCCCAGCTTCCTCTCCCCCTCCCCATGCCCTCAAGTTCGTTCTCTACGCTGTGGGGTTTGAAGAGCATGATGGGCTGGTGGGAACTGTTTGCCAAATGACTCCAGCGGGATGCCACAGAGTGGAAGGAGGCGGGGGATCCAGAGTAGAGGAGCTGTTGAGTGTGTGGGCAGGAAGTAGGGAGAAAGGAACCGGAAATCAGTGATGATGCAGCAGTCCATCTGTGTTACATTATTCACGTATCTTGCACAGCTCCAGACAGTGGTAAAGATCCAAGATAGAGTGTCGACAATCAAAAACTCATTAACAAGTATTTAGTGAGTCCCTCCCACGTACAAGGCTAGGCAGGTTCTCTTTGTCTTGGCCATGAAGCCCTTTCCGCCATGAAGCTGTATCCACTGTTTCTAACAGCTCCCCCTTCCTCACCCAAAAGTTCAGACTCCTCCAAGCAGTTAAGCCGATGTCCCGTGGTCCGTACGAAAGTCTGCGCGCTGGAAAGGAGGTGAAATTCTAACAAGTGCACTTTGTTCTTTGTGGTCGCGATACTCACTCATGAAGCATTTTTACTCATCTTAAAAACGAATTTGGTTATCCCACTTCATCTTCACAAACTACGTGTGGTCAGCAAGGGAAGTGTTCCATCCTCATCTGACTAAGGTTCAAACTCAGATCCTGCCCCTAAAATGCCAGTGTCTTTTGTGCAGTTTTGATGTGCGTTTCTCACTGTCTGGATTGGTGTATTGGTCTCTACCCTGGGCCCCACGTGGGCATTGCTTGGGTCGTTGCTCTTGTCTGTCTGAGACTGGATGTTTCCAGAGGGCTCAGAAGGTGTGGTGTATTGTGGAAAGATCACGGAACTGGGGAGTCCAGGGGGAGAGCCATGAATTCCAGCCCCGCCTCCTCCTCCCTCCCCCACCATCTGTGTGGTGTTGGGTGAACAGGGAACTTTGCTGGACCAAGTTTTGTTGATGCTTCCTTCATCGTTGGCCTCCTTCCTGTCTGCTGACCATCACGCCCATCTAGACTGTTGTCAGAGCCTAATGACTGACTATGCCCTTGCCTTCAGCCTCTTCCTGGGGCCCTCAGTCTTGGAAACTCCACCCAATCAGCCTTTCTCAAAGAGTGCACTGGGGATGCATCCCTCCCAGTTGGGCCCCACAGAGAGCTTCCTTGCACCCTTAAGTCAGATCCAAACTAGCATCTGAGAGGCTCTCAACCACCTTCTTCCCAGTGTCTGCTTCCATCCCCTCTGACCACCTAACTCACAGTCACCCCCCATCAGCCTATGCCTCGCTCAGGCTGCAGTAGCCCTCAGTGACCCTCCCCTTAAAGGACCTCTCGAGGTCGCCTCCTTCGTGAATGGTGTGACAGGCCTACCTGCAGGCAGAGGTGTGGTTTCAGAGCCCCCAGGCCGCCACGGGGACGTAAAGCTGTGGATAAGGCCACCTGATAGACTGAGGGTCCTGCCAAGCTTAGGGGCTTCCTTTGCCATTGTCACGCTGGGTTTAATTCCCATCTGGCTTCCTGCCCCAGATCTCCTGATGGATGAGGAGGCGGTGACCATGTGCTTTGCTCACCAGGTGCAAACAGCTGGTGTAAACAACTCCAATGAGTTCCTGAGTGTTTCCTGCAAAGTTGGGTGATGGAAGACCCATTCCCTAGGAGGTCCCTCAACAGGCCCCAGTGTCAGGCCTATCTGAGGTCTGTTCTTGCCACAAATATTTGTGACAAAAGACAGAATTTGTTAAATTCCTTGAGTGTGATTAATGATAGATAAAGGCAGTAACTGTCTACCTGGTGGCCAGGATAACAACAGTCATGGGCTTGGGTGCAAGACACGCTATCATCTGGAGGTGACGGGGTCCTAGTGGCGCAGGGACTGAGCTGAAGTCTGGGGCTGGGGTCGGGGTGTCTGGAGAAACAAAGATGCTTTGGGACCTTGTCGGCCAAGGCACGCTGTGCAAAGTGTGTAGCCTGGTTCAGCAAGTATCAGTCGCTGACATTTGTGAGGATCTCAGTGAACTGGTGGGACAAGGACTGTCAGTCCCTAGTGATCTGTTCTTTCCTGGAGGGGCCACACGGGGTTATAGGGAAAGGATCCAGTTGCTGGAAGAGGAAGCAAGCAAGAGCCGGGCAGGACATTAGGACACCAGACACCCATGCAGACAGGATGGGGCTGGAATTCATGGCTCTCCCCCTGGACTCCCCAGTTCCGTGATCTTTCCACAATACACCACACCTTCTGAGCCCTCCGGAAACATCCAGTCTCAGACCCTTGGCAGGCCAGGGTCTGAGGTAAGACGACAGGGGTCACCAGGCAGACCAGCTCAAGGTGTGCTTCTGTCTCAGTCTGTTCAGGCTGCTATAACACAGTGCCATGGACTGGGTGGCTGATAAACAACAGAAACTCATGTCTCAGACTTCTGGAGGCTGGACGTCCAGGATGAGGGTGCCAGCATGGCCGGGGCCTGGTGAAAGCCCTCTTCTGGGTTGCAGATGGCTGTCTCCTTGCTGTGTCCTCACGTGGTGGAAGGGGCGAGGGAGCTCTGTGGGGGGGTCTCTTTTATAAGGGCACTAATCCCATTCATGAGGGCTCCACCCTCATGACCGAAGCACCTCCCAAAGACCCTACCTCCCAATACCATCACCTTTGGGGGTTGGGATTTCAACATGTGAATTTGGGGGAACACAAACATTCAGACCATTGCAGCTTCCTACTTGGGTCAGGGCACAGGGTGCACTGTGCCCGTGAGGCAGTGAGCTTCCGAGCCCAAGCTTGGGGAGTCTGACGTCTAGTGTTCCTGAAACGGTAGGGTCTTGTCGTGACTGACGTAGGCATGGGTCCGGCTTGGCCTAGAAGGGGCCCCATGTGCACTCTAGCTCCAGGCAGAGTGAGGAAGGCAGGGCCGACCCCAGGCTTCTCAGCTGAATAATCCAGCGGCCACGAGCTCGTCTTTGTCAGCGTCGTTCTCTGACTCCAGCTTCTCCCCCTCCTCTCCTTTCAAACTCTGCAAAGTGCTGGCTTGTGTGTGAGGCTGTATGATTCATCTTTACTCTGCCCTGAGTCTCTCCTAGTTACAGGGCTGGGCTCACTGTGTGTACCTGGGGCACAATTACTGTGTCAAGTCAAAGCCTCCAGTTCTTAGGAAGAGGCTGTGTTTGTGAGTTGTTTAAATATTGCTGATAACCCTGCCCCTGAGTGTCGCTACCAAAGCGGGGGCAGGGAAGTGACAAAAGGAGAGACGGGGAAAGGATCTGGTTTTACTGACACCCGTTGTGTACCAGGCACCGGCGGGCACTGTATGTAGTGTTTCACCGAATTTTCACGTTAGCGCCCGGAACTGGTTGTTTCTTTCACTTTCTTTATGAGGGGTCTGAAGAGGTTTAGAAACTTGACCAAGACCCATAGTTGATAGCGGTGTGCACACACAGCCTGTGCCGGGCCCCGTTCGAAGCACTCTATGTATACTAGTATATTTAATCCTCAAAATAGCCCCAAGGGCGAGGGTGGTCTCAACCCTCCCACAGGCCCAAGGTCCTCTGGCTGTGAGTGGTGAGGACCCTGGCCTTGGTGTCCTCGCTGAGACCACAGCGCCGCACTGCCTGGTAATACGTAACTGTCCTTTGGCCTCGGGAAGTTCTAAATGTGTCGGGAAAGCAGAAGAAAACACGTTAGAGGCTTCCAGAAGATTTAAAATGCGACGCAGCCAACCATGAGAACGTCAGGTCGCTGGGGTGGGGACGTCCTCTGGGGACAAGCGGGGAGACAGTGGGAGCCAGCCCCCCCGTGCAGGCCCGCAGGCATGAGGAGACCTCCGCAGGTTCGCAGACTTTGGGGTCTCATGTGCTTTATTAAATTTTTTTAAAGAACACCTTTTTTTGGGAGAATTGAAGTACCACCAGGAGGTCCAGAGTCTAGAACTGTGCATCCAGTTCTAAGCCATCCTCTGCACAGGCTGCATCTGACCACCGAGAAGAGAAGAGAGGGAAGAAATGAAAAGGAGGGGGAAACTCAGAACCAAAGGCCGCCGGGACATCACAAATTCTTTAAAGAGAAACATTTTGGGTATACAGGGATGGATCTAATTTCGCATCAAATGTGCACGACGTGTGTTTTCAGAGCGCAGGGTGAAGGGCTGCTTTCTTGGCTCTGAGCACTGGGGCAAAGGGCGTCAGCTTCCCTGCACAGGGGTGTGCTTCCGGAGCAGGGAGCCAGGTGGATGCGCGTGGATGTGCGTGAATGCGTGTGGATACGTGTGGATGCATGTGCATGCGTGTGGATGCGCGTGGATACGTGTGGATGTGAGTGAATGCGTGTGGATGCGTGTGGATGTGTGTGGGCTGGTCTGAGACCTGTGCCTTCCGGGTGGGGAGACCACAGTACTGGCACTTTGAAATCTGGCTTAGAGTCATGTCTGCTGGGTTGTTTTCCTGGTCTGCCACCAGCTCCTGACTGCCTGGGTGGCCTCCTGCCCGTCCCGTCTGGGAGGCCAGGGGAAGGGTGTGGCCAGGGTAGATTCTGCCACTGTTTGAGGGCCCCCCTCCGTGATGTTGGCTTAAAGTAACTGTAAATGTCGTCTGGGAAGCAGAGGGGATGGTGGGAGGCTGCTGCTAGTAATGCAGAAGACACGAGCACAGTTATAGCCTGAGTTTGTGGAACGATTATTAATGACACTGCTACTTTTATAACAGTTTAATACAACTGGCAAGAATCCCTCCCAAACTTGAGCTGTAACTATGAACATGTCTCTCATTTTTCCAGTTAATCACTGAAGCACTCATCTCTCCTTTTAGCAAGAAGCCCCCATCTCTCCTTTTAGCAAGAAGCCCCATACATTCCTCTCCCTTTCTTTGAGTTTTCTGAGAACCCAGAGCCTGAATCCATGAGAAGCAAGGGAGTCATGGTGGTCGTGCTCTGTTGGCCATCATTTCCCTCCAGGCCCCTTCTCCCCCTGCGTCCACCGTGGTCTGTGCCCCAAGGCCCAGCAGATTCTATCACCAGGTACCCCACGCTGACTGGTGGCTGGGCTCAGCCAGTGGGAAGCAATGGAAGGAGCTTAGGGGGTAGAGGAGACGGAATTGGGGCCATTTCTTCCCTGATTTGTCCTCACCTCTGGCAAAAGTGTGCCTTCGTTAAAATCCCTTCTTCTGAACCATCTGAGGTAAACTGTTTCCTGGTGCGATGCTGACTAACAGGAGGGTCAGGGCAACATCCATGCTTCAACAGGGAGATACCTAGAGTACGGCCAGCCCTTCACTCCTCGTGTGTCTCATTGCTACACCACATTGCTGCCGGATGCTGGCCTCGTCTCATCGGACAGGAGAGGCTGGACCACTGCTGAGATGGTCCGTCCACACCGCCGGTCCCAGACAGGTCACTGGTCTCTTTAAGGAAGGACCGTCCTCTCCTTCAGAGGAAGCTCCATCGAGGGTCTGCAGCTATCAGGACACATAGGACCTGCATCCGCACCTCCAAGATGTCATTCTTCACGCAGACCCAGACTCCCTTCTCCCTGGAAATCCACCCTAGTTGCATACAGCCTGTCTTCTTAAACTTTCAAAACACAGTAGATCTGATGATACCTCGTCCCACCTCTCCCTGTGGGAGGTGACCCTCAGTGACTAGGGGGGCTCTCATCACCCCAAGTGATGCCAGCCCACCCCAGCCTTCAAAGAGGGCTCGGTCAGAGATTCTCGGGTAACCTGCTGGCATTTCTCTCACCAAAGAAGTGGAAACAAATGAAAAGTCTAATAGAGTGCCTTGCTACAGCGTCCTACTAACACAAGTGTTTGCGACCTTACACGGTGCTTCGTGCTTTCCATACTTTTGCTTGGACTTCACAACAAATGTTTCAGGAAGGTACCATTTTAGGAGTTAGGATGGTGAGGCTCAGAAAGGTAAATCACGTCTCTGCAGGAGAGTGGGACAGAAAGGTCTTCTTGCTCCCAGCCCAGAACCTCCTCTCCCCTTGTCGTAGGCTCCGCGGTAGTGCCGTAGAACACAGAGGACCAGAGCAGAGAGGACCTGGGAAATCACCCACTTCAGGCTGTGGCTTGCCTGAGGGTCTGATGCCTCAGAGCTGGCCAGGTGCTTTGGAGGATGGTTCTCAAGTCACACAAAGCCCCAGCTGCCTTGGGGCATGAGGACAGAAGCACACAGGCCCAGTGACTCAGTGAGTCTAACTTTGAACTCTCAATTTTCCCTCCAAACCTGTCACTTTCATCATTCTTCCCATCTCAGCAAGTAGCACTCACACGCTCTTACCAGAACCCAAGCATCCTTCTGGATCGCTCTTTTTTTCACCCCTAAACTCCCGTCTGGTAAGTATTGTCTAGTCCTCCTTCAGACGTTTCCCAGCTCTGATCAGTTCTCACGACCTCCCTCCCAATACTGGTCGTGTCCTGCCTGGACAACCACACAGTCCTGGTTTGTCTCTCTGCTTCCGCTTCTGTCCCCCACTCCATGCCCGCACACACATGCTTCCTTTCCAGGGGTCCTTCTCAGCATCTCTCTGCCTCACCCATAAGGAGACTTCCCACTGTGTGTCCTGTGAATCTCAGGTCCTTCCAGTGGCTACAGAACCCCTTCCTCTCCATTCCTCTTCCTCATACTTTCTCGTCACTCCGACTCCGAATGCCCCGGCCCTTGGGACTGTCTGTTCCACCCCTGCCCCAAGCTCCTCATTCAGAGACCTCTCCTGGCCACTCCAACTAAAACAGTCTTCCTGTCGCCTTTTCCTCCCGCTTCTCATCTCCCTGTGGATTCCATCAGTACTCACTGCCCTCCGACACGCCCCCTTCCCTCTTCTGGACCGTATGCACCACATGGCAGGGAGCTCATGGCGCACGGCTGTACTCCCAGCGCCCAGTGCCTGGCACACCAGGGTCACTAGGTGGACATTTGTTGAATAAAAAAAGATAACGATGGAAAAGGTAAAAACATTCCCTTTGGGTGATCTTCCCCTGGGAAGACACCAGGGGATGGACTGAGATGGGATTACTCCACCTCTGCTCGCTGGGGGCTCGGTTTCTAGACCAGCGAATGTGTTTGCCAGATGACTCCGCCGGTGTTGTGTCTGCGGTTGTGACCCGGGCACGCCGACCTGTTCTCTCCCTGCTCCCTCTTTGCCACGAGGAGAGCATCCCCATAGAGCAGACGGAACAGTTGAATGGGGACCCCATGTCAAGTGTTGCACAGCGCGCTGGAGTTCTCAGGGATGCCCTGTAACAGAGCGCTGCTCTCTGTCTCCCTCTCTCTCTGCAGGTGCTTGCTCCCTTTTGTGTCCCCTTTCCTTAAAATGTACTGTCACCGGGGGCTGGGCTGCTAGAGCACAGTAGGCCTCCTGTCCCTTTGGGGGCAGCCGTCATCTTCCTGATTCTAAGGGTGGGGCCCCTTGTGCTTAGAAACGCTCTAGGGCTCCAGGGGTATCTCAGGAGCACCCACCCATAATCTCCAGCTCTGGGGCGCCCAGTGCCCTGGGACAATGCACCGGCTGCCTGGTTATCCAGCTCGCTGGCTTCTGCCATGGTGATTCCTTCCCCATGGCATAAACAAGGCAACAACGTCACACAGGAGGCCAGGATCACCTCCACCGCCAAACCCACACACCTGCCCACACACACAAACAGGGGGAAGGCCATATGATTGGGCTGTCAGGAAACACTGCTGTTTGTAAAAGCTGGATCTGTCCTGGGGGAGAGGCAGGGAGCGCTGTGGCGCCTTTGCTTTCTGACGCAGCTTCCGTCCTTCCCAGAGCCGTGCCAGGGCTGGAACTGGTTGAAGTTCACACCTGGACATCGCCTTTTTGTCTTGTCGCCATCATTCTGTATCTGCTGGATTGTCAGGGACACCCATTAGGATGAGCTGCTCTTCTAAAATTCCGATTCCACAGCCGACATCCTCTTGCCTGCCGTGCTGTTTCCATATGACAAGGATGGTGCTCTGGGGACTTGGAATTCTGAGCTGGCCCCCTGAGACTTGCTTGGGCTTTCATACTAATTATTTTCCAAGGCAGTTTACAGCTGGGTCATTTATACTCATATTTTTTCATGACACAATGCGTCAGAGGTTTAACACTTAAAAGAAAGGGGGTTGGGTAAGGGCGCCACACAGGAATTCTCTGATGGTCTCTCCTGGTCCTAGAGTCTGCCCTTTGTCCGAAATCTGCTCCAGCTGGTGGTGAGCAGGTGAAACTCTCAGATGGCCTCCAGTCAACCTGGGGTGGCTTCCTGGGGGAGGTGAGATTTCAGGAGCCTGGGAATGCTGGAGAGGGGTTGCATTCTCCCTTCTCACACTGTCTCCATGTTGACTCTCCTCCTCTCCATCCCCGTAGCAATTGATATCTAAAGACACTTTATTTGGAGCTTTATAAAACACAAGCCTGGTCCATTTTCTCATGGGCTCAGTTTGGGACCACTCCAGATTCTGTGTCCTATCAGGGGATGGTGCCCAGTGTCCTGAAGTGCCCTAACTGTGCTGTAGACATCATCCCACCCCAAAAAGGACCCTGAAAAACCTGTTCTGTTTCACTGGTGTAGGTGGGCGAGGCTCCTCATGTTGGCTGTTGGAAGAGCTCTATTCTAAGATGGCACAATATCGTATGTACATCAGCTAATTATACTTCAATCAAAAAAAAAAAGAGACCCAAATTCGCAGGGAGCTCCAGGGCCCCCGTTCTCTCCCTCCCCAGGGCCGCGTTCCCTGGGACCCCCCCCCAAATTCCCCAGAACTCTCAGCAAAGCACCCAGCATGGCCGCAGAGCTTCTCTGTTGTGGGACCCTCGACTGATTTAGTGGCCTATCAAGGGAATTTAGATTGTTTATTGGAAATGCCCATTATTTATGGTGGCTCATGGCCTTAAAAGCATAGGCACAGGCTGTTTTTAGAAATAAACCTAATAAATAATAAGCAGACCCATGATTTATCAGGATGGAGGAAGGAAGTCACTCATTTCCAGTTGGAGCAAAGAGCTCTGAAGGGACTGGATTCTCTTTCCAGAGAACTTAGAGGGAATTCCTGTAGGGATTGGGGGATCTGCATACAAAGAGTTCAAAGGCAATTATAAAAGAAAATCAAAGACATGTGCCTCTCTGTACCTCATCCTTAATCCCCTTCTAGCCACATTTACAAGGTGAGTTTTCCAAATTTTTAGATCCTCAGACCTGATTACCTGAAAACTGAGGTGACCTCAGCTTTCATTTTCTTGCCCCCAAAATATTTAAAATTGAGAAATTGGTTGGGCAGAGGCTCAAACTCCTATTGAAAGTGATCCCTCCCACCCTCCTTCCTTCCTTCCCTCCTTCCTTCCTTCCTTCCTCCTGTCCACTGAAAAAAATTCACAACCTAAAAGTTGAGCATTATGTTTTATTCAGTGGACTTTCTGATTACTTAAGCCCGGGAGGCAGACTCTCAGGTAGCTCTGAGGGTCTGCTCGGAAGAGGTGAGGGGGGAGCCAAGATACACAGGAGTTTCTGCAACAAAAACCAGGTAGTTGGACCATCAAAAGATTACTGTTAGTCAAAGAAAAACAGACAAGTTAATGAATTTAGCGATTTTCTAAGTTTGAGAAGATGCAAGAGTCCGGGCTCATTGAAATCACCTCTTTGATATGCACCTTAACTATCTAGGGTCAGTGTCCTGATTTTCTCCGTTCCGGATTCCGTTCAGGGGGCACAGTCCAGGGTGGCTGCACTGGCTGATGACTCGATGGCTGCTCCATCCTTTGTTTACTGATAGGCAGTGACTTTCTTCATCTACCCTCCCTCCCTCCCTCCCTCCCTCCCTCCCTCCCTCCCTCCCTCCCTCTTCCCCTTCTCCTCCTCCCCTTCCTCCTTTCTCTCTGCCTCTCTGTCCCCAGTCTCTCTGCTTTGTAACCCAGCTACAACAGGGTATGGCGGGGAACCTCTGTTCACACCCCTGTGCTCATCTTGAAGTCGGACTCAGCCCTTTGGCACATCCCTCCCCTAAGAACCCATCCAGGATTCTTTGACACTGGTAAGGAATGCAGTTGTAGTGAGTCTTTCCTGGAGAGTCTATGGAGAGGCAAATGAGGGGGTCACACTACAAATTACACAGCAGAAATTAATGGACATTTCAACCAGGCACCCCCCACTTGTCACGCAGCAGCCCCCCTCATCCCCCTCTCCGCCCTTCCCCCTCCCAGAGCCCTGGCTCTCGCCTTTTTTGGGTCCTGCATCTACCTCTAGCACCCCTGTCTCTTCTCTTAACTAGGGAATCTAACTCTCTCTGGCTGCTCCTCTCATATCTTCATACCGTTATCCTGCCCAACAGACCAAGGTCCCTCCTTAGGCTTTGCCCTCCTTGTCATGTGACAGGGAATTTTTAGTAAATGACAAATACTTCACTATTTACTTCTTCCAAATAATGTTTTTTTCATGTCATGTCACATCATTCATTAACTCAATAAACGTGCACAGTAGAGTACTATACATCTGACACCAGCTGTGTTCCCCTCAGAAGATGTATCTCTCTGACCTCATTGTGAAAAAGCCATCCAAACCGCACATGGTGGGGGCGGGTGGGATGGGGGTGGGGAAGGTGATGAGGTTTATAGCCACTTCGGGGTTCAGAGTTATGAGATCTTAAAACCGAAAGTGACCTTAGAACTCGATGGCAGGCACTTCCTCCTGGGCCTCAGAATTGTTTCCTTTAGTCAGAGCGGAAAGAGGTTGAAGAAGTGGATGTGGATCTGGAGCTCGGGGAGGGCATGATGAGTATAAATCAACAGGGTGGTCCTGCCTCTTTGTAGGGCAGGATTTGTAGCAGGGAGGGGAAGGCCTTCTAGGTTAAAGTTTGAAGGGGCTTTGCTAACATATGTAAATTAAAGAAGAGCTGGCAGAAGTGGGAGTGTTAACCATAAATGGTGAGTACAAGGCATTATCCAGATGCTTGCTGGGCTCGGCAGTGTGACTGCCCAGCACTTTTATCCATGGGGTTGCACATGTGTCCATGTGTGGCAGGAAGGAGAAACCCACAAAGCCATCTTTTGGCTGAGGGATATCATGGTAGACTTTTCCAACCTCACCTCCTGTAGAATTAATGACGATGTCTCCAGACTCCCTAGCAGGCAATGCTATTGGCAGAATTGTCTGGAGGACCTCAGAAAGCTTGGGCTGTGGTTCTGTGGGGTGGGGACAGAGGATCACCTACAAGTGATCTCTGCCAGCAGAATCCTCTTGCCAGGAGGATCACCTACCAGCCATGTTTTCCGTCGATTGGTAGAAAGTGATCAGTAATCACATGGAAATGATGCCTGGAACCTCAGGGGGCTAGTCATGTGCACAGACATCCAACCTGTGATGGCCCAACTGTGCTGTGGAAAGCAGAGCTGCTGGACCTGCATGATGGTGATGATGATGATGGTGATGATGATGGTGGTGATGATGATGGTGGTGATGATGATGATGGTGATGATGATGGTGGTGATGATGGTGATGATGATGATGGTGATGATGGTGGTGATGATGGTGGTGATGGTGATGATGGTGATGATGATGGTGGTGATGATGGTGGTGATGATGGTGATGATGATGGTGATGATGGTGGTGATGGTGATGATGGTGATGGTGATGATGATGGTGGTGATGGTGATTATGATGATGGTGATGATGGTGGTGATGATGGTGGTGATGATGATGGTGGTGATGGTGATGATGATGATGGTGGTGATGGTGATGGTGGTGATGGTGGTGATGATGGTGGTGATGATGATGGTGGTGATGATGATGGTGGTGATGGTGGTGATGATGGTGGTGATGATGATGGTGGTGATGATGATGGTGATGATGGTGATGATGGTGATGATGATGGTGGTGATGATGATGATGGTGGTGATGATGGTGATGGTGATGATGATGGTGGTGATGGTGATGATGATGGTGATGATGGTGATGATGATGGTGGTGATGGTGATGGTGGTGATGATGGTGATGATGATGGTGGTGGTGATGATGGTGATGGTGGTGGTGATGGTGATGATGGTGATGGTGATGATGGTGGTGGTGATGGTGATGGTGGTGATGGTGATGGTGGTGATGATGATGGTGGTGATGGTGGTGGTGATGATGGTGATGGTGATGGTGATGATGACGATGATGATGATGGTGATGATGATGATGGTGGTGATGATGATGATGGTGGTGATGATGATGGTGGTGATGATGGTGATGGTGATGATGGTGATGGTGATGGTGATGATGATGGTGATGATGGTGATGGTGATGGTGGTGATGATGATGGTGATGATGATGGTGGTGATGGTGATGATGGTGATGATGATGGTGGTGATGATGATGGTGATGATGGTGGTGGTGATGATGGTGATGATGATGGTGGTGATGGTGATGATGGTGATGATGATGATGGTGATGATGATGATGATGGTGGTGATGATGATGGTGATGATGATGATGGTGGTGATGATGATGGTGGTGATGATGATGGTGGTGATGATGGTGGTGGTGATGGTGATGATGGTGATGATGGTGATGGTGATGATGATGGTGATGATGGTGATGGTGGTGATGATGATGGTGATGATGGTGATGATGGTGATGGTGGTGATGATGATGATGGTGGTGATGGTGGTGGTGATGGTGATGATGGTGATGGTGATGATGGTGATGGTGGTGATGGTGATGATGGTGGTGATGATGGTGATGGTGGTGATGGTGATGGTGATGGTGGTGATGGTGATGATGGTGATGGTGATGGTGGTGATGGTGGTGATGGTGATGATGGTGGTGATGGTGATGGTGGTGATGGTGATGATGGTGGTGATGGTGATGGTGGTGATGGTGATGATGATGGTGATGATGGTGATGATGATGGTGATGGTGATGGTGATGATGATGGTGGTGATGGTGATGGTGATGGTGATGATGATGGTGGTGATGGTGATGGTGATGGTGGTGATGATGATGGTGATGGTGATGGTAATGGTGATGACTGTGATGGTGCTGCTGATGATGTCTAGGACAACATCATTTACTGAGGTCTGCTATGTGCCAAGCACCTGGCCGACTGCTCTGTGAGCATTCCCATTGTGTCTTCAGGGCAACCCTGTGAAGGAGGTATCATTATCCTTTTTTATAACTTCATTTCTCTAATTACATCTAGCATTTGAACTCAAATATGTCTGATGCTAAAATCTGCTCCTACAACCATCTCTGTAGCAAAACAAAACAAGCAAATCATCCCACCCCTCAACACACAGCTGAGAGGGGCTGGGAGCTCTGTGGGTTCAGCATGGCCTGCCAGGGCCTCTAGGACTGTTTGCCAACATCAGTGAACTCCAGTGGGTTTTAGGATGGAGGGGAGATTGGAGAATGAAGAAGTTTTCAGTGTTGCTGGCTCTCCAGGACTGACACCGCATTTCTTATGGGGACCAGGACGAGTAACTCTTCACTTTCCCTTCTTTCAGCCTTAGGGGAAACTCAAGGCCAGGATCACAATAGTGATGGTAGTCACTAAGCTTCCTCATTCTCAAGTCCCCTCCCAGGGCCACAGGTGCCTGGGGGCTCATGTATGCCTGGGGCAATCTCCTTAGACAAGCTTTTACTGCTTCTTGACTTCTGTTCACTGGTTAACTAGGCTTTCTGTCAGGGATGTTTGTTCAAGTAAAATCTCCATAGAAGTGTCAAGTATGCAGGTAAAAGCTGAATTCCTCTTGATGAAGCAAGGGTGGTGGGAGGATGTTCTGCTTGCCCAGATCTCTCTTTGAGGAGCCCAGTGTGAAACCATTGCTTGCGTGGATAAGCGGAGGGCAGTGGAAAGAGACAGGTGATGATCGTATGTATGCTTGGCCTTCTGTAGCCTCATACTACCTGGAACACCGCTTGGGACCTCCCAGATGAAGTCAGTTCTAAGGTGCGAGAGAGATGGATCTCTTAGTTTCTACTCTGAAGGAGTAAACTGACAGATAATGGCTCACGTCACAGGGTCACAACTCTGGAGAGGTGAGAAATCTGTCTCTCAGTCTGATCAGCTTTGCTCTTCTCTTTCAGAGGTTCCAAAAACAGAGCAGACATTTGAAGAGCGCCTGGTACTCAAGGCTTTCTTGCTAAAGTTTGTCAATGCCTACTCACCCATCTTCTATGTGGCCTTTTTCAAGGGGAGGTGAGTATCTCGGTGCCATACATGGAAGGGCAATTGGTCATGAAGACTGAGCCCTCCACTGGAGTCAGCCTCTCTCCATTGTCAGTTTACACCCTTGGCCCCATTCCCCACTCCCTTTGCCACCTGGCTGCACTAAATCATTTTGGATTAGCATCTTCAGATTCTGTTAACATGGGAAACTCTGCAGTGATTCGGCTCTGGGCCCTGAAGGGTTAGTCTTAGAGGAATTTGTGTCTCTCAACTTGGAGACTGTGACAGGAGGGAATTTCATGTCTAGCCAGTGGCTCTTAGATCTTGCAATACAGGTCTGATGGCAACTACCCAGAGTTAGTGTGGACTTCACAGGTTAGGAGCACAGTCTCCCACAAGACTGCCCTTACCTCAGACAGTACTGCAAGCTCTGGGGCTCTCAGGCCACTGATGGGTCTGCCCAATTGGCTACAGCCACTAACCCCTTGGGTTTGATAATTCACTAGAACCACTTAGAGAGCTTGGAATGTGCGATTCTTAAAATTAGGGTGTTATTATCACAAAGAGATACAAATCCAAAGCGACAGACGGGAGAGGCACGTAGGGTAGGGTCTAGGAGCATCCTGCAAAGAAGCTCCCGTGTCTTCAGGATGTCCTCAGCATGTCAGTTTCCTGGCACGTCCATGTGCGTCACCAACCGGGATGCTTGTCCAAGCTTCAGTGTCCACAGTTTTTGCTGGGGTCCTGTTATACAAGCATCATTGAATGAATCATTGCTCGTGTGACTGAACTCAATCTTCAGTCCCTCTCCCCCAGCTGAGGTCCGGCTGCTTTTACTGGGCTCAAAGCCACAACTCTCTGATCACGTGGTTGGTCTTTCCGGCACTGGCCTCCCCATCCTGAGTGATCTCATTAGCATAAACCTAGGTCTAGTCCCAGGGACCCACCATGAATAACAAAGACACTCCTATCAGGAAATTCCAAGGGTTTAGAGGCTCCTCCCAGGGATCAGGGACAGTGACCAGTCATATTCTTTACTATATAACAGTCCTGGGTGTAAAATCACTTCTGATAAATAGTGATTGTGGTAGTCTTGGCAACAGCACAGTGTAATCTGGAGTAAGTACCATAAAAATGGTGCAAAGGAAGTATTAGGGGAACACTTAATTATGAACAGAGACAGGGAGACCTCACCAAGGAGGAAAGTCAAGCTGAGCCTCAAATGGACAAGTAGGATTTCAATAGATGGGTGAGGGGATGACATTTCAAGAAAGTGGGATTCTTCTGATGACCTCTCTGGTTCCATGGTTGGCTAGTACCTCTCTGCCTCCCCCATCGGCTCAATCTTCTTACCTCCCAATAAAGTAGACTCTTAGGTCTTAGAAGAGGAATGAGGCAGGCTTCTTCCATTCCTCTAAGTATTTTCAGTAAGAAGTCTGGATTTTTCTTTTCTGGTCCCAGGAATCTCCACTTGCAACTTTAGTCCATCTTGGCCTTCATTTTCTGGGAAATCAGAAGCCCTCATGGAGGAATTGCAATCAGAACCCGATTCTTGACACGAGCTGAGGGAAAAAGGTGCAGGACAGTGCACTTAGAGACAATACAGACTTTGTTGTGTTTAGGCTCTGAAATGATCTCTCTCTCTCTCTCTCACACACACACACACACACACGCACACGCACAAAGAGTGCCCCAGCCCCATTCCAGACCCAGCGTCAATCCCCTCCCTTTGGAATTTGACCACGTTAAGAGCTACGAATGAACTTATCTACAGAAGAGAAATAGAGTTACAGATGTAGAAAATAAACTTATGGTTACCGGGGGGTAAGGGGCAGGGAGGAATACATTGAAGATTGGGATTGACACATACAGTACTGTATATAAAACAGATAACTAATAAGGACCTACCATAGGGCACAGGGAAGTCTGCTCAGTACTCTGTAATGGCCTATAGGGGAATAGAATCTAAAAAAGAGTGGATATATGTGTATGCATAACTGATTCCCTTTGTTGTACAGCAAAAACTAACAACATTGTAAATCAGCTATAATCAACTATATTCCAATAAAAACTAAAAGTCAAGAGGTGAACCCTATGTGTTGTGGGTGATTGTTAGCTGATAGCAGGTATGAACTCCTTCCTGGTGACGAGCACCCACCCTGGCCAGTCCTTTCAAGAACAGCATCGGCCAGTGGCTGGTCCACTCAGGAGACATGCCCTCAGGCAGTCCTGACTCCCTCTCTCTTCCCCTAACTCTTCCCACACTTCTCCATTCCAGGTTTGTGGGCAGACCTGGAAGCTACGTTTACGTGTTTGACGGTTACCGCATGGAAGAGGCAAGTAGAGCCACTGGTGTCTCATGCCCGGCTAGGCTAGTGGTTTGTAGGTGCCCCTGCCACCCCCACCGCCCCGCCCCGATCCTTCCCGCCTCCACAGGCTGGCTTAGTCCGCACCCTCGCCTCTCCGAGCTCCACCTGGTCTGACCGCCCCTTCCTTCCTCTCCTCCTGCAGTGCGCCCCTGGGGGCTGCCTCATGGAGCGGCTTAGTCCACACCCTCGCCTCTCCGAGCTCCACCTGGTCTGACCGCCCCTTCCTTCCTCTCCTCCTCCTGCAGTGCGCCCCTGGGGGCTGCCTCATGGAGCTGTGCATCCAGCTCAGCATCATCATGTTAGGGAAGCAGCTGGTCCAGAACAACGTCTTCGAGATTGGCGTCCCGTGAGTAATGAGCTCCGCTTACCCCGCTCCTTGCTGCCAGGGCCGAGCCCGGCAGCGCCAGGCTTCCAGCAGGACCTCGTGGTCTCTCCTCTTCTAAGACAGGTGGACTCTCTACTCCTCTGTCCACTCTCCAGTAACTTCCCCATGACGTAGGGCCCCTCCCACAAGTCTTGTTTGCCAATCCAGTTCGGGATGTTTGAGTCTCAGAAGGATTAAGCACTTGCTTAAGTGCCCATAACAGAAAGTGACGGAGCTGTGAATCAGGTACCTCTGACCTCAAAGTGCATCATGCTTTTTTTAAAAAAAATTATTTACTTTATTTTTGGCTGCTTTGGGTCTTCGTTGCTGCACGCGGGCTTTCTCCAGTTGCGGCGAGCGGGGGCTACTCTTTGTTGCGGTGCGTGGGCTTCTCGTTGCGGTGGCTTCTCTTGTTGCGGAGCACGGGCTCTAGGCCTGCAGACTTCAGTACTTGTGACGCATGGCCTCAGTAGTTGTGGCTCGCAGGCTCAGTCGTTGTGGTGCACGGGCTTAGTTGCTCCGCGGCACGTGGGGTCTTCCCGCACCAGGGCTTGAACCCGTGTCCCCTGCATCAGCAGGCGGATTCTTAACCACTGTGCCACCAGGGAAGCCCCATCCTACTTTTAATGCTATGTCCTCCTGAAACTGAAAGTGGGGTCTGACTGCTCGCCGCTCGAAAGCCAGTAAAGAGGCAAGGTTGGTGGAAAGGAGAGTTTGCTTTGTTTTGGATGCCAGCAACCAGGATTGGGGGGGGGAAGGGTGGACACCTGTCCAAAGGCCAAAACACCCCGCTCCTACACCCACTGGGCAAGAGCTTTTATATGTGGAGGGAGGGGGCTACGTGCAGAAACAGCACAGTCAGCTCTGGCCGTCATCTTGCAATTGGTCCTGGGTCATCTGACCAGCGTCATCTTGATTGTTTTAGGTAGTTAGCCTTCAGTTCCAGGGTCGGTTTGTTCCCATTTCCTTGAGGCCAGTTCTCAGAATTGTGGCAGCTTGTGTCATGGCTACAGTCTGGTCATCATGCACTTAACTTCTTCCACCTGGTGGAGGTTTCAGTGTCTGTAAGACAGCTCACAGGATATGGCTCAGAATATTATCTGAAGCCCTTAAGAAAGAACTAAAGGTCCTTGACTATGCTTAATGACTAAATTGTTATTACTTGTCCTCCTTTGACTGTTCAGCTTTGTTTCTGCATTTTCTCACTTCTCTGATTAAACTTATTCTTTGGCTAAAGTTTTTCCACAGACAAAAGCAGGCTGAGGACTTAGGGGGGCAGGGAACACAGGGTTCTGCTCCATTTCACTCCCAGTGAACAAGTAACAGAGGCGTGGAGGATGAATAGGAAAGATTGAAACACAATGTAATCATTTAGGAAAATCTCTAAGGAACTGTGGAATATATGATCTTAGGAGGGGAAGGATGCATAGCTGGTGAAACAGAACAGATTTTCATGTGGATTGTTTCCCCTCCCCTCCCACGTGGTTTTTCTTACAAAGACTTCTTTCATTAGGTTGTTTGTTTTTTATTAACGTCTTTATTAGAGTATAATTGCTTTACAATGCTGTGTTAGTTTCTGCTGTATCACAAAGTGAATCAGCTATACGTATACATATATCCCCATATGTCCTCCCTCTTACATCTCCCTCCCACCCTCCCTATCCCACCCCTCTAGGTGGTCACAAAGCACCGAGCTGATCTTCCTGTGCTATGCGGCTGCTTCCCACTAGCTATCTATTTTACGTTTGGTAGTGTATATATGTCCATGCCACTCTCTCATTTCGTCCCAGCTTACCCTTCACCCTCCCCATGTCCTCAAGTCCATTCTCTACGTCTGTGTCTTTATTCCTGTCCTGCCCCTAGATTCTTCAGAACCATTTTTTTTTTAGATTCCATATATATGTGTTAGCATATGGTATTTGTTTTTCTCTTTCCGACTTACTTCACTCTGTATGACAGACTCTAGGTCCATCCACCTCACTACAAATAACTCAATTTCGTTTCTTTTATGGCTGAGTAATATTCCATTGTATATATATATATACTACATCTTCTTTATCCATTCATCTGTCCGTGAACACTTTGGTTGCTTCCATGTCCTGACTGTTGTGAATAGAACTGCAGTGAACATTGTGGTACATGACTCTTTTTGAATTATGGTTTTCTCAGGGTATATGCCCAGTAGTGGGATTGCTGGGTTGTATGGTAATTCTATTTTTAGGTGTTTTTTTTTGCGGTATGTGATCCTCTCACTGTTGTGGCCTGTCCCGTTGCGGAGCACAGGCTCTGGACGCGCAGGCTCAATGGCCATGGCTCATGGGCCCAGCCGCTCCGTGGCATGCGGGATCTTCCCAGACCGGGGCACGAACCCGTGTCCTCTGCTTCGGCAGGTGGACTCTCAACCACTGAGCCACCAGGGAAGCCCTATTTTTAGTTTTTTAAGGAACCTCCATACTGTTCTCCATAGTGGCTGTATCAGTTTACATACCCACCTACAGTGCAAGAGGGTTCCCTTTTCTCCACATCCTCTCCAGCATTTATTGTTTGTAGATTTTTTGATGATGGCCATTCTGACCAGTGTGAGGTGATACCTCATTGTAGTTTTGAGTTGCATTTCTCTAACAATTAGTGATGTTGAGCATCTTTTCCTGTATTTGTTGGCCATCTGTATGTTTTCCTTGTAGAAATGTCTAGGTCTTCTGCCCGTTTTTGGATTGGGTTGTTTGTTTCTGTGGTATTGAGCTGCATGAGCTGCTTGTATATTTTGGAGATTAATCCTTTGTCAGTAGCTTCATTTGCAAATATTTTCTCCCATTCGTAGGGTTGTCTTTTCATCTTGTTTACGGTTTCCTTTGCTGTACAAAGCTTTTAAGTTTCATTAGGTCCCATTTGTTTATTTTTGTTTTTATTTCCCTTTTTCTAGGAGGTGGATCAAAAAGGATCTTCCTGTGATTTATGTCGTAGAGTGTTCTGCCTATGTTTTCCTCTAAGAGTTTTATAGCGTCTGGCCTTAAAACTAGGTCTTTAATCCATTTTGAGTTTATTTTTGTGTATGGTGTTAGGGAGTATTCTAATTTCATTCTTTTACATGTAGCTGTCCAGTTTTCCCAGCACCACTTATAGAAGAGGCTGACTTTTCTCCATTGTATATTCTTGCTTCCTTTGTCAAAGATAAGGTGACCATATGTGCGTGGGATAATCTCTGGGCTATCCATCCTGTTCCATTGATCTATATTTCTGTTTTTGTGCCAGTACCATACTATCTTGATTTTTTTTTCTTTTTTTTTTTTTTTTTGCTGTACGCGGGCCTCCCACTGTTGTGGCCTCTCCCGCTGTGGAGCACAGGCTCTGGACGCGCAGGCTCAGTGGCCATGGCTCACGGGCCCAGCCGCTCCGCGGCATGTGGGATTTTCCCAGACCGGGGCGCGAACCCATGTCCCCTGCATCGGCAGGCGGACTCCGAACCACTGTGCCACCAGGGAAGCCCTATCTTGATTATTATAGCTTTTTGGTATAGTCTGAAGTCAGGGAGCCTGATTCCTTCAGCTCCATTTTTCTTTCTCAATATTGCTTTGGCTATTCGGGGTCTTCTGTGTTTCCATACAAATTGTGAAATTTTTTGTTCTAGTTTTGTGAACAATGCCATTGGTAGTATGATAGGGATTGCACTGAATCTGTAGATTGTTTTGGGTAGTATAGTCATTTTCACAATGTTCATTCTTCCAATCCAGAAACATGGTATATCTCTCCATATGTTTGTATCATCTTTAATTTCTTTCATCAGTGTCTTATAATTTTCTGCATACAGGTCTTTTGTCTCCTTAGGTAGGTTTATTCCTAGGTATTTTATTCTTTTTGTTGCAGTGGTAAATGGGAGTGTTTCCTTATTTTCTCTTTCAGATTTTTCATTAGTGTATAGAAATGCAAGAGATTTCTGTGCATTAATTTTGTATCCTGCTACTTTACCAAATTCATTGATTAGCTCTAGTAGTTTTCTGGTAGCATCTTTAGGATTCTCTGTGTATAGTATCGTGTCATCTGCAAACAGTGACAGCTTTACTTCTTCTTTTCCGATTTGGATTCCTTTTATTTCTTTTTCTTCTCTGATTGCTGTGGCTAAAACTTCCAAAACTATGTTGAGTAATAGCAGTGAGAGTGGGCAACCTTGTCTTCTTCCTGATCTTAGTGGAAATGGTTTCAGTTTTTCACGATTGAGAATGATGTTGGCTCTGGGTTTGTCATATATGGCCTTTATTATGTTGAGGTAAGTTCCTTCTGTGCCTACTTTCTGCAGGGTTTTTATCATAAATGGGTGTTGAATTTTGTCAAAAGCTTTTTCTGCATCTATTGAGATTATCATATGGTTTTATCCTTCAATTTGTCTGTATGGTGTATCACATTGATTGGTTTGCATATATTGAAGAATCCTTGCATTCCTGGGATAAACCCCACTTGATCATGGTGTATGATCCTTTCAATGTGCTGTTGGATTCTGTTTGCTAGTATTTTGTTGAGGATTTTTGCGTCTATGTTCATCAGTGATATTGGCCTTTAGTTTTCTTTTTGTGTGACATCTTTGTCTGGTTTTGGTATCAGGGTGATGGTGGCCTCGTAGAATGAGTTTGGGAATGTTCCTCACTCTGCTATATTTTGGAAGAGTTTGAGAAGGATGGGTGTTAGCTCTTCTCTAAATGTTTGACATAATTTGCCTGTGAAGCTGTCTGGTCCTGGGCTTTTGTTTTTTGGAAGATTTTTAATCACAGTTTCAATTTCAGTGCTTGTGATTGGTCTGTTTATATTTTCTGTTTCTACCTGGTTCAGTCTCAGAAGGTTGTACTTGTCTAAGAATTTGTCCATTTCTTCCAGGTTGTCCATTTTATTGGCATATAGTTGCTTGTAGTAATCTCTCATGATCCTTTGTATTTCTGCAGTGCCAGTTGTTACTTCTTCTCTTTCATTTCTAATTCTATTGATTTGAGTCTTTTCCTTTTTTTTCTTGATGAGTCTGGCTAATGGTTTATCAATTTTGTTTATCTCTCAAAGAACCAGCTTTTAATTTTATTGATCTTTGCTTTCATTTCCTTCATTTCTTTTTCATTTATTTCTGATCTGATCTTTATGATTTCTTCCTTCTGCTAACTTTGGGGGATTTTTTGTTCTTCTTTCTTTAATTGCTTTAGTTGTAAGGTTAAGTTGTTTATTTGAGATGTTTCTTGAGATAGGATTGTATTGCTATAAACTTCCCTCTTAGAACTGCTTTTGCTGCATCTCATAGGTTTTGGGTCATCATGTTTTCATTGTCATTTATTTCTAGGTAGTTTTGGGTTTCCTATTTGATTTCTTCAGTGATCTCTTGGTTATTTAGTATCATATTGTTTAGCCTCCACGTGTTTGTATTTTTTTACAGTTTGTTTCCTGTAATTGATATCTAGTCTCATAGCATTGAGGTTGGAAAAGGTACTAGATACAATTTCAATTTTCTTAAATTTACCAAGGCTTGATTTGTGACCCAAGATATGATGTATCCTGGAGAATTTTCCATGAGCACTTGAGAAGAAAGTGGTTTTGGATAGAATGTCCTGTAAATATCAATTAAGTCCATCTTGTTTAATGTGTCATTTAAACCTTGTGTTTCCTTATTTATTTTCCTTTTGGATGATCTGTCCATTGGTGAAAGTGGGGTGTTAAAGTCCCCTACTATTATTGAGTTACTGTCGATTTCCCCTTTTATGGCTGTTAGCATCTGCTTTATGTATTGAGGTGCTACCATGTTGGGTGCATAAATATTTACAATTGTTATATCTTCTTCTTGGATTGAGCCCTTGATCATTATGTAGTGTCCTTCTTTGTCTCTTGTAATAGTCTTTATTTTAAAGTCTATTCTGTCTGATACGAGAATTGCTACTCCAGCTTTGTTTTGATTTCCATTTACATGGAATATCTTTTTCCATCCCTTCACTTTCAGTCTGTGCATGTCCCTAGGTCTGAAGTGGGTTTCTTGTAGACAGCATATATACGTGTCTTGTTTTTGTACCCATTCAGCCAGTCTATGTCTTTTGGTTGGAGCATTTAATCCATTTACATTTAAGGTAATTATCGATATGTACGTTCTTATTATCATTTTCTTAATTGTTTTGGTTTGTTATTGTAGGTCTTTTCCTTCTCTTGTGTTTCCTGCCTAAAGAAGTTCCTTTAGCATTTGCTGTAAAGCTGGTTTGGTGGTGCTGAATTCTCTTAGCTTTTGCTTGTCTGTAAAGGTTTTAATTTCTCCATCGAATCTGGATGAGATCCTTGCTGGGTAGAGTAATCTGGGTTGTAGGTTCTTCCCTTTCATCACTTTAAATATGTCCTGCCACTCCCTTTTGGATTGTAGAATTTCTGCTGAAAAATCAGCTGTTAACCTTATGGGGATTCCCTTGGATGTTATTTGTTGCTTTTCCTTTGCTGCTTTTAATATTTTTTCTTTGTATTTAATTTTTGATAGTTTGATTAATATGTGTCTTGGCATGTTTCTCCCTGGATTTATCCTGTCTGGGACTCTCTGAGCTTCCTGGACTTGACTGACTATTTCCTTTCCCATATTAGGGAAATTTTCAACTATAATCTCTTCAAATATTTTCTCAGTCCCTTTCTTTTTCTCTTCTTCTTCTGGGACCCCTATAATTCGAATGTTGGTGCATTTAATGTTGCCCCAGAGGTCTCAGAGACTGTCCTTAATTCTTTTCATTCCTTTTTCTTTATTCTGCTCTTTGGTAGTTATTTCCACTATTTTATCTTCCAGGTCACTTATCTGTTCTTCTGCCTCAGTTATTCTGCTATTGATTTCTTCTAGAGAATTTTTAATCTCACTTATTGTGCTGTTAATCATTGTTTGTTTACTCTTTAGTTCTTCTAGGTCCTTGTTAAACATTTCTTGTATTTTCTCCATTCTATTTCCAAGATTTTGGATCGTCTTTACTATCATTACTTTGAATTCTTTTTCAGGTAGACTGCCTATTTCCTCTTCATTTGTTTGGCCTGGTGGGTTTTTACCTTGCTCCTTCATCTGCTGTATATTTCTCTGTCTTCTCATTTTGCTTAACTTACTGTGTTTGGGGTCTCCTTTTCACAGGCTGCAGGTTTTTAGTTCCTGTTGTTTTTGGTGTCTACCCCCAGTGAGTAAGGTTGGTTCAGTGCGTTGTGTAGGCTTCCTTGTAGAGGGGACTGGTGCCTGTGTTCTGGTGGATGAGGCTGGATCTTGTCTTTCTGGTGGGCATGACCGCATCCAGTGGTGTGTTTTGGGGTGTCTGTGAACTTATGATTTTAGGCAGCCTCTCTGCTAGTGGGTGGGGCTGTGTTCCTGTCTTGCTAGTTGTTTGGCATGGAGTATCCAGTACTGGAGCTTGCAGGTCGTTGAGTGGAGCTCGGTCTTAGCATTGAGACGGAGATCTCTGGGAGAGCTCTCGCCGATTGATATTACAAGGGGCTGGGAGGTCTCTGGTGGAGCAATGTCCTGAACTTGGCTCTCTTACCTCAGAGGCTCAGGCCTGACACCCAGCCAGAGCACCAAGACCCTGTCAGCCACAGAGCTCAGAAGAAAAGGGAGAAAGAAAAATAAAAGAAAGAAAGAGAAAATAAATAAAATAAAGTTTTTAAAATAAAAAATTTTTTTTAATTATTAAAATAAAAAAATATAAAAGTAATTTTAAAAAAAAAGAGCAACCAAACCAATAAACAAATGTACCAATGATAACAAGTGCTAAAAACTGTACTAAACAAATAATGGACAGATAGAACCCTAGGACAAATGGTAAAAGCAAACCTATAGAGACAAAATCACACAAAGAAGCATACACATACACACTTACAGAAAGAGAAAGGGGGAAAAAATATATATATAAAGGAAGAGAGTGACAAAATCAATAGACAAATCTACCAATGATAATAAGCTCTAAATACTAAACTAAGATATACATAGAAATCAGGAACTAGTCACTCGCATTCGGCAAACCCCAAGTCTACAGTTGCTCCCAAAGTCCACCTCCTCAATTTTGGGATGATTCATTGTCTTCAGGTATTCTACAGATGTAGGTTACATCAAGTTGATTGTGGAGCTTTAAACCACTGCTCCTGAGGCTGCTGGGAGAGATTTCCCTTTCTCTTCTTTGTTCGCACAGCTCCTGGGGTTCTGCTTTGGATCTGGACCCGCCTCTGCGTGTAGGTGGCCTGAGGGCGTCTGTTCTTTGCCCAGACAGGACAGGGTTAAAGGAGCAGCTGATTAGGGGGCTGTGGCTCACTCAGGCCGGGGGGAGCGAGGGCTATGGAATGCGGGGCAAGCCTGCGGTGGCAGAGGCCGCCGTGACGTTGCACCAGCCTGAGGCATGCCCTGTGTCCTCCCAGGCGAGTTGTCCCTGGATCACGGGACCCTGGCAGTGGCGGCTGCACAGGCTTCGGGAGGGGAGGTGTGGATAGTGACCTGTGATTGCACACAGGCTTCTTGGTGGCTGCAGCAGCAGTCTTAGCGTTTCATGCCCACCTCTCGTGTCCACACTGGTAGCTGCAGCTCACGTCCGTCTCTGGAGCTCATTTAGGTGGTGCTCTGAATCCCCTCTCCTCGCGCACCCCGAAACAATGGTCTCTTGCCTCTCTGGAAGGTCCAGACTTTTTCCCGGACTCCCTCCTCACTAGCTGTGGCGCACTAACCCTCGTCAGGCTGTGTTCACACAGCCAACCCCAGTCCTCTCCCTGGGGTCTGACCTCCAAAGCCCGAGCCCAGGCTCCCAGCCCCGCCCACCCCGGCGGGTGAGCAGACAAGCCTCTCAGGCTGGTGAGTGCTGGTCGGCCCCGATCCTCTGTTCGGGAATCTCTCCGCTTTGCCCTCTGCACCCCTGTGGCTGTGCTCTCCTCCGCGGCTCCGAAGCTCCCCCCTCCGCCACCCGTAGTCTCCGCCCGCGAAGGGGCTTCCTAGTGTGTGGAAACTTTTCCTCCTTCACAGCTCCCTCCCAGAGGTGCAGGTACCGTCCCTATTCTTTTGTCTCTGTTTATTCTTTTTTCTTTTGCCTTACCCAGGTACATGGGGAGCTTCTTGCCTTTTGGGAAGTCTGAGGTCTTCTGCCAGCGTTCAGTGGGTGTTCTGTAGGAGTTGTTCCACATGTAGATGTATTTCTGATGTATTTGTGAGGAGGAAGGTGATCTCCACGTCTTACTCCTCAGCCATCTTCAAGGTCCTCCCTTTCATTAGGTTTTGCGTTGAGATAGTCATGAAAATAACTGCTGACTCACGAGCACTGGACCCAAAAAAGAGGATGAAACAGGTGAAAATCTACCTTCAGGTTAAAGGAAAATGTCGCCCCCTCTGCCTTTTGTTTCTATTGCTTTTTTAGTTGTAAAAAAAGAAATCTGTTTCAGGGGGTGTTTTCAGCTAGTCTGGCATCAGAGAGCCAGGGAATGACAGAGAGGATCAGGGGTAACTCTTATAGGCTGGGCCAGTTCTGTTTAGCAGGACTGGATGGACAGTTTGTACCAGGCTCAGAGTTCTTTGCAAACTTCTTGCAAGATTATCCGTCCTGTGATGCAGTCGTCAGACAGTCCCCCCAAGGTTAGGTGAAGATACTGCCACACACTCTGTCTCCCTTTTGGAGATTTACTAAGCACATTATTTTAATGGCTCTGAGAAATCCTGCAATAAAGAAACTGGTTTAATCCCTTTATTTCCAGCTGCATTTGTTCATGTCATTGGCCTGGGTTCTTAGTAGCAGACCTTGGAGTCCACTCTGGCTAGTTTAAGCAGCAAAGGAATTTGAGAACAATAAGTGTCCAACAGAATATTCTATAAGGGTAGAGAGCCAGGCCCTGAGCTACGTAACCAGGAATAACACTGTCCACACTGCAGGAGTGCTTGCAGGGAATACCACTGCCTTCATCTCTTGGCTTGTATGGCTCAGGTATTAAAAAATGAGAATTGGATACCACAGAGCTATACCCACAAAAACTGCAGTCTGAGCCTTCCCAGCTGTCTTCATCAGCTTGAGTTGCTGTAACACAATAGCATCGACTGGGTAGCTTATTTCTCACAGTTCTGGAAGCCATGAAGTTGAAGATTATGGAGCCAGCCGGTTTGGTCCTGATGAAGACCACCATCTCCCTGTAAGCTCATGTGACCCAGGCTCTGTGTATATGTGGAGAGAGAGCTCTGGTGCTCTCTTCTTTTTTTTTTTTAATTTCTATTTTATACTGGACTATTGTTGATCTACAATATTGTGTTCGTTTCAGGTATACAGCAAAGTGATTCAGTTATACATATACATATATAGTATCTATTATTTTTCAGATTCTTTTCCCATATAGGTTATTACAGAGTATTGAGTAGAGTTCCCTGTACTCTACAGCAGGTCCTTGTTGATTATCTATTTTATATAAAGTAGTGTGTATATGTTAACCCAGACTCCTAATTTATGCCCCCCTCCACCTTTCCCCTTTGGTAACCATAAGTTTGTTTTCTAAGTCTGTGAGTCTGTTTCTGTTTTGTAAATTAGTTCATTTGTATAATTTTTTAAGATTCTGCATATAAACGATATCATATGATATTTATCTTTCTTTGCCTGACTTATTTCACTTAGTGTGATAATCTCTAGGTCCATCCATGTTGCTGCAAATGGCATTATTTCATTCTTTTTAATGACTAAGTAATATTCCATTGTATATATGTACCATATCTTCTTTATCCATTCATCTGTTGATGGACATTTAGGTTGCTTCCATGTCTTGGCTACTGTAAATAGTGCTGCTTTGAACATTGGTGGTGCCCTCTTCTTATAAGGGCACCAATACCATTGTGGAAGCCCCACCCTCATGGCCTCATCTAAACATAATTACCACTCAAAAGTCTCACCTCCTAATACCATCACATTGGTGGGTAGGACATATGGATTCTGGAGGGGACACAGACATTCAGACCATAACACAAGGCTCTCTGTTTCTTTTTCTTTAACTTATACACAAGATTTGTATACAACTAAATACAGAAAAATATATATGAAATGGTCCTTATCTCCTCAGAGATTAGTTTTTTTAGTTTGGGAGACAAAATAGACTGCATGTGACTGGGTGTTCTCTCTCTGGTGCAAACTTTGTCAGAATTCAGACAAGTAAAGGTCAGGCATTTTGGAGCAGTCAAAGAAAGCTGCGAAAGCAGGGGGCTGCATTTGTGACTTGAAAGAAGGCTGTCACTGTCCTATATAACAAGTTGGTCTGCCATTATTTTGTTTAAAGAAACAGTTTCCCGGACTTCCCTGGTGGCACAGTCGTTAAGAATCCGCCTGCCAATGCAGGGAACACAGGTTCGAGCCCTGGTCTGGGAAGATCCCACATGCCGTGGAGCAACTAAGCCCATGTGCCACAACTACTGAGCCTGCACTCTAGAGCCTGCACACCACAGCTATTGAAGCCTGCGTGCCTAGAGTCCATGCTCCGCAACAAGAGAAGCCACCACAGTGAGAAGTCTGTGCACCGCAATGAAGAGTAGCCCCCACTCGCCGCAACTAGAGAAAACCCAAGTGCAGCAACGAAGACCCAACGCAGACAAAAATAAATAAATTAAAAAAAAAAGAAACAGGTTCCCTTGGATGTAGATTTATTTTCTAAACAAACAACAGACTGACTCGGGTTTATCAAAACACTTAGTGACTCAGGTGTTGCTTTAGGAGAAGATGAGGTAGTGGTGCCTGACCGGTCTTGGGGCATGCCAGGGTCATGGCAAGGGTGAGAGCCCAAAATCTCTCTCAGTCTGCTTAAGGGTCGCTGAGCCTAGGTTCCTTGGGCTGATTGGAACCACTAGCAGATATACATGATCCACTCCTTTCTTTAGGGAAAGCTACACCAGTCACTGCTCCCATGGGGGGCTGTGACTGTCTGACAGATCCCCAGAGAAAGCTATTCTTTGGTCTTTCTCAGAAACACAATTAGAGAGCTCAAGTTATGATGGAGACAATCGGATTTATCTGGAAAGAAAACCTGTTTTCACGAGAGCCCTACTTCAAGGAATGAGAATCTTGAGCATTTGCTCATAACACTTTGCCATCCCAGTCGTCGGAATGGGTCTCACCATCACTGGCCATCAGTTAGGCTGTTTCTCTGTCCCCACACTGGGGTAACCACGGGAGGCACTTGGGCACGTGATTTTTCTCAGAGGAGCTGGAGGAGAACATGGCTTGGGCATCTCAACCCTCTGAAACAGCACCTCGTTCTCAGCTTTCTGACTGAACGTCACTCCGTGATAGTCATCAAACAAAGCTGGTGAGACACATGGTCACTGTGGTCTAGGAGCTTACCATCTCAGAGAGAACACATTTGTTATGGACAAACATCCAGAAAATATACAGGCCAACAAAAAGATGTGCCAAAGCCACATCTGGCCCCTTTGAAGCCGTGAGCCCATCCCCTCCACCAGTGCTACAAAGGAAAGTCTCCAATCCCCTCCAAACATCTGGGTGAACACACCTGTCTTTCCAGTACATTGGTTGGAATTGGAGACAGCTTGCCATTTTTTCATTCCCAGGCATCTCTTCTACCACTTGGCCCATCCACTCAGGACCCAGAAGTCTTTTTTTTTTTTTTTTTTTTTTTGCAGTACGCGGGCCTCTCACTGTTGTGGCCTCTCTCGTAGCAGAACACAGGCTCCGGACGCACAGGCTCAGTGGCCATGGCTCACGGGCCCAGCCGCTCCGCGGCATGTGGGATCTTCCCGGACCGGGGCACGAACCCGTGTTCCCTGCATCGGCAGGCAACTCTCAACCACTGCGCCACCAGGGGAGCCCCCAGAAGCCTTTTTTAGGGTGTAAGAGAGGCAAGAACTCAGTCATTTGGACAGTATGTTGGATGTTCCCCACCCATCAACTCTGTCAGCCCCATGACAGATGATACCTACACACAGCTGTTTTCCTTGAAGGCTAAACTTCCTTCCTATGCTTGATGTGTGTTTACTATGCGACACTTTAATTGATGGCATTTGCATGAAATTCATAAAGCTGTGAGCAAGTCACTTCCTACGTCTTACTATCCTCATCTCTTGAGGAAAAGCATATAATAATACATAATATATAACAGGATATAATACCTATTTAGTATATAATAATGTAATAATCTCTAAGGTTTTGTCATTTCAGCTCTAGCATTCTATGAACCTCTCCTCTATTCAGTGAAATTGGTCACTGCCGATTCCAATACAAGTCACTTCTCTTCCAAAATATTTTTCCTCATTTTAGTTCCTAATCTGTTAGTGAACATATACAACCTAATCGTATAGTTGAAGTCAGGAATGTAGAGCAAAAGTTCTTCCACCAAGCCCTATGGTATTTTATCTTCAAAGTTCTCTGCAATTCTACAGGCTGTGATTGAGTTTGTTCACCTGAAATCGCCACGATTATGATTATTGGGTCTTCCACGCCCCACGCAGAGCCCACTCTCAGTAGATTAGACCCATCAATCCAGAGCTCATGCACCTGGCAATATCCTTATGTATGATAGAGAAACATGAAATAAGCAATAAAAAAAGGGAGTCTTTTATAGGCAAAAGAGAAATGACCACTGAGCCTGACAGTGAGGAATAGTGTAAATTATAAAAACTAGACCCAGTGGTCTTTAACTCTTTCGTGGAGGCAACACATCTCTGTAGGGCAGTGATTGTTCAACAGATCTGGGTTTAAATCCAGGCATTGCAATATAGTCCCTGTGAGACCTTGGGAAAGTTATTCTAGGAAGACACATGGTTATGTAAAAATACAGCTTGCATATATGCTCAGGTCTCTAGAAAAGAGAGGGTATGGGTATCCGAGAAAGGAAGAACCGTTCCTGGGGGTACAGGTAGCCAAGGTGTTACTGAGTGTCATTGGCTTTTATGTTTACAAGTGATGCTCTCTGAGTGTTTTGAGTCCAGGGAGTGAGCTGAAAAGACCTTCTCAGGAACCGTGTTTTTCTCTTCTGTTCTGGGACCCATGGCTTGTGGTTAATGGTAGCTCTTCGGTGCCTTCAGAGCCTGCATCCAAGTTTTTCCCTCAGGGAGATAAATATTAATCTTCGAGACCAGACTTGATTTTTAAAAACAGAAGCAAGTCTGAGGAGTTATGTAGGTAATCATACTGGATAAGAATACCTGGGGTAAAAAAAATATGGTTATACACATAGATTGATCATTTTTCGTGTTTGTTATTTACTTCTGAAAGCAATTTGCTGAGATTCTGCCAAAGAGAATTTTAAAATGTTAAAGACTGTTGAACTGACTTTGCTGGTAAGCCAGGTAGTCGGCTGTAATTTATCTAACTCCCTAAGGGTGCACGGTTCTCCTTAGACTCTCTGTGTGTGCGTGTGTGCGTGTGCGTGCATGTGTGTGTATATTGCTAAAAGCACCACCACTACAAATTCTAGTGTCTTCTTGAGTCGACCAGTCCAGTAGGCTTCTTGCATTAGATTGTTTCCCAATCTTTAGTCATTTGTCAGCCAACTTTTAAATTGTTTTCCATTACCTACCTAGACAGCTATTTGCATATTAATTTCCTCTCAACCAATTCACTTTTTAAGTCCATCCCATTTCTGAAAGTGGAAAACTAACACTGTCAGTTACCCTGAATAGCAAATAGTAGAAAGAAATACAATAAAACGGATCCATTATTAATCCATGAAGTTAGCCTAAGATCTGCATTCTCTTTACCGAAAAAGAAGTTGCACAAGTCCTGGGGAGTTGTTAAAGGCATGCCAGCAGCAGACTGGGGTTTTCTCCTGGACTGCAGTCAGAGGGGTGAGCTGAGAGCAGTAAAGGGAATAATTCTTCCAGGTGCTCTAACGAGATGTTAGGCCAAGTCTAGTGACCTTCCAAAAACATCACATGAGCTGCTAGTGGAACGTGTCCTTTGCTTGGGAGACATTGGCTTAGCACAGTGTTCTTGCCTTTAACCCCGCAGGTCTCCACGGGGCTGGCACAGATACCAGGCATGTCCATGAATACTGTACACCTGTCCTTTGGGACCAAGATTAGCATCTTCAGCTTCCAGACCTCTCCCTTTGCTACCCCTAAATCTGGCAGGTGCCCCAGACAGGGCCACCATGGAAGGCCAGCACCGTCCAGACAGAAGCATGTCCCACTTTTGCTAGGCCTGCTTCAGAGCCCCTGGAGATGGAAAAATGAAGTGCTTTCAGAGGAAGCAGCAAAACTGGGAGCAGTAACTCTTTACGGGCAATGAGGACATGATACTAGATGAAGCTGAAGTTGTGTGGTCTGGCCTTGGACTCTCCCCACTCACACAACCCCAGGCTCCTGGGGCCTGACACAGTTGCGACAGATGCTTTCCAGAGGGGAGCCAGGTGGTTTTCAACACAACAGGCCCCAGAATAATGCTCATTGGCAGCTCCTTCTGAGATAACTTCAGACATGGCTGGCTTGCAGGGCAGAATCCGATCTTGTGCTATTTATTATCTGAGTCCATTGGTGGGGATTTTCCTCATCTCTCCACCACCACACACACACACACACACACCACCTTTCCCATATGTGTTTGTGCAAAACGGACTTTGGATCCAAACGTCATGGTGCCCTCAAACACACCACAGCACATCCCAAGTCCTCGCTATAATTTTATCTCGAACTCAGCTCTAGTATTCCATGAAGCAAAATTGGAAATGGCCTTTAATCATTCAGAGAGATGAATGTGTGCGCGCGTGTGTGTGTGTGTGTGTGTGTGTGTGTGTGTGTGTAAGGGTAAATGCTCTTTTTCAGGTGCCAGATTCTTTCCTGAGCGACGGCTGAGATGGACAGAGCTGATGAATTAATACTTACGCTGGCCAAATGTCCCCCGGTCCCTATTCTTGCTAGAAGCACCAGATCACACCCCAGAATAGCCACACTGTACCCCTGCACACAGCCAGGAAGATTTCATAAACTTTCTTCTTTTTTTGATAAATGTGATAAATATTGTATTTAAAGACATAAAGCAGTCTCTCTTTAAAGCCATCACAGGCAAGGGAAGCTCTGTGTTCCCCTCAATACAGTGGAATATGGCTGTGAATCAGAGGTTTAAGGAACAAAGTTGAATCCTGTCCTGTGTCAAGAAGAGGAATACACAGCTCCGAGGCTGATGTGTTTCTCTTCTTCGGCCCATGGCGGGCTTGCTTCTGCCTTCTTTCACGAGGCTCGAGGTCTGTAAAGCCAGGGTCTGTGGAGGACTTCTGGGGCCTGGATCCTGCAGCCAGGAGGCCAAGGCGTGACCGACAATCACCATGGTCTCAGGGTGAACCTGTGAGGCACATGCAGGGGAAAGGCTCAGAGGCTTCTGGACGGAGTTTCTCAGACTTGTCATTAACAAGGGGCAGAGAAAGAGCAGATGAAAAGGAGACAAGGGTAACCTCAAAGGAGTTATTTTAACGAGCGAATGCATCATACGGTAGGAATCGTAATGTGAAATTTTCCAAACGCCCCATCTGTGTGTTATCCAACGTGCAGGATTCCCCTTAAATCCTGCTCTCGAGGGACTGCCTTTATTAATGTTTTAATGGGCCCTGAGATCTCCAGGAGGGAAACTCCTGGTAAGGAGAGGTTCGTAAGAATTATTTGTGGTTATTTGGACCCACCCACAGCGTATTGCATGGCTGACCGCGGTGTCCTTCCTGAGGCCGTCCTCTGCCCTGGCCTTTGTTGCCACAGGGTCTCACAGTTGAGCATCTCTTCCTGTGACTGCTCTTTCCTTGCCCTCTGAAGGCTCCTTCCCCTCCACGCCACCCACAGGAGGTGTTCATTGCTAGAGTTTCCATTGTTCTTTCCATGATGGTTCTTGGGTCTCTAGCTCCAACCCGGACCTGTTTTCAGAGCTCTAGACCACATATAACTGTTTACTAGACATCCCTACTTAATTGTCTCATGAAACCCTCCATCTCAACAACTTCTCCTCCCCCTCTCCTCTTGTGTCCCCCAGTTTAGCGAACTCTGCCACCACCCACACACACGGCCAAGGACTTTGGGGGGTCATCCTTGGTTCCTCTTCCCTTCCCAACTGCAATTCCCCACCAGCTTCTTAACCCCACCTCCTAAGCGTGTCTCCTTCTGCTTTCCTTCATGGCCATGGCAATCATCCTGGCCTCTGCTACCCTGATCTCTCACTTGAACCCCCACATCCACATGGCTTACAAGGCCATCTTCATGAACTTGTGCTACCTCTCAAGTCATCTTTCATCACTTTCTCTCCTACTTTATGCTCCGAACATTTGGATCTCCTTTTATTCCCTGCACTGACCATTCTCGCACTGACTTTGGCTGTTGCACAAATAATTCCCTCTGCCTAGAACACACAGCTTCCCCTTCCACAGCTCTCTCTCACTTTCCCATGCTGCTTCTATCATCTTTCATCCTTTGGTTGGGTTACACAGCTTTTTCCCAGGGAAACCTTGCAGGTTAGGTTGCCCATGATTCCCTAAATCTCTCCCTTTATAATACTGATTATACCATATTGGTGACACTTGTTTAAGTGTCCACTTTCCCAGCTTAATTACTTCATTAAACACATCAGATGTCTTTTATTTCTTTTTTGGGGGGGGGGTTTTGCTTTATCATTTTTAAAAATTGAAATATAGTTGATTTACAATATTGTGCTAGTTTCAGGTGTACAACAAAGTGATTCAGCCATATATATGTATATATTCTTTTTCAGCTTATTTTTCACTATACGTTACTATAAGATATTGAATATAGTTCCCTGTGTTATACAGTAAATCCTTATTGTTTATCTGTTTTATGTATAATGGTTTGTATCTGTTAATCCCAAACTCCTAATTTATCCCTCCCCTGTCCCTTTTCCCTTTGGTAATCATAAGTTTGTTTTCTATGTCTGTGAGTCTGTTTCTGTTTTGTGTAGAGATTCATTCGTATTATTTTTTAGATCCCACATATGTGATATCATATTTGTCTTTCTCTGACTTACATCACTTAGTATGATAATCTCTAGGTCCATCCATGTTGCTGCCAATGGCAGTATTTCATTCTTTTTAAACGCATCAGATGTCTTAATGGTCACATTTATTTTTTCCTTGAGACCATCCTCTAGGAACCCTCCATCATCCTGTTTAGACCAGAAGTGTTTGTTCACTAAACCTTCCATAGAACTATCAATCCCTGTTAGGTCCAACACTTTTTTTTCTGGTGGATTCTTTGCCAGATTCCATACTGTTTTCTCTACTGCTTTATATCCTTGGTTGGTGAAATTCATCCTCCAGGAACTTCATGAGAATGGAGGCATAGAAATATATCTTTTTTGAAAACTTGCATGTTTGAAAATGTCTTTATTCTGCCTTTGCACTCGTTGTATACTTGGGCTAGGTATAAAATCCTATGCTAAAAATCATTTGCCTTCTCATTGTTAATACATTTCCCTGGAGTTTTCTATTGTAAAGGGCTGATGTTGAGAGTTCTAATATCTTTTTGCTTATAATTTTTAGAGAATCTATCTTTGTCCTTCTGGACCTGGAAGCTGTTAGCATCCTTTTCCTTCTTCTTAGCGTTCTGAAATCTCAAGGTGATATGCTTTGGTGGAGATCCTTTTCTTTCTTTATTTTGGTGAGTAGGTCCTTACAATCAGAGAGTGCATGTCCTGGGACTTCCCTGGCGGTCCAGGGGTTAAGACTATGCACTTCCAATGCAGGGGGTGTGGGTTCGATCTGTAGTTGGGGAACTAAGATCCCGCATGCCATGTGGTGTGGCCAAAAAATTTTTTAAAAGTGCATGTCCTTCACCTCTGGGACATTTTCTTATATTTCTCTTGTAGTTTCTTCCCCACCATTTTCTCTGTCTTCTCTCTCTGCGTAAATGTTGAAGTTCATAGACTGATTAATTTCCTTCTCTTTTCTTTCCTCTTGCCTATATATTTGTCTTTAGTTCTATTTTCTTTTTTCCCTAAGAGGTTATTGATTTTTAACTTCCTATCATTTTATTGGATTTATGTCAGATCCAGAGTTTCCATGGTTCATTTTCTTCTCTGAATAAACTTTTTGCTCCTGTTGGTGTTAGGAAGTGTTGGTGTTGGGAAGTGGTGGTCACTTGGGCAATATGGGTGGACAGAGAGATTAGGGTCTGCTGTTCCTTTAATAGTGCCTTGACTAATCCCTACCTCCTGCCTTTGCTGATACCTGGTGCCTGCAATTCCTGAGCCTTTCTGAGATTTTTCAGGATGAGTTGACTTGCTTTTCCCTTCCGTCTTCCACTGTAGGTACTTGGTATTCAGCCATCACAGCTTTGCTAACTCCTTCATTCACTGTTCATCTTCCAAGATGGTCATTAATATCTCTCGTACTCTACTGTAGTCATGACTATTTTCTTTAACCTTGTGGTTTCATACATTTTAAAATTCATTCACTATCATTTTGGTAGCATTTCAGAAGTGGACAGGGATATATGCATGTGTTCAATTTTCCATGTTTACTTAAAACCATTTACTATTTTTTTTTTTTTTTTTTTTTTTTTGCGGTACGTGGGCCTCTCACTGCTGTGGCCTCTCCTGTTGCGGAGCACAGGCTCCGGACGTGCAGGCTCAGCGGCCATGGCTTACGGGCCCAGCCGCTCTGCGGCATGTGGGATCCTCCCAGACTGGGGCACGAACCTGTGTCCCCTGCATTGGCAGGCAGACTCTCAACCACTGCGCCACCAGGGAAGCCCCATTTACTATTCTTTACTGAAGTTGTGGCCGAGTTTTCTGATTCCTGGTACTTGGCGGAAAAGTCTTAATTTGAGTTCTGGTTGTAGACCTTCCCTTCCTCCTTCCCTCTCTCCCTCCCTTCTTTTCCTTCCTTCTTTTCTTGTCTCTCTCTTCTTTATGTTTTTTCTTCATCCTGTCCTTCTGTCCCGACTCACAGACAGGGTCTCAGCCACTTCATACTATTTGGCTTCAGAATCTTCAGGCTCCATCTAGGCTTTTCTTAATTTCTTGTGATCACAGAATTGTTGCTTGCTATCTTATTATGAAATATTTTATTTTACTGTTGATTCTATGGATCTCAACTCATTCTTTAGATCCTCCTGTGATGATGAGAATGACAGTGATAAGGACGATATATTTATGGAGCTCTTGACACGTACCAAGCCCTAAATTAAGCATGTTACATAGATTATCTCCTTTAACTGACCCAATGGGCTAGTTAATATTTATTTCCTCATCTTATAGATAAGAAAACTAAAGCTTATGGAGTTTTTATAACTTGCCCAAGAAAATATAACTGGTGAGTTGTAAAACTAGGTTTTTAAAGAACGACTTCCTGACATCCAAGATTAGACTTTTACCCATACTGCAATACTACAGGCTTCTTGATGGCAAGTGCTATTAGACAAGGCACCGATCAAAACATTATTTTGAACCATGGGATTCCCACTACTTGCCTGAACACTTTCTAACGATAGAATGAGATGCCTAATGCTTTCGTGAGTGCTCCTCTGGAAAGAGCTACACAGGGGTTGGATGGCCTTGTGTGAGGGTGTGTGGGGGGGAGGATTCCTGCATTCGGATGGAGCATGGACTTTACAATCCCTTTATTTTAGTTTGTTTTTTTACACTAATGATAGTTAACATTTATTGAGCAGTTACCTTGTTCCAAACATGGTTGCTATTAAATTGCCTTTATATACCTTATCTCGTTGAATTGATTCTAGGACCTATCTTTTAGCATCATCTTCATTTAGTAAGGAGGAAACTGAGGCTAAAGAGATTATCTGACTTACACAGGGTCACACACCAGGGAGTGAAGAGCTGAGATTTCAACTTATAATTATCAGAAACTGTAAGCTAAAGACCAGAACAATCAGAGATTTCCCCTGAATGAGTAATAGCCACAGCAAGTTCGAACAGAGGGGCGGCTGGAGACTCACATGGGAAGTAAAGGTGATCTTCTGCTTCCCATCCGCTCGGTTCCCCTTCTCTTTTTGGTTCTTGCTCTCATGAATTCCGTGTGTCAATCCCAAGTCTCCTTCATGGAGACCTTGACCATGAATTGTGGAGGAAAAGAAACCTGGGCCAGAGCCAGAAGACCTGGGTCCTTATGCCAGGCTTTGGACTGCAAGCAACCCCTAGCCACTCTGAGTCTCAGCCCTCCCAGCTGTAAAATGGTAATAACAACCTTAAATTATAGGCACAATCCCTTTAAACATTTCAGGTTTATGCTTCTGACTGTTCTGCTGTGGTTTTCCTTCCACAGTCTCCTAGAAACTTCCTCTTAGACCAAGCAGCAGAACTGGGACCTCACTCCTTATCCTCATTTCATTCTCTGTGTATTGTGTATCAGTGGGAGGGATGAAAAGATCGTACCTTCAGACATTTAATTAATCTTAGCATTTAATATTAAAAATAATAATAGCTAGCATCTGTTGAATGCTTACTATGTCCAGATATTGTGCTAAGGATGGTATAAACACCGTTTCACTTCATCCTCATACCAATCCCAAGAGGCTGGGCCATTATTATCTTGTTCTCATTCTAGACCAAAAATGTCCTGAATGTGGTTGACTTAGTCTACTCAGGCTGCCATAACTAATACCATAGACTGGGGGGCTTAAACAACAGAAATGTGTTTTCTCACGGTTCTGGAGGCTGGAAAATCCAAGGTAAGGACTGGCAGGGTTTGATTTCTAGTGGGGGCCTTCTTCCTGGCTTTCAGATGACTGTGACCTCACACGGTGGAGAGAGATTGCTTTCTCTTCCTTTTCTTACAAGGCGAACAATCCTTTGGGTTAGGACCCACCTTTATCACCCCATTTAACCATAAGTACTTCCTAAAAGCCCTGTCTTCACATATGGTCACACTGGGGCTCTGAGTTTCAACATATGAATTTGGGGGGATACGATTCACCCCATAGCAATGGTGGACAACGTTTAGCTTGGCTTTAATGGACATATGCTATTCATGTTATTAACACATGAAAATGTTTGAGGTGGGAAGATGGCATCTTTCTGCTACTTTCTAAACACCCTCCCTTCCCCATGAAGAGGGTGGACAGATCACCCGTTAGAAAATAGGACTGTCTCAACGTTTGACAGGAAGGGCCAACACTTCTGTTGCTTATCAAACAGCAGGAAGAATTAAAAGTTTCTTCGGGTTTGAAGAAACTTGGTCCTTTGTGGGATGACCCTTTTATTATCCCGACAAAGGACCTCCTGGGATTGTCTTTAAGAGAAAAGTAGTCTCCTTAGTGTTCCTCTCTCTGTCCTTAGATGAGAGATGGCTCCAGTATCAAAACTTAGTTGTTTTTCTCCTTTCTGTCTGCAGAACTAACCCTCTCCTCCAGAGGCTTTTGGTGATGGATCCCCTTCTTTTCCAGGAAGATAAAGAAACTATTTCGGAAGCTGAAAGGTGAGACAGAGCCTGGAGAAGCTGACTCCGCCTGTTCAAAGCATCCAGAGCAGTGGGATCTAGACTACAGCCTGGAACCATACACTGGACTGACGCCAGAGTACATGGAAATGAGTAAGATCCCATGGGCTTTCCTTCCACTGGGGTGCGTTCAGATAAGGGGGTCAGGGGGAGGGTTAGGAAAATAACTGAGGCAGCCTCTGCTCGTTCCCGGGCTTCATGGTGACACAGTGTCGCCTTCAGTGCCACGTGGAAGTTGAGGAGGGTGTGGGCAGAAGGAGCCCTGGTCTGCGAACCGGCAGCATCTCATCACCAACTTGATACTCAAATGTTCCCCTCTTCTTTGGGGGCCCCCTGTCTTCATCTGTCAAATGACAGGTGTTGTCTCTCGGGTTCCTTCCCGTGGTTTCTACCATGAGAGGCAAATTGGGAAGTCTGATATTTAAGAATGCAATTTCCACTAAGAAAGAGGAAAGTGGTCCTCTGACACTTGGGACAAGGATTCATAAATCTTGACGAGGAGAATATAGGAGAGTCCCTCACTCTGATAAGGCGGGGCTGGGGAAAATGTCATCTTTCCTCTAAAAATGGTGGGGGTGTTTTGGGTAGGGGGTGAGAGGAAGATTTCTAGTTATAGTCTCTGATTGTTCTTGGATGAGGCCTAAGAGTAGGAGCGCATGCAGCGCAGGCCCACAGAACACAGTCATTTCAGACGTGGTTCGGAAGCCACGTGTTCTCCATCGTGAGCGGTGTCCCAGCTTGGACCAGCTGCCTTCAAACACTTGGCTTATTAATAATCCTGAGCTTTCACTGGGCTGAATATTTGAGGAGCCTGTTTCCAAGACTTGGAACTAATGAATTAAAAACATAGGACCGAGAGGGCAGACATATCACGTAAACATTGACTCAATCTAGAGTGAATGGAGAAACATGAATCAGATCCAACGAAAGAATCACTCAGGACTTCATATCATTGGACCCTCATTGTGTTTGCATAATGACTCCTGCCTTCTTTGGTTAATTCCTTTTAACAGGGGCTACTAATGCCTCTGTGTACCAGGTACCTCACTTGTTATTTCTAATGGATACTTATCCTCTGTCTTCATAAGAGAGAGAGAGAGGGAGGGAGAGAGAGAGAGAGAGAGAGAGAGAGAGAGAGTGTGTGTGTGTGTGTGTGTGTGTGTGTGTTAAGGGTAGAGGGATGGACAAGGTCTAGATGAGACGGCCACCAAAGTTCTGTTGTAGTTCTGGGGTCTCTAAAATTCCAGGCAAAGCCTGAGCTTTGTCATCTGAATAAATGCCCCAGAGAAGAAACAATCATTATGTCTGCCACAGGAACAGCAGACAAAGAAAATATCAAGACACAGTTTGTGTAAACACACAGCTCTCTGATGCTTTTTGCCTCTCGCTAAGGGCTACCTCTCATCCCTCTCCAACACTGAGCCCTATATTTACGCAGAGATGACCGCTCAGATTTCAGATGTCATTCTGCGTCTGCCATCCTCTCAGAAAGAGATCGATGCCAGATTGAGACTTCCATTCGGGAAGGGGCTTACGCTAGAACCCCCATAGCTCTGTCTTTCAAAGTCTACCCTCCATCTCCAGCCCCTCCCCCCAACCACGCAGTTATTTGTGTAGGTGTTAATGCCTGTCTGCCTGTCTGTACAGAGAGCTGGCTATTTCAGAGCTCCCTGTCTTGAGTGATTAAGAGCAGAGACCCTTGAGCCATACTCCCTGGGTTCAAATCCTGGCTCTATCACCAACTAGCTAGATAGCTTTGGGTAAATGGCTAACGCTAACCCTAGTCCTAAACCTAACTTCATGGAATTGTTGTATCAATATATAATGAATTAATGTCTGTGAAGTGCGTAGAAGAGTGTGTAGCACAAACAAAAGCTGTGTCAAGTGTTGCTGTTTCTCCTAATGGTCTTGAGGCCCCAGGAAGGCAGGATATAGGAAAACATGCTGTACTTTGTCAGCCACTGTCACTAAACAGACACGCACTATGTCATGTTCAGACTCGGGCACTTACCAAGTAATGAGAAGACGGAGAAAACAAGAACTAGAAGACTTGGTGATTTTTGGAAGAAGTTCACCCCAAGATTGTAGAGAGTGAAATTCATTCCATAGATTAAACAAACAAGCAAACTACTTACAGGTTAAGAGGGAACAAAACAACCATAAAACAAAAAGGTTGAAAACAGAAGGAAGCATGTCTCCCAGAACTTTCCTTATTCAAGCCCAACTTTTGGTAGCATTTTGGTGCCATATCTTAGGCCCCTTTTGTTATTTTTAAATAACACATATTTTATTTTATTTTTAAATAAAAATATTCCTATTTATTTTAACATTTTTATTGGAGTATAATTGCTTTACAAGGGTGTGCTAATTTCTGCTTTATAACAAAGTGAATCAGCTATACATATACATATATCCCCATATCTCTTCCCTCTTGCGTCTCCCTCCCTCCCACCCTCGCTATCCCACCCCTCTAGGTGGTCACAAAGCACCGAGCTGATCTCCCTGTGCTATGCGGCTGCTTCCCACTAGCTAGCGGTTTTACATTTGGTAGCGTATATATGTCCATGCCACTCTCTCACTTTGTCCCAGCTTACCCTTCCTGCCCCTGTCCATGTCCTTAAGTCCATTCTCTAGTAGGTCTGCGTCATTATTCCCATCCTGCCCCTAGGTTCTTCATGACCTTTTTTTTTTTTTTTTTAAGATTCCATATATATGTGTTAGCATATGGTATTTGTTTTTCTCTTTCTGACTTACTTCACTCTGTATGACAGTCTCTAGGTCCATCCACCTCACTACAAATAACTCAATTTCGTTTCTTTTTATGGCTGAGTAATATTCCATTGTATATATGTGCCACATCTTCTTTATCTATTCATCTGTCGATGGACCTGTAGGTTGCTTCCATGTCCTATTGTAAATAGAGCCGCAATGAACATTGTGCTACTTGGCTCTTTTTGAATTATGGTTTTCTCAGGGTATATGCCCAGTAGTGGGATGGCTGGGTCATATGGTAGTTCTATTTTTAGCTTTTTAAGGAATCTCCGTACTGTTCTCCCTAGTGGCTGTATCAATTTACATTCCCACCAACAGTGCAGGAGGGTTCCCTTTTCTCCACACCCTCTCCAGCACGTATTGTTTGTAGATTTTTTGATGATGGCCATTCTGACCGGTGTGAGATGATATCTCATTGTAGTTTTGATTTGCATTTCTCTAATGATTAGTGATGTTGAGCATTCTTTCATGTGTTTGTTGGCAGTCTGTATATCTTCTTTGGTGAAATGTCTATTTAGGTCTTCTGCCCATTTTTGGATTGGGTTGTTTGTTTTTCTGGTATTGAGCTGCATGAGTTGCTTGTAAATTTTAGAGATTAATCCTTTGTCAGTTGCTTCATTTGCAAATATTTTCTCCCATTCTGAGGGTCGTCTTTACTTCTTGTTTATGGTTTCGTTTGCTGTGCAAAAGCTTTTACATTTCATTAGGTCCCGTTTGTTTATTTTTGTTTTTATTTCCATTTCTCTAGGAGGTGGGTCAAAAAGGATCTTGCTGTGATTTATGTCATAGAGTCTTCTGCCTATGTTTTCCTCTAAGAGTAACACATATGTTAAACATTTAAATATTTTAAATATTTATGAGTTAAAAAATAAAGTTGTGATCATATGCACACATTTCTCTTTTTTCAGTTAGCCTTATATGAATAAATATTTCCAAATTGTCATATAATATTTAAAACAAACAGCTGCATAATAAATCAGCCCTCTAATAAATGGATCATAGTTTATTTACCTATCTTCCAAGGAAGTGAATTGGAGGCTCAGTTTCCAATTTTTCCCCTATTTTCACAAATCCAGTATATATTATTTTCATGCATGTAATCTTTTCCACATTTGTAATTACTTCCTCAAGATATACTCCCCCAGATGTGATGGCTAGATCTAAAGGATGGCCATTGTATGGTTCTTGATTTGTTTTACCAAATTGCTTTCTGAAAGGACTAGACCAATTCCCTTCGCCATAGACCGTGTACGAAATACTCTTCCAATGGGTACCAATTATTTATTACCCTGAAGTCAAGTGGTAAGGAAAGAATGGTCAGTATGCATTCAGCTTGAGATTCCCAGCCCCCATGCCCACCTCATTCTACCTGTTGACGTGAATATTCCAGACTCATCCTTTAAGACTTAGCTTTTCACAGTGCTTCCTCTGTGAAGTCTTCCTAGCCCCATTCCTGCTGAGAGGAATCATTAACTGTTTCCTTTTCTGTCCCAGTGTTGCATTTGGTGCACACACTGATGGTGTATCTTACAGAATTATGGTAATAGCCATTCTTTTGCAGACCCATCTAAAGAGCAGTGAGTGAGGCCCATGACTTTTCATGTTCCCCAGAACCCAGCACATTCCCTGGCACGTGACAGGCACTCAACGTGTCTGATAAACAAAGACGAGTGAGGGAATGAATGCCTTTATTTATTAATGAGGGCAGGTTTCTTAACAGAGGTAAGTTTTTAATAATTTTAAGTGGAAAATGAAAGATCGTTTTCAAAGCAGGGCTTGGTTGATGGTGGATCAAGGATGTTCTAGAGAGGTTTCCAGGGCTTCCCTGGTGGTGCAGTGGTTGAGAGTCCGCCTGCCGATGCAGGGGACGCGGGTTCGTGCCCCGGTCTGGGAAGATCCCACATGCCGCGGAACGGCTGGGCCCTTGAGCCATGGCCGCTGAGCCTGCGCGTCCGGAGCCTGTGCTCTGCAACGGGAGAGGCCACAACAGTGAGAGGCCCACGTATCACAAAAAAAAAAAAGAGGTTTCCAGCTCCAGGTAGGAGATTGGTCTTGATCCACAAGATCCCTTCTGATTCTGAGGGTCCACTTATTAATAATCTGAGTAAGGGAGAGCATTCCAAGGCAGAGGACTGGCAAGTCCAAAGAGTCTCATGGCCGTGAGTAGCTGTTGACAAAGCAAATGATGGTTTTGGGGTAGGGAGGGAACAGAGAAAGACCAGGGATTATTGGAGAACTCTAAGGAAGATCTGACAAGTTTGCATTTTGCATCAGGCCATAGGGAGCAGGTGTAAAATCTCGGTCGGTGCTGTGACTATGTATGAACTCTGTTTCTCTTGAGGAAAGTGGGCAGCTAGTGCAGGGGGGGAATGGAGAGGGAATGAGGAAGCACAGGTGGACACATTCATTTGTTCATTCATTCTTTCATTCATGAAATATTTATAAGGCACCCAGAGGGAGGAACAAGTTTAGAGACCAGGACAGTCTCTCCAACAATTCAGGTTGATATTGATTCAGCCTTGTCTGGGGGGAGGAAGCCTGGACCACACATGGGCTTTCCATGCTGGGTTCCACAGAAACTCACAGAGCCCTTTAGGCCATTTTGCTAAGTTATCAGTCATTTTAGAGACATGACTATTTTATTTTATATTTTCTATAAGTGCAAGGACAATGTTTCTTTTTTTCAAAAACATTTATTTATGTATTTATTTAGGCTGCTCCGGGTCTTAGTTGCAGAATGTGGGATCTTTAGTTGCGGCGTGCAAACTCTTAGTTGCAGCACGCATGCATGATCTAGTTCCCTGACCAGGGATCGAACCCGGGCCCCCTGCATTGGCAGCGTGGAGTCTTACCCACTGGACTGCCAGGGAGGTCCGAGGACAATGTTTCTGAGTTAGATGTCTTTCATCCCTAATATCTCTGGATTATCCTCTTCACCCTTTCAGGGAGTATTTGATCCCATGTACGATCAAAGACGAGGCCGCAGAATAAACTTTACCAAACGATGACTTCATCTAGCAGTGTAGGCTAAGTGTGGTTAAGGGTGGGCTGGCTCTGGGGTCAACTGCCAGGCTTCCTGTCCTACATGGCTTGATGCTTCAGGTCAGCCAGGCCAGGTTTCCTCACCTGAAAAGTGGCATCCTTTGATGAAAATAGCTCCTACCTTGTAGGATGCTTCTGAAAACCAGGAGATGAATCTGGAGTAGTTAAAACACGTGGTCTGGATACTCTCTCAGTGACTATCAGCTGCCATTGTTAGTGTCAAGTGTCTGGTTTCTTTCTCTTTAATCTAGGAATTGACTAAAAACAGTCTGAAGCCCCTGCATGTAGTGAGCCCTGGAGCTTCCTCCCATCCCATCAGGCAGTAGGATCAGACAGTAATGTTTAAAGACTGAGGGTATGAGATTCCAAGGCAGTTCTAAGAATCACACCCAGAAGCCTGAGATATAAACATTCCAAGATACTTGTCCCTCCAGAGAACACAAAGGTCTTAGGGCTCTGCTTGTAAAGTCTGGCGACTCAGATGAGCTCTTTCTGTCATCTGTTTACCTCAAACCCACAAATGTTTGTTCCTCTAGTCATCCAAAAAATAATCACTATTGTCTTCCTGACTCCGGAATTCAATTATCCCTCTTAGAGCCTCCTCTGGTTTCTTAAATGCAGCCCAAGCTTTGAGGCCCTCAGGCCATTCATGTGGGTGAGGAGATGACTTTCTTCTTGTCATTGGCATTGTCATTATAGGGGGTCTCATTTTTCTCAGTCATGAGTTTACAGTCCTGTCAAACCCTGAATAGAAAAGGAGGTGCACTGGCGGTTGCACATTTCCTTATTTATTAGGAGTAAAGGTCAGATTGTTATTTTGAAGGGACAAGAGCTGTCAGTCTCCCCTGCTCTCTGGATATGCCCACCAAGACATGTAAGAATGACCTCGCTGATGGAAATGCAGGGGCAGGTTCCCCCCAGAGACCAGGGCATCTACACCCTTGCAGCTGCATCCAAGTTGTCTCACCAAGTTGCAAATTTGAACTTCAGCATTCGGGAGACGCATCCATGAATCAGTGTAGACCCCGACTTCTCTTCCGTGACTCCTTTCTGACTTTGCATCACATCTAGCTGGGGAGAGGCCTGCTCCGGAAGATCCAGACTCTATTTTATCCACGGCTCCTTACCTCACTGGCTTTGCCTTGTCGACTGAAAAAGAAATTGCACCACCTAAGAGTTGAGAATTGCGTTTTATTCGGCAGGCATGCGGAGGAGTTTTAAGCCTGGGAGACTTTTGCAAAAAACAAGAAAACAAACAAAAAAAAACAGGTAGTTGGAGCATCAAAAGATTACTGTTAACTAAGGAAAAACCAGACCTCTCAAGTTGATGACTTCAGCGCTTTGCTCAGTACTGTACAGGAAGATGCAGGAGTCCGGGCTCACTCAAATCATTCCTGTGATATGCACCTCAGCTATCTGGGGCCAGTATCCTGGTTTTTTTTCCCCATCCTGAATCCCCTCAGGGTGTACAGGATGGGGACTGCAGCGGCTGATGGCTTGATGGCCCCAGCATCCTTTGTTTACCGACATGACAGGGTGGCTTTCTTGGTCTACAGTCTCTACAAAGAATTTTGGATTTCCATGTAAGTCCTCACCCTTCCTCCTTTGAATGACTGCAAATGCGTCCTAACTGCTTCTTTCTCCACTCCCTCTTTGCCTTTTCCCTCCCAGCTTTTAAAATAGCTTTTCTAAAAGGCAATCCAGAACGTATTATCTTTCCTACTTAGAATCCTTCAACATTGGTTACTGACGTCCTTTCAGATGAAGTTCAGACCCGCTAGGCGCAGCGTCTGAGGACACCCACGTGTGCGCATCTGGTGGGTCTAAACCTCCGTGTTGGCCTGTTTGCTGCAAGTTCTTGCTGAGCTGTTCAGGCTCAAACACATCTCCTAGAATCGTTGTTCAGTTCTCCCATCCTCAGTTCTTCTCTTCTCCTGTACCTGCTTTGGCACAGGAGGAAATGGCAGTGCTCTGGGGCAGACACTGAGTCTCACTCCTGTCTGGCTGCAACACTCAGCCCTGCTCCTGGAACATAGTAAGGGCTCAATAAACTATTTCTTGAAGGAATGGCCCTCCCACTCCCTTTCCTTCCGTGGCAGAGAAACTGAGGCCTCCTTGCTCTTTATCCCGTGGTATCTGGGCCGGCCTCCCATTTCGCGGTGGTCGTATTTATTATTATTATTTTGGCCACGCTGCACGGCATGTGGGATCTTAGTTCCCGACCAGAGTTGAACCCGCGCCCCCTGCAGTGGAAGCGCAGAGTATTAACTACTGGACCACCAGAGAAGTCCTTTTTATTATTTTTAATATGCAGCAGTTTTCATCTCCCAAGACCAAAGCGAGACACGTTTATCATCAGAGTTTCCCTCCAAGAAAAGTCACTCTGGTTTTCATTTGCTCCTTGGCCTTCAGGGATCCAGTCACTGATCCCTGTGGAAGTGGGCAGAGGGCAGGGTCCTCCCCCAGACTTGGACTGAAACTCAACCCAGTTTCACATCCTGGCCCCTGCAGCGCCCCTCCCCTCCACGCCGGGGGCAATACTGTGTCAGGCCCCGAGCAGGCACTCGGGGCACAGAGGCATCGAAGGGGGCCGGGCCCTCCGGGACCTCGGGGTCTAGAGGCAGAGAGAGATGGGCCAGCGGTTACAGGAAAGGGCCTCCTTGTCACAGAACAAATGCAGCCCCCTCTGCTTGCTTCGGAGAGGCTGGGGGTCTCTGGCTCCCTTGTGCCTTAGCAGAGGTGTGTGACCGAGGACTGTCCGTCTCCTCTGCCCCCAGCCTGTGACTGCTTACTCACCGAGCTTCCTTGGGTTCTCCAGAAAGTGCCGACAGAGGCAGGACAGACTCTGCACTGAGAACAAGACTCTCGTCTCCCAGCTGCCACCTCAGGCTTGTTTTCTTAAATTTATTTATTTATTTATTTGGGGCTGTGTTGGGTCTTCATCTCTGCGCGAGGGCGTTCTCCAGTTGCGGCGGGCGGGGGCCACTCTTCATCGCGGTGCGCGGGCCTCTCACTACCGCGACCTCTCTCGTTGCGGAGCACAGGCTCCAGACGTGCAGGCTCAACAACTGTGGCCCACGGGCCCAGTTGCTCCGCGGCATGTGGGATCCTCCCAGACCAGTGCGCGAACCCTCGTCCCCTGCACTGGCAGGCAGACTCCCAACCGCTGCGCCACCAGGGAAGCCCCCTCAGGCTTGTTCTGCGACTTCAGATGAAGCCAGGAAGAGACTGCATCTTGGGGAAAACTTCTCAGCCCGTCGGCTCAGAGACTTGGTTCCATGACTCTTTTCCGGGTTCTCCACCACATTTATGGTCTCACCACCCTCCAGGCCCCTGGCTCAGAAGCCAAGACATCACTGTTCCCTCGCTGCTGTCTGCACACCTCCCCTCCGGCAGGGCTGGTCTTCCTCTGGAGTGTTTCTGGAAGTCGCTCCTTCCATTCCCTTCAGCCTCTTCGCCTCCTACCCTGGTGCTTTCCCTGCCACGCCCTCACAACCGCCAGCATCCACCTACAGCCTTCTGATTCTTTTGCTCCAGTGGTGTTGGTCTTATCATCCACCATTCAGAAGCCTCTAGCGTCCCCACATCCTGAGCAAGGCCCTGGTGAGGCAGCTTTTCAGTTATTCGCCCTGAGATTCTTTTACGCGTCCTGAGTGCCGCCACAGTGAGCCTACCAACTGCCCCTCACCTACAGCCCACACGTCGCCCTGTTTCTGCCTGACCGTGTCTGTGCCCCTTGCCCTGGCACTCCCTGTGTCTTCTCACCCCCGTGGACAAAACCGGTTCTGTGGCACCTCCTCCTCAAAGGGTCCCTTCCCTCCCCTCCCCTCGCCCCTCCCCCCTTCCACAGTATTTTAGTCCCCCTCCCTCACAGGGTTTCAGACAAGCCGCCTCCCAAGACAGCCATGCCCCACTGGAAGCTAATTTCAGGGCCTTGAATGGGCCCGGAAAACATTGGAGAAGTCTGCAAAGGGGTGACTGAATAAACGAGGGTATCCTTTACCTAGCTTTGCCCTATCCGGGCAGAAAGAATCTTAACTCCTAGTTGTGCTGGCGTCAACTCTCATAACAGGCTGATAATCCCGCGAGTGGATTATGGAGAGTGGCGGCTATCCTTCTTTCTCTTTCTCGCCGCCGCCTCCTTCCACGCCCCCAGTCCCCCTCCCCTTCGCGGCTGCCTTCTCCCCTCCCCCACCCCAGGCCTATTATGAGCTCCTTTCCAGGGGCTAAGCCAGGGAAACAGGAGAAGGAGTAATGTGAGCCCGTCCATGTCCGTGCTGCTCACAGGTAGCGCGCTGCGAAAGAGCTTGGTGGGAGAGAAGACAGAAGTCCAGACGTCAGAACCTTGCTGGAGGCAATAGTTTCTTCATCCCCCTGGATGCCTAAGGCTCCGCAATGGCAGTCATACCATGACTTCCCATTTCTCTGCACCCCTGTCTTCAAAGCCCCTTGGATCTTCAGATGATCCCTGTAGGGTAAAGGGAGCAGTATCTCTCCTTCCCGCCTTCCCAGGGCTTCAGGGGTCTTGGATGTGAATCTGGCTCTGCCTGCATCCAGCAGGGTGACTTTGGACACGTCACAGCGTCTTTCTGGACCTCGTTTCCTCCTCAGTATCATAGGGAGTTAGACCAGATGATGAGTTTTTCCTTGCAGAGGTGCAACCCACTGGCTTTGGTCTTAACCAGTCGTGTAATGTGTCACCAGTAAGGTGCTAGTACTGCTAATATACTTCAAAGAGCATAAAAGGTAAAACAGGGTCAGTGTCACCCTCACCGTCGCACATTTCTAGATGAGTTTTGAGTGCGAGAGCAGGGAGGTGTCTGCAGGGACGAGACCTCACTACCCCAGTAGAAGCAAGTGGTGCGGAGAATCGTCTATTCATCGAGTGTCTCGATAAGAATTAAGACTTTCAAGCCAGGTCACCCCCAGGGTCCCTCACCTGGGCCAGATCACCTCCAGGGTCCCTTTCCTGGACTAGGTAACCCCCAGGGTCCCTCACCTGGGCCAGATTACCCCCAGGGTCCCTTCCAGTGCTGACATCCTAGTTCATACATACCAGCTCGACAGTGCATCTCAAAACCGGGAGGCCCAGGGTGTGATACAAGTTGCTTCAGGTCACCCCGAAGACCCATTAGTGGAACTGAGACTAGAGTCTTCTGCAGACCATTCCACAGGAGAATCCCGTCAGAACCAATAGGAACTTGGACTTCAGTGGAGGCATGGGGCAGAGTGAGGTTTCCTCTTTCTGTCCCAGTGGGATAGACCTCCCCAGGCCCAGAAAGGCCCTTGTCTTGGGCTTTAACAAAAATGAGAGCAGTGAAGCCAAAGCTGCCCGCTCCCTCTGGTGTGCCTGACACGGTGATCCCTGGCCCTGCTCTCAGCTGTCAGCTTCCTTCCCCATGATCCCCAGGACCACCCATGCTGACAGGAAGTGCACTGAGCCCACTGGGGCCTGTCGGTTGTAATGGTGAGGCAGGTCGTCAGAAGAGGGAGGGGGCAGGGAGAGATGTATTATATTTACGTTTTTCTAAATTGAGCTGGAACTGGAGCACAGCAGGCCTGGGGGGAGGGGCCACGAGGCGAAGGGGAGGCTGGGAGTCGGCCTGAGGAGGGGGCGGCGGTGGTGGGGAGCCCCGTATGGGCAGGATGGGTGGTGGGGCTGGGCTGGCCCCAGACAAAGAGAAACCCAAGAGGGAGAGGGAGGGATTAGGCTTCAAAAACCTGGGAGGGGAGCAGTCAGCTTTCGAGGGAATCTCCAATGTCAAACCCTTTTCCTGAAGAGCTTACTAAGGATTTCAAGGGTAATCCCCCTTCCCTGGCTCCGAGCGGAGGGAAGAATGCTGGCCCAGGAGCAGCCATGACATTAATCATCACTGTCGCCCACCTCAGAGCGGGCTTCAAGCTCCTTCGCCACAGACCCCTCACAGCCCAGTTGCGGAGTTTTCCTCAAGGCCTGACGAGAGGAATTTCTTCAGTTGCTTTAAGAGCTGCGAGCTAAGGCCTCCGGACACTCACAGCCTTTGACTTCTACAGAGTGGAATTTGGCATAAAAACGTAGGCCGGAATTTAATCCTCTAAGAGGAGTTTGGTGACTAGTCCCAAAAGACTCTCTTGGTAAAGTTTTATCACCATTTTATCAAATAAATAAGTGATGCAATTGAGGGCCGACAACTTAGCTTCCTGTTATTCACTAAATTGTGATGGGAGCTTCTTGTGTCTTATTCACAACACCTGACCACAGGGCCTGGCATACAGTAGGTGCTCAATAAAAGCTTGAAGATGAAGGAAGAAGAATAAAGAATGAAAGAGGTGATCCTGTAGTGAGGACCTTGAAGACAAAGTGATAATTAGATACTACAGATATCACCATTTTCAAAGCTCTCCAGACACCCTGATGTATTGATATAGCTGGGACAGTCTGTCTCCTCCCCCTCCCCCCAGGGGCCAAGGTTCCTTATTTTGAGGTGCTTTTAATTAAGGGATGCTATCCTGCTAAGGGCAGGTCTTGTTCAGCAATACAAGTGGATGGACTTGTAAAATTATCTGGGTAGGTCAGGCAAAATACCCCTTGTAATAGTCAACTCCTAGTATGATAATGCTTTGTAACAAATATCCCAAAGTCTCAGTGACTTGCAAATGAGCCAGAGAATAAAGAACAACAGAAAGAGCTGGCTACAGGCATCACTGAGTAGCCTACCATGGAAATGGTCAAGTCAACGTGGTCACTTATTAAATAAAGAGTAGAAGAGATTGAGGCTCCAGAGAGAGTGGTGACAGGTGACACCCAAGAGTCCTTCCAGCTCTCATATTCTTTAGTCGTGGACAGTAGGGACCACACTGGGTAATTTCCAAGTTTCCAAAAGAGACTGATGTAGAGAACCAGTCCCAAGGCTGCCTTAGCTGTAAGTGACGAAACTTTACAGAATATCTGTACAGCATCAGTGCTGAAGCCTCTGCATTCTGTCACACGACTCCAAATGTGTGCGTTACAAAGGCAATGGCTCAAAGAACCAGGAAATTCCTTTCCCTGAGCCATCCTGTTTATACAAACTGAGTCATCCCACCGGATAATCAGGCACCTGCCGTCTTCTCCAAATGCCATTTAAACACAATTCAGGCAGCATCTAGGGTCTTGTTATGGTATTTCTGGGGAGGAGGGTGAGTTGCAGGTCAAGTCTCTCCTTTTCTTTTGACGCGCACATTGCTCGTCATTGTCTGTGCTAGGAGCCCCTTTCCCCATGAAGACTTAAGAGAAAAGGCAAGAGTGTACTTAGATACCATGCCTGGAAGGCTCCTGACGTAGAGGAGATGCCCAGTCAGTGCTCGAGGAATGCCTGAGTGAGTGAATGAATTGAGGCAGTATTTTAGGTTAAAATACTGAGAACTCTCGCTTTTTCCCATTTCTCTTGTTGCTCTGTCAACCAGGAAGCTCCGAGTGAACTTTGTTGCTCAACCACAGCCCAGTTGTGGGTCCTTAGAGTTTGCATATTTGTGTCTCCCTCGTTTCTCTGTTCTTTATTTCCTTTTTTCTAAGACACCATAAACTTATGTGTTCCTTTCATTGACTTTGCCCCAGCCCTTTGGGAAGAGGTAAGGGCAAACAAAGGTCCTCAGGGATTTGTTGCTCGGGAACTTCTCTTCAGGCTTGACTGTTTTCATTGCTTTTCCACCTCACTGACTGCATTACCCCAGCCCAGATGGGTAAATGGGAGGATGGATGGATGAGAGGAAGGATGCGTGGGTAACTGGCCCTCACATCCCATTTTGCAGGTGGAAAAAGTAAACAGGAGTGAGTAAGCAGGCCATTCATTTGTTCACTCAGTAAACATTGGCTGGAAATTCAGAAACGAATCAGTAGATTTCTGAAAATCAGAAACGAATCAGTAGAGCTCGCAAACTCAGTTCTCTCTACTTTTTTTTTTTTTTTGTAAATTTCACCATTTTTTTTTTAATTCTTTTTTTTATTTCTTTTTGTGGTACGCGGGCCTCTCACCGCTGTGGCCTCTCCCGCCGCAAAGCACAGGCTCCAGACACGCAGGCTCAGCGGCCACGGCTCACGGGCCCAGCCGCTCCGCGGCATGTGGGATCTTCCCGGAGCGGGGCACGAACCCGTGTCCCCTGCATCGGCAGGCGGACTCTCAACCACTGCGCCACCAGGGAAGCCAGTTCTCTCTACTTTTAAGAAACTGATGTAAGATTTTTGAGGTGCCACGAATGCAGGGCAGACAGGAGCGATGGCACAGAAAACATCAGGTTCAGCTGCAGTGTGCCCCCTGCAGAAGACACATGTACGTGCATGAAGACACTCGGGGGAGGTAAAACACCTGTACAGATCGGTGGGGATGCTGGTATCAATAAAAGTTCATTCTCTGACAAAAAGAGATCAGATCAGAGAAGGTACAATAAAGGAAACCTAAGATGTGTGGGAGTAACTAGGCAGGGGGGAGGGATGCTGTTGCCTTAGGGTTGCATATTTATATTTTGGTGCAGTGAAAGGACCTTGCACTGCCTTGGCATCAGAAACTATCTTTGTTCCGGAGCTTCATTGAGTTCTAGGTGTGTGGCCCTGAGAAGATTATTTCACCTCTCTGAGGCTGTTTTCTCACTTGTACAATGGAGATAATAATCCTTGACACTGAAGATTACTTTATGAACCAGAGAGCACGCTGCCTGCACATGGTAGGTGTTTAGGAATTGTTGGTTGAAGCTTCATGACCTCTGAGGGTTTGGAGTTTTGCTCAGAGGAGATAGAACAGGAGCAATGGGCACATTTTTGCAGAAGACCATAGTCTCCAGGCCTTTTAGCTCCCTGTGGCTGAGAACCATGTTCTTCTGCCTTTTTCTGTGGCCATCAGCGGGGTTCATGTCTGCAGAGTCTCACGACCCTAAGCTCTGTTCCCAAGGCAGCGAAGAGGTCTGCTAATGGACTGGTCTCTATCCTACTATCAACCTAAAATCAGCTGGTACAAATAGACTCTGAGTTCTTGAGTAGTGGGACTCTCAGAAAGTCATTGTTCCTCCCTCCTTCAGCTGAAGGAGTTAATATTTCACAGTTCACATGGGAGTGAGGAAAGGTGGGGACCCAGTCTCCCTTAATCACAAAGAAATGGAGAAAATGTGGCTTGCTGATCTGTCCTGGTGCTGTGATGACTTGTAGGCAGTAAATGCTTAATACTCAAGCTGTGACTTCAAGGCGAGTCTTTCCTGTTATGACTTCCAGGGTTTCTGAATTGAATCTGATCCATTATATAAACCCCAGGTGACCCTATGCAGGTTGAAAGGGGATTCCACTTACTGTCTTTATTTTCTGAGTAGTCTGTGAGTTTGGATGAGTGACTGGCAGGAAAGATGGTAATGACCAAACAGCCAGCAAACCTTCAGATGCCTCTTTGAATTGTTCAAGTGAAGCCCAGCGGTCGTGAGTCTCTGCAGCCTCCACGGGCCCGCTGGTGAGAGTGAGTTACTCCTGCCCTGGTACTCACTGCAGTCTGTTGACGCTGCCCTTAGAGGTCTACCTCCAACACACAGCCAGGATTTGCTTACGTGTCCATCTTCTCCACTGCATCCTGTGAGCCCTTGGAAGGATGACACAGTAATTATTCATCTTTGTTTCCTAGCAACGAGCACGGTGCTCAGTGTCCAGGATGTGCTCAATAGATGCTTGTTGGTTGAATGAGTGAATGAATGAATGAATGAATAAGTGGTGAATGATGGACATTGAGAACCTTCTTATACTTCTGTAAAGACTGCTACTATTTTCCTAGGCGATAGAGGTCCATGCCAAGCAATCAGCTCACGTGCCTCCTTCTTGTTATCTCTTCCTGTTTACGTGGTCCATCAACACTTGCAATTCTCTTTACACCAGACACTCACTGCTGTGCACAGTGTCTTCCCTTGCCCTTAGGAGAAGGGCATCGCTGGGCACAGCCTGGAAATACAGGCTGATGAAATAAACAGCGATGATCTTCCCGTGGTGTTTTTAGCCACGTGTTTATATTAATGGGCTGTTACTAGCTGAATCTTTTCCGTAACTGCCTCCCGAGTGAAGAGACAAACTCACGCCAACATGTCTCTGAGTCCTTCCCTTGCGTTGCTTATTAGCGGTTCACGACAGGGAGGGCTCTTAAGCCCCCAGCTTTGAATCCCCTTAAGCCAGGGGTCCCCAACCCCTGGGCCACAGACCGGCATCAGTCCGTGGCCTGTCAGGAACCGGGCCACACAGCTGGACGTGGGCGGAGGGCAAGCGAGCGAAGCTTCATCTGTATTTACAGCCGCTCCCCATCGCTCGCATTACCGCCTGAGCTCCGCCTCCTGTCAGATCAGCTGCGGCATTAGATTCTCATAGGAGCGCGAACCCTACTGGGAACTGCGCATGCGAGGGATCTAGGTCGCGTGCTCCTTATGAGAATCTAATGCCTGATGATCTGAGGGGGAGCTGAGGCGCTGACGCTAGCGCTGGGGAGCGGCTGCAAATGCAGATTATCATTAGCAGAGAGGTCTGACTGCACAGAGACCATAATAAACCAATTGCTTGCAGACTCATTTCAAAACCCTATCAGTGAGTGGCAAGTGAAAACAAGCTCACGGCTCCCACTGACTCTGCATTATGGTGAGCTGTATAATTATTTCCTTATATATTACAATGTAATAATAATAGAAATAAAGAGCACGATAAAGGTAACGCGCTTGAATCATCCCAAAACCACCCCCCACCCCCGTCCGTGGAAAAACTGTCTCCCAAGAAGCCAGTCCCTGGTGCCGAAAAAGTGGGGCACTGCTGCCTTAAGCAGACTATATTATAAAATTTCTAAATTTACTAAATTATAGAAAGTTTCAAAAAAAAGCTATAGTTATTTTCTTTAGAATTAGACTTTCCTAACTGATTGGTTTTACAACCAACTTTCTTCGAGCCCTTCTGTGGGTGTGACAGCGCTGAGAAGTGCTGTGTGGACTTGTTAGAACCTCACGGCCCCCTCTCCCTCCCCATCACTAAGCACAGTGATTTCCATTCACAGATTTTTTTTTTTTTTTTTTTTTTTGCGGTACGCGGGCCTGTCACTGTTGCGGCCTCTCCCGTTGCAGAGCACAGGCTCCGGGCACGCAGGCTCAGAGGCCATGGCTCACGGGCCCAGCCGCTCCGTGGCATGTGGGATCTCCCCGGACCGGGGCACGAACCCGCATCCCCTGCATCGGCAGGCGGACTCCCAACCACTGAGCCACCAGGGAAGCCCCATTCACACATTTTAGCTGTCTGCCTCTTCTCGTGTTTGTTTTGTGTTTACAGCTGGTGACAATAAGTTTGTGTTTATGAAACAAGATAACCTCTAAACATCTGCTATGGGACGGGTGCCACACAAAATTGTGGGACCTCGGAAAAGAGTCAAAAATGTCCGTGGTTTCAAGGGGGTTGCCGTCCAGGGAGCAAGTCAAATAAACAAGTAGAGGGACACATGCAAGGCATTATGGGAGTGAGGAGGGGAGGTGCCCGTGGCTCCCAGTTCTGCCTGGGGTAGGGGTGAGCAGTGGGGTAGGGGAGAGCCTTCATAGAGAAGGTTAAGTTTGAGTGGAACCTGAAACATAAATGGTAAATCCATCCAGCAGGCAA